>NC_072432.2:53056346-53375384 GCF_028878055.3 Symphalangus syndactylus
CAAGCTAAGAAAAAAAAAAAAAATCAGCAGCTAGAAACTCTAAGGACAAAGCAGAAATATCACATGCTGCATACCACAGGGGAGACAAAGTGTGTAGTATTGAATCCAGGTAAGGTAACTTGTCTACTAGAATAAAAACCCAACAATCTTCTGAAAAAAACAGAATCCAGAGTCACTACAACAAATTACCTGCAATGTCCAGTTTTCAACCAAAAGTTAATAAACATGCAAAGAAACAGGAAAATATGTCCATACGTGGGAAGGGGTGGGGGCAGCGGCAGAAAGCGATCAATACAATCAAGCCACATATTTAATCTGAAATTTTACTCTTTGAGCCACTCTTAAGTTTTGACTAGCTCAAAACAAAAGGTTTTGTGAAGCAATTATGAGCTAGTCAAAACTTAACAAAAGTGGTTCAAAGAGTAAAATTTCTCTTAAACACATATTTTTTATTACTATGAAGCTACATTTATGAAACTGTGTGGGTGCTATCTTTTCAATAATAACAATTTATGTACCTACTACCACTATCCTGCCACCACTAAAAACATTTTATCTGTCTTTTAAAATTTCCTATAATCCCAGCATTTTGGGAGACCAAGGTGGGAGGATCCCTGAGCCCAGAAGTTTGAAACCAGCTTGGGTAATGAAGTCAGGCTCCATCCCCCAAAACAATTTTTTTTTAATTAGACGAATGTGGTGGCATGCATCTGTAATCCCACCTACTTAAGGCTGAGGCTAGGAGGTTGAAGCTGCAGCAAGCCATGATCAAGCGAATAATTAAGATGATAAGGGATCCAGCTATGTGGGTACCTGAGATAAGTATGTTCCAGGCAGAAGTGAAAGCATGCCTGGACTGTTCTAGAAACACGAAGGAAGTCGGTGCACTCCAGCCTGGGCAACAAAACAAGGCCCAATCTCAAAAAAATAAATAAAATAAAATCTCCTATAACAAATTCTTGCTAAAATCTTCATTAAAAAGCATCCAAAGATTATGCAGATACAAATCTGAGAAATAAAATGAATAATACAGTGAATAATACTTTGGAATTTTTGATTATCCGGAAACAAATGAATAATATGTAACAATTGTGTATATGATAAAAGTGGCCATATATTTCAAGTCTGAAGAAACAATGTATTCTTTCATAAATTCAGTTAAAGCATCTCAATAGTTGCTCTTTAAAAAAAAAAAAATGAGTTATCTACACCAAACCAGAAACACACAGACACACTCCAAATAGTCCAGATGGGACAGAACTTAATGTAAAAATTGAAATCCTAAAATGATCAAAGAAAAATATACTGAATTTGTACATAATCTTGTGAGTAGGTTGACCTTTCTTACCAAGATATTAAAACATGATATCAAAAGCACAACGCATAAAGCAAAATTGACAGATTTAATGCTTAAATTTTTTACTATATAAAATATAAGAACTTTTTGCCCAGAAAATAATACTAAAAGTCAAAAAAGGGAATTATTTGCAACAAATATGGCCAAGAAAGAGTTAGTATTCTTTTTTTTTTTCCCCCCTAGGGACTGGGTCTCTCTATGTTGCCCAGACTGGACTAAAACTCCTGGGCTCAAGGGACCCTCCCAGCTCAGTCTCCTGAGTAGCTGGGACCACAGGCGTACACCACTGCACCCAGCTTAATAGTTGATATTCTTAAAAAAGAAAAAAACTATCCTAAGTCAATAAAAATATGAATACCCCAAAACTATTCTAAATAAATACAAATGTAAATATTGCAACAAATAATCAGACAAAGGGCATGAAGATGTGAGACACAAAAGAAGTAGTATAACTAATCAAGAATTATATGAGAAAAACATCAATCTCACTAATAATTAGAGAAATTTATATTAAAACAATTGACGGAAGTCTTTACTAATCTACTTGGCAAAGTTTTTTTTAATAATACACAGTAATCCAAAGAATATGAGGACTTAGAGGCCCATATACATTGCTATTAAATAAAAATTAATACAACCTTTCTAGAGAAGTTCTGATGTAATTACATTTTCATTTATAAAATTACTCCAATTGCAGTACGATTAGAGAATAACAGAATATGCCACTTGGAGACTTTTGGTTATTGAGATGAAAAACAATGATTACTTGGCCTACCTAGGGTGGTGGCAGTGGCAATGAGACACAAAGATGGATTGGGTAGTTTTTTAAATGGTGGGAATGATAGAATTAATGATTGATCAAGAAGTGGGGGGTAACAAAGAGGAAGGCGTCAAGAAGAAATTCCAGGCTTCTGGCTTAAGTTTCTGCATAAGTAGGGATACCGTTTAGTGAAATATAAGACTGTAGAAGAGAAGAGGGTTTATTGGGGGAAACTATGACTTCCCTTTTAAGAAGATGGAATTTTAAGTGCTCTAGGAAAAGAAATTAACATCTGTTAATTTGTTATTTTGGTTTAGGTTTAGTTCGGTTTGGTTTCTGACTACCTAACATCAGTTTCTTATTTCTTATAACATCTGGGGTTTTCTCTACATCAATAGACAAAATCCATTACAATTGTCATCAAAAACCTGCCTCACTAATTACAGAGGAGGCAGATGATCTTAGGGAGGCCAATCAGATACCATTCAAGCATGTGAATCTTGAATGGAGAGACTAAAGTGTAGCAGAGTTCTTGCTACAAAATAATTGCATCATTTATCCTCTTAGTTCTTGCCTAGTTCCAAGTTCTGTGAATTCTAACATCCTGCCAATAACTTGCCTCTTGATTAAGTGAGCCATAGTTTCTGTTGCTTGCAATCAAAGAACATAAATAATACAATATCTATAGTAAGAGAAGAGCATCTGTCATTCAGGAAGATATTTGGTCAAACAATGGATTTAGTGAAAAGATGGTAATTGAGGGCATGACTGGCAGGGGATCGGTGGTGGGTCAGGATCCTTGTATGGAGAATATATAGAATGAACATAAAGCACACCTATGTATAAGAACTCAGGAATGTGAATGGTGTCAAGCAGGTGAAGAGGAGCCAGCAGAATAAAACTAGAAGAAACAGTCAGAATGGTAATAGGAAAATCAAAAGAGTGTGGTAGCATGAAAGCCCAAGAAGCCTATAGCAATAATAATAAATTTAAGTAAACACTTTTAAAGGATGTTTATTGTAACATTATCTGTGTTAGCAAAACATTAGAAACAACCTATGTGTCCAACTTAAATAATTTAGAAGATAGCCTAATTGTGGGATTCATTGCCTGTCATTGAAAATTATGTTGTAAATGTAATATTTAAGTGCATTCTTATTCTGTAAACACTATATAAATGTTACTCTTACTTTGGAAAATTGAATATTCTCCATTAGGCTCAAGCACACCAGAAAATTTCACTTGCTTTTCCCTTGGTAAATAGATTTCTGGTAAAATAAATGCAGGTAATTATTTTACTAAAAATTAAGATATATTTACTTCTACAGTTTAATAGAATCAATAAAAAAGACTTTATAAACTACTTATTGTGTGTTTACCATGGTGCCAGAGTCTGACAGATACCAAGCAATACAAGATAAAGTCTATGCTTGCAATGAAATTGTACAAATACTTACAAGTAGTTAAAGAACTGAAGTTATGTATTGAAAAATGATGATGAATTTGCCAGTTGGATATGAGATGTCAAGGTGTTTCAGCAGAGAAAATTACTTCTTCAAAGATCCAAGAAGAGAAAGAACATGACAGGTTCAGGAAAATCTAATTAATTTTTGCATAGGGGTTATGTAGAAGAGGAGCTACACATGGGAATGTGTTAGCTTGGGTTCCTAGAAAAGCAGACAGCAAGATAGGAGTAGACATACAGGAGATGTATTTGGGGATGGGGGAACTGCGCTGGTGGATAAAGGAGAGAGAGCCAGAGAAAGTGGGAAGAGCTTTCAGACCATGATGCAGATCTGACACCCGTGAAGGAGAGGGGGAAGTAAGTAGAGTCTCAGACAGCAGCTCTAAGAAAGACTCAGCCATTCCCACAGGGAGTCCACAAGTCAAAGTCACCCGTTAAGGGGGTCTTGCATCTCATAAGAATGGGCCCACATTCGTATCTCCACCATGCTCAGTCATTAGCTGGCAGCAGCCTGTGGGAATTGTGGCCTAGTGTGAACACAGGACCAAGTCCAGAAGTGCAGCATCTAGAGTTCTTAGTGGATTTTGCTCCATGCAGCAGGAGATTTGACTGGTGCATTTTTAAGGCCACCAAAGTCCATGCCTTGCGACATACAGATATACTTCTCTACTTAGCATTGAGCCTCTCTTTCTGACAGGAAGCTTTGAAGAGAGAGGCTGGTGGGAAGAATTGTCACTGCAGTTAGTCTCAGTGCCACAACTGCTCCTCATCCTCTCCTTTCTCTATTATCCATTTCAAATTTCTCTCTCCCTCAGCTGTCACCTGAGCAGGTAATGGTGATTTATCCAAACCCTCATTCCTGAGAGGTGTAATTCATTGGCAATCATTCTTTTCAGGCTTGTCCATTCACAGTTATAATGGAGCAACACAATACCTGAAGTTGCCCAAGAAGATCACTAATGACTGAGCATGCAGAATCCCTTCCTTACACCTTATACAAAAATTAATTCAAGGTGGATTAAAGACTTAAAGGTTAGACCTAAAACCATAAAAAACCTAGGCAATACCATTCAGGACATAGGCATGGGCAAGGACTTCATGTCTAAAACACCAAAAGCAATGGCAACAAAAGCCAAAATTGACAAATGGGATCTAATTAAACTCAAGAGCTTCCGCACAGCAAAAGAAACTACCGTCAGAGTGAACAGGCAACCTACAGAATGGGAGAAAATTTTTGCAATCTACTCATCTGACAAAGGGCTAATATCAAGCATCTACAAAGAACTCAAACAAATTTACAAGAAAAAAGCAAACAACTGCATCAACAATTGGGCAAAGGATGTGAACAGACACTTCTCAAAAGAAGACATTTATGCACCCAAAAGACACATGAAAAAATGCTCATCATCACTGGCCATCAGAGAAATGCAAATCAAAACCACAATGAGATACCATCTCACACCAGTTAGAATGGCCATCATTAAAAAGTCAGGAAACAACAGGTGCTGGAGAGGATGTGGAGAAATAGGAATGCTTTTACACAGTTGGTGGGACCATAAACTAGTTCAACCATTGTGGAAGACAGTGTGGCGATTCCTCAGGGATCTAGAACTAGAAATACCATTTGACCCAGCCATCCCATTACTGGGTATATACCCAAAGGATTATAAATCATGCTGCTATAAAGACACATGCACACGGATGTTTATTGTGGCACTATTCACAATAGCAAAGACTTGGAACCAACCCAAATGTCCAACAGTGATAGACTGGATTAAGAAAATGTGGCACATATACACCATGGAATACTATGCAGTCATAAAAAAGGATGAGTTCATGTCCTTTGTAGGGACATGGATGAAGCTGGAAACCATCATTCTCAGCAAACTATCACAAGGACAAAAAACCAAACACCACATGTTGTCACTCATAGATGGGAATTGAATAATGAGAACACTTGGACACAAAAAGGGGAACATCACACACTGGGGCCTGTCATGGGGTGGGGGGAGTGGGGAGGGATAGCATTAGGAGATATACTTAATGCTAAATGACGAGTTAATGGGTGCAGCACACCAACATGGCACATGTATACATATGTAACAAACCTGCACGTTGTGCACATGCACCCTAAAACTTAAAGTATAATTTAAAAAAAAAAAGTTAAAGAAAAAAGAAAATCTTAGGCAAGCCAGATGCCATGGCTCATGCCTGTAATCCCAACATTTTGGGAGGCCAAGGTAGGAGTATTGCTTGAGGCCAGGAGTTCAAGACCAGCCTGGGCAAAATAGCGATATCCCACCTCTACAAAAAATAAACATAAAAAATTATCTGGGTGTGGTTGTGCATGCCTGTATTTCCAGCTACACGGGAGGCTGAAGCAAGAGAATGACTTGAGCCCAGGAGTTTGTTACAGTGAGCCAAGTTTATGTCACTATGCTCCAGCCTAGGTGACAGAGCAAGCCTCTCTAATTTTGAAAAAAACAAAAAAGAAAGAAAGAAAAGAAAAAGAAAATCTTAGCCAGGCTGAGTTCAGCGGAGTCCTGCAGCCAGAATCACCTGTTTAAGGAACACTGTCTCATAAAAATAAGCCTGCATTAGAATCCCTGTTTTACTCAGACTGGCTGAGAAAACCCTGTGGGAATCATGGCGTCTACATGAACACAAGAGTGGATCCAGAGGACATTATCTGGGGCCATCAGTCAATTATACTCTCTGCAGTAGGAAACCTGAGTGCTGCATTTTCATGACCACAAATGGGGGCAGCTAAAAATGAGGCCACAATGTAGGCAAGGGTCAGATAATAAAGTGCTTTGTATGCAATGCTACAAAACTTGAATTTATTCTGTAGGCCCTATAGTGTAAGAAAGGGTTTGGAAAAAAGATAACAGAGTCAAGAGATATAGCTATGAGGTAGGATTAACTGGACATGATGGTAAATTAGATTTCACAAGAAAAAGCTTTGTGTCCCAGTTTTCTGTCTTGGGAAATACATTGTACAGGTTGCATGAAGTCAGTATTTTGGGGGCAAGATGAACTGAAATTCATCTCTCACTATCAGGAGAAAAATTACGTTATCCTGCCAATCAACTGGGCTTAAAACACTGGTTTTGTTTCTGACTCAAGTCCAGCATTATTAAATACCTACATAAATAATACACCATCTGGGCCTTCCAAGGGCTTATTCCCTTAGCACAAAGATAATAGCGAACATTACTGTTCCCTGAAGCTTAGTACTGGTGTCATTTTAATAGGAAAAATCTAAATTTTTTATGTTGAGCATAGATTTATTTTCAGAAAAAAGATAAGATAGATAAAGTAGGCTGGGTGCAGTGGCTCATGCCTGTAATCCTAGCACTTTGGAAGGCCAAGGCAGGCGGCTTGCCTGAGCTCAGGAGTTCGAGACCAGCATGGGCAACACGGTGAAACCCCGTCTCTACTAAAATACAAAAAATTAGCCAGGTGTGGCATCATGTGCCTGTAGTCCCAGCTACTTGGGAGGCTGAGGCAGGAGAATTGCTTAAACCCGGGAGGCAGAGGTTGTATTGAGCCAAGATCACACCACTGCACTGTAGCCTGGGTGACAGAGCGAGACTCTGTCTCCAAAATAAGTAAATAAATAAATAAATAAATAAATAAATAAATAAATAAATAAAAAATATTAAATAAAATGTTTTAAATAAAACATTTTTTAAAAAAAGATAAAGTATTTCTGTGTTTAGGCACACTCAGGAAGAATGCTTCAGCCATTGTTGGTGGACAGCCTGAAGCAAAGTGAAAGCACCCACCAACTCAACTGCAGCTCAGGAGGACAAGGCTTCCTCCTACCCCTCTTCAGACCAGGAGACTCTCAGGCAGAAGTAAAGCCCTTGCCACCTGGAGTCTGCAACAGGAGAACTGATAAGAGACATGAAAGGCTCTGGGACCAGCACTCGGGATTCTCTGTCACTTGGAGGGAGCTGGAGACTCCCCAGGTCAGGACACAAGAAAGGAGAGTACTGGACAAGGGGACTGAGGCCAGAAGACTGTGAGAGGAGAGCAAATCGTGAATGAAGGTAAGAATGGGTCTTAAAGGAAGGCTTTGATTTATGTAGAACATAGAAGCATATGCAATTAATTAAAGTAGAGACACTAGTCTTCCAATTTTATATTGCTTTAGGATATTTATCTGAATATTCTGTTATTTAAAACAACAACAACAACAACAACAACAACAACAACAACAACAACAGCAACAAACTGCCTTACCCTAGATCACAGTACTATGGTGACAGCAAAGGTGGCGTTCAAGAAAAGAACAGCACGGCTTCCTGTTTTTCCGTTAGGGGATTATTACCTTGCCCTTTGGCATTAGTGGGTTTATAAAGTTTTCCGTCTACGGAGGGTATTGTGGAATAATCTTCATATTTCTATCATAGGACAAAGGAGAATGACTGTCAATTTTAAGAATGAAAGTATGGTTGTTGTAGATACTCAGTTAACTACTAATAACTTATCAGACCAAAGTTAGTGTTTTCCAAAGTTCATTTGAATTATAGCTTAGATTTAATTAAAGAAATTAATGTACTCAACTTTTTATTCAACTGTCACACACCTTGTCTTAAAATAATAATAATTTGTGATTTTTTTACAGAGATTAAAGTAAAAGAACATGGCTTTACATTATGACAAGAATAATATTCTCAACATTTACATTAAATTTACAAACTAATGAACTTTAAGAAATTTTGATGATACATTATTTCTGAACATTAGTCACATTATTTCTAAAAGTATTAGTTATTTACATTGAGCAATTTTTCTATATCTACATTTTTCTGCTCCTTGAGAGCAGAAAAGATGTATTCTCTTCCATTCCCCAGCCAGTGCCATGCAAATAGTAGATATTTAATAATGCTGGAATAAATTAAAGATAATGCTGATATTTTAAACCCGAATGGTAGAAACAAAGAAAATCAAATTGACAAAGAGCAATAGTGTGGAAAGATGATTTTAGAGAAGTTGGGTCACCCATAACTGAAAGTCTGAAGACAAAACATTATTCTCTAACCAAATACGTTTCTATAAACTCAACAATTGTTCCATTAAGCAACATTTTGTTCATCGGTTTTAGTGATTGGCTAAGCTTACTCTTACAGGACAGGATAGTCATGAGAGCTCAATAAAGATATTATGCTGCTAAAGTGGGATAATGGCAGTCTTTTCACAATTTACATAAGAATGTAACTCAATTACATAATTTTCTAACTTCAAACTTTCCTGCCATAAATTTATCTCAAATATATTGCAACTGCAAATCTACTAAAATTATATAAAGTTTATGCCTCTTACTACAGTATCTGAAAACAGCGAGATAGATCATACCAGATTCAGGATGCCTTTGATCCGCACCAGTTATCTGAATAGGAAAAATTTAATATAAAGGAGTATTATATTAATCATAATAAAAAGGAACTCTTAATACAGAGATAACAAATGCAAAAAGCAGCTACTTCTGGGACTGAGGAAGAATGAACAATGATGGAACCAAGAATATAGAAGAAACCAACCGTCCCACCTTCAACCAATGCAGATTCATGCCTTGTTGGGGAGAGTGTGCTTGCTATAGGAACACCAGACTACCAACAGCACAGAAACTTACCAGAAGGTATACGCTGGAGGGGTTCACAGGAAGTGGCTCACCTGGTGACCAAACTTCTTGGAGGGTTTGGTGGGCCCTATGCTGGTTGTCAGGTGTCACTGAGGTGAGAGCCATGGGAACTCTGACATGCACATACATCCACCAGCAGCCTTGCTGAAGGAAACAGCAAACCTGTCCATCAGGAGCAGCCCCTTTCTCTTGCAGTGGACTTGAAGTGGCCCTGCAGTACCCTTTCTTGACAAAGTCTAATGTTGTACCAGCTGGCAATAAAGAAATGTTTACAGGGTCCCTCTTCAGTTCACAAAGCAGAACAGAAAATGGTAGGTGGAGACTGATAGGCAATAAATTGATAAATGACACAGTTTGGGAAAGCCTCTTTTAAAATAGAAGGTACAAAACTCGCTTAGGAACCTCAAGGGAGCACTTTGAAGAGAAAGGCAGTTTTTCTATGGAGTAATTGAGTTTGACATACATTCAAAGAGCCCTGTCTGGAAATTGGGAGAGGAAAGTCATGTGTATTAAAAAAGTGATGGCCAGAGATAGAGATACACAGTGGTGTTAAACAGGAGCTCCAATTTAAAGTCACAAGGGTGGCAGCTCTGAATGAGGATATTGACTTATAAACTTGGGGCTTCTCACTTGCACAACTCCAAATAGTGTTCCAAGGCAAGGAGTACATAATACTTAGTTCCTTAATGATGAATAATGGTTACCATAGACAATACTAGGTAACACAACCAGTGAACGCAAAACCCCAGAAAAAGACGATGGTGGCTTATTGGTAGTGTATTGGGTGTCAGGGACTGGCTAAGCCTTGCGACAATGAATGGACAGAAAAACAATAAAGAAAGTATGTGCTGCTTTATTTTTCATGTTTAGTACAGTCAGATCTTCAGTTGACATATTTTAGGTGATATTTTAGAATTAATTATATTAATATTCCATAGCATTCAACAAAATATACTCTAACATCATGTGTTCTACCACATGAGCAGATTTATGCCTGTCTGTTCCTAAAATGATAGTATAGAGGTGGGAGGTAGGCCTACGTCTCCCTACCCCCAGGTAAGACTTTGATAAGAATGAGAAAATCAGCTTAAATTGTGACACAAACTTCAGCTATGTTAAAACATGATTAAACTCATTTCAGTAGAAGTTGCATGCTACATAAAACTACCATATTTACAATGCCCTTAACTTGACAAAGTTAAAATTTGAGGCACTTTTGCTGACATCTTATTGTCTATTTGCTGACATCTTATTCTCTACTCTGAGTCATACCTTTTATACCTAGCAAATAACTACAATACTCAGTTTTTAATATTTAACTAAGGATTGGAAAAGTCTATGCAGACTTAGATTTCCATTAATGGGCTTTATTAATTCAAGGAAGCAAAAAGCTAATTCAAGTTTACATAGTATAAGTTTACATAACAAATATGTACTTTTGGATCAATAAACCACAGAAGATAATATTGAGCTAATTAATTTGGGTTATTATATCAAGTGTTACATAAAATATAACTACTATCAAATTGCCAATTAACAGTCATCTAAATAAATTATTTCAAACTTAGCCTGTATCAAGAATATGGGAAAACGTAGTAGAATTTCAACTCAGCCTAACTTAATTGAAAAGTGAGTTATATTGATGAATTCATAGGTTACTGATATTTTTTATATATTTATATATGTATATATATTTTTATATATTCTAAATTTGTAGTGCTCATTAAAATTTATTGTGGAGACTGAATGTCTAATACATGTTTTACATTGCATCAGAGGCAGAACTGTTACACTGTTACTGAAATTGCAAAGCGTTACAGCTATTTTTAAAGTAACTTCTCTAACAATTCATTTTAATTATTTTGGTTTTTTTCTCTCCTGTTTCTTTTGTTCATGCCAAAAACATAACACGCCACTTCAGTTGGGTGGTCCAAATCATTATCTTTGTTTCAGGGTTATGCACATTATGCATAACAATGTTTGTGTTTTGTATATGAGGTATTCAGTTTGTGGCATTCTCATTACAAGTCTCATTCTTTGAGATTTTTACCTTGGTCTATTGGTCAGATCCAGGCACAAATGGTACCTTGACATCTGATTCAACATGTATCACACTTCCTTACCAATCTCCTTTCTCCTTATATCTTAGCCTCACATTAAGGATTATAAAAGAAAGTTAAATTAAAAATTATGAATATTCAATATATCAATGTTTTCAATAAAGCCATAAAATATGAAACCTCTAATATTTCAACTGCTCTATTCTCATAAGTTCTACCTGCTCTTCTAGTGGTAATGACCCCCAGCAACAGGCACAGATTTATGTGCCAATGAATATTTAAGTTACCAAATGTTGATTTTTAGAATTTTCTCTCAAATTTAATGTTATTTATTTTTTTTTTTATATTTTTTTTATTATACTTTAGGTTTTAGGGTACATGTGCACAATGTGCAGGTTTCTTACATAGGTAACCATGTGCCATGTTGTTTTGCTGCACCCATTAACTCGTCATTTAGCATTAGGTATATCTCCTAATGCTGTCCCTCTCCCCTCCCCCCACCCCACAACAGTCCCCAGAGTGTGATGTTCCCCTTCCTGTGTTCATGAGTTCTCATTGTTCAATTCCCATCTATGAGTGAGAATATGTGGTGTTTGTTTTTTTTGTCCTTGCAATAGTTTACTGAGAATGATGTTTTCCAGTTTCATCTATGTCCCTACAAAGGACATGAACTCATTATTTTTTATGGCTGCATAGT
The DNA here is from genome assembly GCF_028878055.3 of Symphalangus syndactylus. Classification (NCBI taxonomy): domain Eukaryota; kingdom Metazoa; phylum Chordata; class Mammalia; order Primates; family Hylobatidae; genus Symphalangus; species Symphalangus syndactylus. The sequence goes on from NC_072432.2 coordinate 53,068,336, forward strand.
ATTCCATGGTGTATATATGCCACATTTTCTTAATCTAGTCTATCATTGTTGGACATTTGGGTTGGTTCCAACTCTTTGCTATTGTGAATAGTGCCGCAATAAACATACATGTGCATGTGTCTTTATAGCAGCATGATTTATAGTCCTTTGGGTATATACCCAGTAATGGGACGGCTGGGTCAAATGGTATTTCTAGTTCTAGATCCCTGAGGAATCGCCACACTGACTTCCACAATGGTTGAACTAGTTTACAGTCCCACCAACTGTGTAAAAGTGTTCCTATTTCTCCACATCCTCTCCAGCACCTGTTGTTTCCTGACTTTTTAATGATGGCCATTCTAACTGGTGTGAGATGGTATCTCACTGTGGTTTTGATTTGCATTTCTCTGATGGCCAGTGATGATGAGCATTTTTTCATGTGTTTTTTGGCTGCATAAATGTCTTCTTTCGAGAAGTGTCTGTTCATGTCCTTCGCCCACTTTTTGATGGGGTTGTTTGTTTTTTTCTTGTAAATTTGTTTGAGTTCATTGTAGATTCTGGATATTAGCCCTTTGTCAGATGAGTAGGTTGCAAAAATTTTCTCCTATTCTGTAGGTTGCCTGTTCACTCTGATGGTAGTTTCTTTTGCTGTGCAGAAGCTCTTTAGTTTAATTAGATCCCATTTGTCAATTTTGGCTTTTGCTGCCATTGCTTTTGGTGTTTTAGACATGAAGTCCTTGCCCACGCCTATGTCCTGAATGGTATTGCCTAGGTTTTCTTGTAGGATTTTAATGGTTTTAAGTCTAACATTTAAGTCTTTAATCCATCTTGAATTAATTTTGGTATAAGGTGTAAGGAAGGGATCCAGTTGCAGCTTTCTACATATGGCTAGCCAGTTTTCCCAGCACTATTTATTAAATAGGGAATCCTTTCCCCATTTCTTGTTTTTGTCAGGTTTGTCAAAGATCAAATAGTTGTAGATATGCGGCATCATTTCTGAGGGCTCTGTTCTGTTCCATTGATCTATGTCTCTGTTGTGGTACCAGTACCATGCTGTTTTGGTTACTGTAGCCTTGTAGCATAGTTTGAAGTCAGGTAGCATGATGCCTCCAGCTTTGTTCTTTTGGCTTAGGATTGACTTGGTGATGAGGGCTCTTTTTTGGTTCCATATAAACTTTAAAGTAGTTTTTCCAATTCTGTGAAGAAAGTCATTGGTAGCTTGATGGGGATGACATTGAATCTGTAAATTACCTTGGGCAGTGTGGCCATTTTCACGATATTGATTCTTCCAACCCATGAGCATGGAATGTTCTTCCATTTGTTTGTATCCTCTTTTATTTCATTGAGCAGTGGTTTGTAGTTCTCCTTGAAGAGGTCCTTCACATCCCTTGTAAGTTGGATTCCTAGGTATTTTATTCTCTTTGAAGCAATTGAGAATGGAAGTTCACTCATGATTTGGCTCTCTGTTTGTCTGTGATTGGTGTACAAGAATGCTTGTGATTTTTGCACATTGATTTTGTATCCTGAGACTTTGCTGAAGTTGCTAATCAGCTTAAGGAGATTTTGGGCTGAGACGATGGGGTTTTCTAGATATACAATCATGTCATCTGCAAACAGGGACAATTTACTTCTTCTTTTCCTAATTGAATACCCTTTATTTCCTTCTCCTGCCTGATTGCCCTGGCCAGAACTTCCAGTACTATGTTGAATAGGAGTGGTGAGAGAGGGCATCCCTGTCTTGTGCCAGTTTTCAAAGGGAATGCTTCTAGTTTTTGCCCATTCAGTATGATATTGGCTGTGGGTTTGTCATAGATAGCTCTTATTATTTTGAGATACGTCCCATCAATACCTAATTTATTGAGAGTTTTTAGCATGAAGCGTTGTTGAATTTTGTCAAAGGCCTTTTCTGCATCTATTGAGATAATCATGTGGTTTTTGTCTTTGGTTCTGTTTATATGCTGGATTACATTTATTGATTTGCGTATATTGAACCAGCCTTGCATCCCAGGGATGAAGCCCACTTGATCATGGTGTATAAGCTTTTTGATGTGCTGCTGGATTTGGTTTGCCAGTATTTTATTGAGGATTTTTGCATCAATGTTCATCAAGGATATTGGTCTGAAATTCTCTTTTTTGGTTATATCTCTGCCAGGCTCTGGTATGAGGACGATGCTGGCTTCATAAAATGTGTTAGGGAGGATTCCCTCTTTTTCGATCGATTGGAATAGTTCCAGAAGGAACGGTACCAGTTCCTCCTTGTACCTCTGGTAGAATTCGGCTGTGAATCCATCAGGTCCTGGCCTCTTTTTGGTTGGTAAGCTATTGATTATTGCCACAATTGCAGAACCTATTATTGGTCTATTCAGAGATTCAACTTCTTCCTGGTTTAGTCTTGGGAGGGTGTATTTGTCGAGGAATTTATCCATTTCTTCTAGATTTTCTAGTTTATTTGCATAGAGGTGTTTGTAGTATTCTCTGATGGTAGATTGTATTTCTGTGGGATCGGTGGTGATATCCCCTTTTTCATTTTTTATTGCATCTATTTGATTTTTCTCTCTTTTCTTCTTTATTAGTCTTGCTAGCAGTCTATCAATTTTGTTGATCTTTTCAAAAAACCAGCTCCTGGATTCATTACTTTTTTGAAGGGTTTTTTGTGTTTCTATTTTCCTTCAGTTCTGCTCTGATTTTAGTTATTTCTAGCCTTCTGCTAGCTTTTGAATGTGTTTGCTCTTGCTTCTCTAGTTCTTTTGATTGTGATGTTAGGATGTCAATTTTGGATCTTTCCTGCTTTCTCTTGTGGGCATTTAGTGCTATAAATTTCCCGCTACACACTGCTTTGAATGTGTCCCAGAGATTCTGGTATGTTGTGTCTTTGTTCTCATTGGTTTCAAAGAACATCTTTATTTCTGCCTTCATTTCATTATGTACCCAATAGTCATTCAGGAGCAGGTTGTTCAGTTTCCATGCAGTTGAGTGGTTTTGAGTGAGTTTCTTAATCCTGAATTCTAGTTTGATTGCACTGTGGTCTGAGAGACAGTTTGTTATAATTTCTGTTCTTTTACATTTGCTGAGGAGAGCTTTACTTCCAACTATGTGGTCAATTTTGGAATAGGTGTGGTGTAGTGCTGAAAAAAATGTATATTCTGTTGATTTGGGGTGGAGAGTTCTGTAGATGTCTATTAGGTCCACTTTGTGCAGAGCTGAGTTCAATTCCTGGATATCCTTGTTAACTTTCTGTCTCATTGATCTGTCTAATGTTGACAGTGGGGTGTTAAAATCTCCCATTATTATTGTGTGGGAGTTTAAGTCCCTTTGTAGGTCACTTAGGACTTGCTTTATGAATCTGGGTGCTCCTGTATTGGGTGCATATATATTTAGGATAGTTAGCTCTTCTTGTTGAATTGATCCCTTTACCATTATGTAATGGCCTTCTTTGTCTCTTTTGATCTTTGTTGGTTTAAAGTCTATTTTATCAGAGACTAGGATTGCAACCCCTGCCTTTTTTTGTTTTCCATTTGCTGGATAGATCTTCCTCCATCCCTTTATTTTGAGTCTATGTGTGTCTCTGCACGTGGGATGGGTTTCCTGAATACAGCACACTGATGGGTCCTGACTCCTTATCCAATTTGCCAGTCTGTGTCTTTTAATTGGAGCATTTAGCCCATTTACATTTAAAGTTAATATTGTTATGTGTGAATCTGATCCTGTCATTATGATGTTAGTTGGTTATTTTGCTCGTTAGTTGATGCAGTTTCTTCCTAGCCTCGATGGTCTTTACAATTTAGCATGTTTTTGCAGGGGCTGGTACCGGTTGTTCCTTTCCATGTTTAGTGCTTCCTTCAGGAGCTCTTTTAGGGCAGGCCTGGTGGTGACAAAATCACTCAGCATTCGCTTGTCTGTAAAGTATTTTATTTCTCCTTCACTTATGAAGCTTAGTTTGGCGGGATAGGAAATTCTGGGTTGAAAATTCTTTTCTTTAAGAATGTTGAATATCAGCCCCCACTCTCTTCTGGCTTGTAGAGTTTCTGCTGAGAGATCAGCTGTTAGTCTGATGGGCTTCCCTTTGTGGGTAACCCGACCTTTCTCTCTGGCTGCCCTTAACGTTTTTTCCTTCATTTCAACTTTGGTGAATCTGACAATTATGTGTCTTGGAGTTGCTCTTTTCGAGGAGTATCTTTGTGGTGTTCTGTGTATTTCCTGAATTTGAATGTTGGCCTGCCTTGCTAGATTGGGGAAGTTCTCCTGGATAATATCCTGCAGAGTGTTTTCCAACTTGGTTCCATTCTCCCTGTCATTTTCAGTTACACCAATCAGACGTAGGTTTGATCTTTTCACATAGTCCCAAATTTCTTGGAGGCTTTGTTCATTTCTTTTTATTCTTTTTTCTCTAAACTTCCCTTCTCGCTTCATTTCATTCATTTCATCTTCCATCAGCGATACCCTTTCTTCCAATTGATCACATCTGCTTCCGAGGCTTCTGCAATCTTCGCGTAGTTCTCAATACTTGGCTTTCAGCTCCATCAGCTCCTTTAAGCCCTTCTCTCCATTGGTTATTCTAGTTATCCATTCATCTAATTTTTTTTCAAAGTTTTTAACTTCTTTGCTATTGTTTTGAATTTCCTCCCGTAGCTCGGAGTAGTTTGATCGTCTGAAGCCTTCTTCTCTCAACTCGTCAAAGTCATCCTCCGTCCAGCTTTGCTCCTTTGCTGGTGAGGAACTGCATTCCTTTGGAGGAGGAGAGATGCTCTGCTTTTTAGAGTTTCCAGTTTTTCTGCTCTGTTTTTTCCCCATCTTTGTGGTTTTATCTACTTTTGGTCTTTGATGATGGTGATGTACAGATGGGTTTTTGGTGTGGATGTCCTTTCTGCTTGTTAGTTTTCCTTCTACCAGACAGGACCCTCAGCTGCAGGTCTGTTGGAGTTTGCTAGAGGTCCACTGCAGACCCTGTTTGGCTGGGTGTCAGCAGCGGTGGCTGCAGAACAGCAGATTTTCGTGAGACCACAAATTCAGCTGTCTGATAGTTCCTCTGGAAGTTTTGTCTCAGAGGAGTACCCGGCCGAGTGAGGTGTCAGTCTGCCCCTACTGGGAGGTGCCTCCCAGTTAGGCTGCTTGGGGGTGAGGGACCCACTTTACGAGGCAGTCTGTCCGTTCTCAGATCTCCATCTGTGTGCTGGGAGAACCACTACTCTCTTCAAAGCTGTCAGTCAGACAGGTACATTTAAGTCTGCAGAGGTTCCTGCTGAATTTTTGTTTGTCTTTGCCCTGCCCCCAGAGGTGGAGCCTACAGAGGCAGGCAGGCCTCCTTGAGCTGTGGTGGGCTCCACCCAGTTCGAGCTTCCTGGATGCTTTGTTTACCTAAGCAAGCCTGGGCAATGGCGGGCGCCCCTCCCCCAGCCTCGCTGCCCACCTTGCAGTTTGATCTCAGACTGCTGTGCTAGCAATCAGCGAGACTCCGTGGGTATAGGACCCTCCGAGCCAGGTGCGGGACACAATCTCCTAGTGTGCCGTTTTCCAGGCCCATTGAAAAAGCGCAGTATTAGGGTGGGACTAACCCGATTTTCCAGGTGCCGTCTGTTACCCCTTTCTTTGACTAGGAAAGGGAACTCCCTGACCCCTTGCACTTCCTGAGTGAGGCAATGCCTCGCCCTGCTTTGGCTCACGCACAGTGCGCTTCACCGACTGTCCTGCACCCACTGTTTGGCACTCCCTAGTGAGATGAAACCGGTACCTCAAACAGAAATGCAGAGATCACCCATCTTCTGTGTCTCTCAGGCTGGGAGCTGTAGACCGGAGCTGTTCCTAAGAATGTTATTTATTTTAACAAAAGTAAAAATAAAACATGTTCATTGTAGAAAGTTCAGAAAATAAAGATAAATAGAATGAAGAAAATAAAAATTAACTGTAATCCTACCACTCAGAGACAGTCATTGTTGTCAGTCATATAAACTTTTTTCTAAAAATTTGTCTTTTTTTTATACTGTATATACACTTTTTATAAATATTGGTTTTAATTTTCAGGTAAAAGTATATAATTTTCTTAGGATCATTGGGTTGCAAGAAACAAAATATTCCAAGAATTTTAGAATAAAAGTGGGATTTATATACAGGTACATGAAGACATGTATTCAGCTCAGACTGTGCATCATCTTGCAACCCCAATGCCCAGTATAATAAACTATTAAGAGAAAATGTGATTGAGATTATTCCTGATTCAAACAGCTATGATTACTGCAGCAGTATCACCTGATATGAAAATGCTTACCAAGCTCACCACTTAAGTATGAACAGTAATTTAAATGTAAAATAATTATGAAGGGGATGAGTGCCCCAAACTTTTCCACTATAGTGTTAGAACACTTTTGTTGTAATTATATATTCATTACATCAGTTTTATTTATTTTTTTCTTTTTTAGAGACCAAGTCTCACTATGTTGTCTAGGATACACTTGAACTCCTGAGTTCAAATGATCCTCCTGTCTTGGCCTCCCATGTAGCTGGGCTGCAGGCATATCCCATTGCACCTGGCACATTACATTTATTTTTAAGAGTTGCAGAGTATTTCTTCATAATATGGGTAATAATCTATTTAAATAATTCACTATTTTGGACATTCATGTTGATTTCAAATTTGCAATTATACACAAAGCTGTGATGCTTGCAGGTAAATCTTTGGGAATGTCTATAATTTTTAGAATTAAATTCTTTAGAAGAAAAATTTCTGGTCAAGGGTATGGCAGAGACTACTAGGTATCCACCAAATTCTGTTTTCTCCTTCCTACACATATGGCTGCCCAACCGATCAACATTTCCCAGGCTTCTATGCAGATAGGTGGTGTGCCCATGTGACTACATTTTTACCAATAGGATATTAGTGGAAGAGATGCATGCCATTTCTAGGCCAGATCCTTACATCATTGGTCATAACTCCTCCATGTTATTTTTCCTCTTCTTGCCAGCTGGAACTTGATTGTGGTGGTGACTCAGTTTTGAACTCGCACATGACTATAATGCCTCCCAGCTAACCTGGACACAGAGAGATAGAGCAGACAGAAAGAAGTAAACTTCTGTATTATTTAAGTCACTGAATTGTAGAGTCTATTTGTTATATCAGAGAGAAGAATATTTTTAAAGATTTCTTATGTAATTTTTAAAATTGTTGTCCAGAAAGCTTATACCCATTTATATTCCCTTTAGCATTGCATGAAACTTCTATTTTTATTTTTTAATTTATTTTTCTTGTTCATATTGCCCAGGCTGGTCTTGAACTCCTGGGATCAAGTGATTCTCCCACCTTGGACCCCCAATGTGCTGGGATTACAGGCATGAGCCACCATGTTTGGCCTCATTTTTCTGCATTCTAGTCAACAATGGGGAAAACATATTTTAATCTTTATAGTTTTTAATTTGAAAATGAATTACTGTGAAATTTGGTTATCTGTTCAATTTTTTTTTACCTTTTCTGGTTCCTCATTTATGAAGTTGTAGTTCCTATTCCTTGACCATTTTTCTGCCATAGATTTTTAATAGCTTTCAAAAGGAAGTGTGAGAACTAGATAAAACAAGATGAGCAAAACAGATGTCTCTTAAAATTAGATGATGTCACATGAGGATTTATTACACTTTTCTTACTATTGTTGTGTATGTTTAAAATTTTCTACAATTAGCTAAAAAGTCTGATTGTATTTCCTAATTCTATTTACTGAAAAAGTCTAAAAACAATCATTAAACCTAGTACCAGATTGTGATCTCTAAATATCACTCACCAATAAAACAAACTAGGGCTCCTTAGAAAAAGGGCCAAATTGAGGTTTGGGTCAGGAAATAGATAAGATGAGGTTTGGATATCTTGTTGTAAAAAAGACAAAGTTTGATAGTGATCAAACTATAATGGGAGGTTGGGCATGGTGGCTCAGACCTGCAATTCCAGCTCTTTGGGAGGTCGAGTTAGAGACCAACCTGGTCAACATAGAAAGACCTTATCTGTAAAAAACGAAAGAGGTAATGGGATTATGTCAAAAGGATATAAGAGCTAATTTGGCCAAAGATGGAATAATTTAAGCAGAAAAACAATAATGACTTCAACTGATTGAAAATGATTTTGTAAAAATGCATGAGTCATATGATATTCCAAAAGAGAGAAAAGGAGCCAAAACACAAAAATTAGTAAGAACTCACCAGGAACCATTGAGGGTAATTATAATTAGGGCACTGAACTTTTATTTTTAAAATGGCAATTAAAGAGAAAAAATATAAGCCATTGTCCCATTGATCTTGTGTAATATATTTTCCTCTTTTTTTTTTTGAAAGGGAGTCTCACTCTGTCACCCCAGACTGGAGTACAGTAGTGGATCTCGGCTCACTGCAACCTCCCCCTCCCAAGTTCAAGCGATTCTCATGCCTCAGCCTCCCAAGTAGCTGGAATTACAGGCACATGCCACCATGCCTGGCTAATTTTTTGTATTTTTTAGTAGAGACGGGGTTTCACCATGTTGGCCAGGCTGGTGTTGAACTCCTGACCTCAAGTGATCTACCCACCTCAGCCTCCCAAAGTACTGAGATTGCAAGCATGAGCCACCGTGCCCAACCATGTGTAATATATTTCAAATAGTCTTAGTTTGTTCCTGCTGCTATAGCAAAGTACATGAGATGGAGTAATTTATAAAGAACAGAAATTTATTTTCTCACAGTTCTGGAGGCTGTAAAGTCCAAGATCAAGGTGCCAGTAGATTTGGTTTCCAGTGAGAGGTTGCCCTCTGCTTCCAAAATGTTGCCTCTTGCTGTGTCCTAAAATGGTAGAAGGTTAAAAGGACAAAAAAGAAATGCAAAGTTTCCTCACACCTCTTTTATAAGGTCATAATCCCATTCTTGAGAGCACTGCTCTCATTACTTAATCACCTCCTGAAGGCCCCACCTCTTATTACTATTGCAGTATATCAGAAAAGGAATACTTATGTGTTTTGTTACTCAAGAAAAATACATACTCATCTATAAACTCAACTCCTTTAATGACTTTGATACAAGATAACCAATCAGCTTCACTGTTGTATTAATACGAAAGATTTTCACGATCATGCCACATGGATTGCAATGTTTAGCACTTGTATTGTAGGTTTAAGTTTTTTAATTTTATGAAATTAACCATGTCAATGACACCCATCAGCATTTTGTACATGTGTGACTTCAGTTTTGCTTTATGTCTTCACATATGATGGAGTATGTCAATTTGCATTGTACTAGCTCTGAAATCTATCTGTGACCTAGGAGTACTTTTTAAGATTCCAGGCAATGCAACTTGGTTATATACAAAACATTGTTTTCATTAAAGAAGTTGTTTATTATTGAGATATATCTTTTCTGGCTCATATTCTGTAGTGGCTTACACAAAAAGTAGTACTTGATGGACTTCATTATTGAAATAAAATCCAGCAAATACCACAAGCTTAGACTTTGGAGAAATATTGATACTTTTATGACTAGCATGCCCTCCTTTAATTCGAAATTTGTTCTAAGTTACATTTTGCAACTTCTAACACTTTTTGCTGTAAAAGGAGTGCCTGTTGGTTTGCAGTTATATTGAGTATATTACTTTAGCCTACTGTGACAGGGCAAATAACCACTTTTTGCCTCTTGCAATTAAATAAGAAATGTTAAAGGAAGCACTCAATGTTTTCATTAATTTTTAGTAAAATTTTGTAAATTACTGGATTGAGTATGACTTCAAACATTGCTGAATCAATTATAGAGTTCGTCTTCATGTTTTAGATATTTAGTGTTAAAATAGCTTGATTATCCTTAGCCAATATCTCAAAGGATACATATACAGCTCATATGATATTTATGAATAATGATAGTGGATGTAAATATATATATATATATATATATATATTTTTTTTTTTTTTTTTTTTTTTGAGACAGAGTCTCGCTCTGTCACCCAGGCTGGAGTGCAGTGGCTCAATCTCCGCTCACTGCAAGCTCCGCCGCCTGGGTTCATGCCATTCTCCTGCCTTAGCCTCCTGAGTAGCTGGGATTACAGGTGTGTGCCACCACACCTGGCTAATATTTATATTTTTAGTAGAGAGGGGTTTCACCACGTTGGTCAGGCTGGTCTCGAACTCCTGACCTCGTGATCTACCTGTCTCAGACTCCCAAAGTGCTGGGATTACAGGCGTGAGCCACCGCGCCTGGCCAATATATTTTTAAATAGTCTTCTTGATAGCTAAAAATTTGTTTTTGTCCAACTGTTGTTCAAATCATTATTTCATCTTGTAATATTGCTGATGAAAATCTTACATTTTGGCCAGGTATTATGGTGCATGCCTGTAGTCCTAGCTACCCAGGAGGCTGGGATCAGAAGATTGCATAAGTCCAGGAGTTCAAATCCAGCCTGGACAACATGCCAAGACCCCACTTGGGAGGCTGAGGCAGGAGAATTGCTTGAACCGGGGAGGCAGAGGTTGCGGTGAGCCAAGATTTCACCATTGCACTCCAGCCTGGGCAACAAGATTGAAACTCCATCTCAAAAAAAATAAAATAAAATGAAAATAACATTTTGAGCAATAGACATGCAGGTCTGCTATTTTTTTCATTTGTTTGCTTAAACATTGTTAGTCTTAGTTTCTTTTTGGGTTTTTGTTTGTTTGTTTGTTTGTTTTTTGAGCCGGAGTCTCACTCTGTTGCCCAGGTTAGAGTGCAATGGCATGGTCTTGGCTCAATGCAACCTCCACCTCCCATGTTCAAGCAATTCTCCTGCCTCAGCCTCCCAAGTAGCTGGGACTACAGGCCTGTGCCACCATATTCTGTTAATTTTTCTATCTTTTAGTAGAGACGGGGTTTCACCATGTTGGCCAGGCTGATCTTAAACTCCTGACCTAGTGATCCGCCTGCCTTGGCCTCCCAAAGTGCTGGGATTACAGGCGTGAGCCACCATGCCCAGCCTCTTTTTTTTTTTTTTTTTTTTTTGTGAGACAGAATCTTACTCTGTTGCCTGGGCTGAAGTGCAGTGGAGCAATCTCAGCTTACTGTAACCTCCACCTCCCAGATTCAAGTGATTCTCATGCCTCAGCCCCACAAGTAGCTGGGATTACAGACATAGGCTACCACACCCAGCTACTTTTTGTATTTTTAGTAGAGACAGGGTTTCACCATGTTGCCCAAGCTGGTCTCAAAATCCTGGCCTCATGTGATCTGCCCACTTCTGCCACCCAAAGTGCTGGGATTACAGGTGTGATCCACTGCACCCAGCCTAGTGTTAGTTTCAATCAGCATTTTCTGTACGGGAATCTATGTATGTCATTTGTATATTTTGTGAGGAGTAGTTTAGTCAGAAATGGATCACATGAGGCCAGGCACAGTGGTTCAAGCCTGTAATCTCAGCACTTTGGGACGCCGAGGCAGATGGATCACTTGAGGTCAGGCGTTCAAGACCAGCCTGGCCAACATGGCGAAACTCCATCTATACTAAAAATACAACAAAATTAGCTGGGCATGGTGGTGGATGCCTGTAATCCCAGCTACTCAGGAGGCTGAGGCCAGAGAATCTCCTGAACCTGGGAGGTGGGAGGTTGCAGTGAGCTGAGATCATGCCATTGCACTCCAGCGTGGGCAACAGAGCAAGACTCCATCTCCAAAAAAAGAAAGAAGAAAGAAAGAAAGAAAGAAAGAAAGAAAGAAAGAAAGAAAGAAAGAAAGAAAGAAAGAATTGGATCATATGTATAAGAATATAAAGCATCACACTGACAACTCATCAGACCATGAATAAGCAGGAATATCTCTGCATATTTGGTTTAAAAGATAATTTAGAAATTTTACAATCTAAAATAAGCTTTTCTGTTATGGTTTTTGTACTAGATAGATGAATGGGACACAGGAAATATAAGGAAATATAAATTCAATATTCAATATATGTGGAAGTGGTCATTTTCATTAACAATCAAAAATAATTATTAAAGCAAAACTGAAGTAGCCATTAAAAAATAGTCCTATAATCTATAAATCCTTGTATCTAGGCTCACTTGAACTCCTTATGACACAACACTGAGAGTGAGTAAACAAGAGAGGGTAACTCTGTGAAGCTGCTTGCATTTTGGAGCTCTCAGACATCTCTTCCAGACCTCTCCTGTACCAAATAGGACAGGGAGCATGACCATAGACACTGTTTGATCTTTGAGAGCCAGTCTATACATTAAATATTAGTAACTTTAACTTGCATCTTATTTTTTTAATGTAAAAATAGAGGTTATCATTGTTTCTTACATCCAGTGACTTTACTGTGCACTCCTGGATTCTACATTAGACTCTACATGGAGAGTACTGGGGAGTCCCATAAACCTTTGGAATAAAAAGAAAAAAAAAACACTTAAGAAAGTTACTTGACCTCTCTGAGCTTCATTTTATTCATCTTTAAGATGGTGGTTATAACAATAATAAAGCCATGCTGACAGATTTACTATGAACATCAAATTGAAAATTATGTAAAAGCACATTGTAAAACATTATATAACTGTTAGTTAATGGTATGTAATAAACATTTCAGTGAGAGTTATAAACCTGTAGGGTATTGAGATGTAAGATGAGTAAAAGAATTATGTGAGATGATCCGCTTAATGTTACTTGTATAGAAGTTTTATCGTTTCTAAGACTTAAAAAAAATTAACATTAAGATGTCCTGACATTATAATATCATGGCATGCCAAAACATGGCAAATAATAAGTCTTTTCAAAGAAGGTTACTCTGATATATTCACATGAAATATGTATAGGAGCAGATGAAGCAATAAATAAGGATACTATCTATGTTAAGGTTTCAAAATACCTCCCACTTTGGAAATGCTGCAGGGTGGATGCAGTGCCTTTAATTATCCTTGGTCCCATCACTCTAGTTTAAGACATTAATTTAATGAGGTCACAACCAAATTAACTTGTTTGGGTAATGTGGAAAATAATTGTAAACATTCATTTGATCATCTTATTTGTCCATGTACATTGGACAATGCACACACATTTGGTCCACAATGATCAAATTTAACAGATAATTCTAAAGTTTAAGTTTTATTTTTACTGCTCTTCTTGCAGTATCTCTCTTAGAGAATTCTTCTACACTCTAAAAATCAGTTATCACTTCCATATAGATTACTACCAAATATTTGTTTTTGATCCAATTTTATTCTTAGAATTTTAGTCTTTCTTTTTTTTTTTTTTTTTTTTGAGGGAGTCTCACCCTGTCGCTGGAGCTAGAGTATGGTGGCATGATCTCAGCTCACCGCAACCTCCACCTCCCTGGTTCAAGTGATTCTCCTTCCTCAGCCTCCTGAGTAGCTAGGACTCAGGTGCATGCCACCACGCCCACTAATTTTTTTTTTTTTTTTTTTTTTTTAGTAGAGACGGGGTTTCACTATGTTGTTCAGGCTGGTCTCAAACTCCTGACCTCAAGTGATGTGCTCCGTCCACCTCAACCTCCCAAAGTGTTGGGATTACCAGTGTGAGCCACTGCGCCCAGCCAGTCCCTTATCTTAAACTGTGTGCAGATATTTATGCTCATATATTTCCAAATTTCCTTCAAATTACAGTTTTTATAATCTACTTCCACACCCTCCCTACTCACCTGGCACCAGGTTCCCCTGATATATGTAACAGCACTAACAATGTTCTTATCATTCTGACTCTGAATCAGAAAGTCATCTTTCACATGGCTCTCCCTTGCTCTCCAAACCCCAAAATAACAAAAAGTCCAATGATCCTTCCTTAAAAATATTTCTTCCATCACCTTTATTTTACTATTATGGCACTACCACTCCAGTTCAGGCCTTACCTACCTTTTTATGTAAACCTCATCCCTCACCTTCCAACCTCCAATCCCTCCCTAATGCAGTCCTTCTTGCATTCTGCAGAAAGACAAATCTTTCTAAAACATTATTCCTCCCACGTCATTCTCCTGTTACAAAATGTTCAAACTTTCTACTATCTATTGAATACCTGATTCCTAAATCTGGCATTCAATCTGGCATTCAAATTTGACTACATTTCACCTTTCCTAACACATGTATTACAACTTTCAACCAAGCTGGAGAATTGTCTTCATTCTAAATATGCTTTGCTCTTTCCTGCCTGTTCTGTTACATCATAGGCCCATGAAAATGCCTTATTTCCTCTTTGTTCCCAGCTCTTCCATTCATAATCACTCACTTATTCACTAATCAAACATGTAGTAAGCATTACCAATGTTCCAGGATCTATATAAATAGAAGTGAACAACCCATGATCCTGACTTGATAATCTGGTGAGCTAGAAAAACACAAAACAACAAACGTAATAATCTTATTTATAACGGAGGCTTAAACAAAAGGAATAATGCCCACATAAAATCAGCCACTTGGTCCAATTTAATTTTATTTTTAAAATTAGCAAGTAATGCCTCACATTTTCAAGTGGGGAAGCCCACTTTGCCCACTATGAAGCCATGGTAAGGATGAGGCATATAATTCAGAAAGCATAAGTAAAGTCAATCTGCCACAGCTAAGAGAAACCAAATGAATTTAAGTGAATGCAGATTCCAGATCTTCGTGATTTAAAGATTTTTAGAGCCCACCTCCTATCTGTTCATGGAACAGCAACTGGTTTACAGGGTAATTTGGCTGCACCCTGACTGCTGCTGTTTATGCTCCATTGACCCCTTATTCACTGATGGAGGCTTACGTTAACCAATCTTTCACATATTTGCAACCACTCTTAGGAGCTAGGGTTAGGTTAAAAGGATACATTATTGATCGATGAGCATTTTTCCTGCTCTTTTGACCAAGATAGTAATTTCAAAAACAATAATTTAAAAAATGGTTGCAGGTAAAATAATGGATGTCATAAACCTAAGCAGTGTTTGTAATTTAGTTGATGGTGGTGATGTATCACTTGTTTCATTTGCATCCCTGTGGACACAATCTAGTAAGATAAAGTGTTTGTTTTCTCAATTTGTCACACCAAGAGTTTATCTGCTCTCTACTTATTCTGTGGGAAGTCATAATTCTCATTACTTTTTAAGTAGAGTCAGCAACCCTTTTGTATTATGCAGGACTAACCAACCAATCAATATTTAAAGAGTAAGTGAAATATGTTTGGAATAATGACAAAGGAGAAAGTTGGAGACTGAGAAAAAAGAGGTGAAGTGGATGCAGAATAGGAGCAGATGTTTTTGCAATGCCCTCTTGGAATAAAGGAAGCTGAGGCAAAATGGAGTAGATCTTGAAAAGGCAAGCATTGTTTGGATTCAGGAGCTGGACGGTGAGATCTGTGTAAGTGCGAGAGTAATGCGGTAGGATCAGAGACTTTACGAGGTATCAGAAGTAGAAGGAAGAATACAACACAATCTGCCGGAGGTGGAAGAGGTGGGAGGTGAGGAGAGTGGCTCAAATTCTGTAAATAGGTAGGGAGTTTTCTGTCAGTAGGCCCAGGTAGAGAAATAAGTTTGCTATGTGTTCCCATCTGAACCAGCTAAGTAATTCTGTCTCTGGAGCTGTTGTGGTGAGCTCCCACTAACCATCCAATGTACACAAAGAACTATAAATATTTAGTCTTGGTGCCCCCAAGGAATCTACAGCTCAATTAAACAAATTATTCATGTGTATGTGAGGGGAGAAAAACGCTTTCAATATAGCACAGTATTTCTCACCAAGTTCGATTTCATTTGTGAAAGCTTCAATATATATGAATTTACTCCTGCATAATTTTGGCAACAATTTTATCTCCATTTTAGATTGACTGAGTATATCTTGATGAGGATAATAAAAAACGAATCCAGGAAGTGGGTACGGAAAATCAAGGTAAAATAGATGGCAGAGGAGCTGACTGTTTTGCAGCTAAGTCTTGGGAGAAAGTCAAAAGAGTGTAAATGGGGGCTTTAAAAGCAGTCTGGTAGTAACTGTGTGAAGGAAGTGTACACTGAACTTACAACTAATAGACCTCACTATTCACACAAAACAAGCATGCTCCAAGATAGTCCAAATGTTTTACCAGCTGAATACGTAAAAAGATACATAACGTATCTTTTAAATTAACATTTCCTGAGGAGTAAAAGTTTAACTCACAATGTCTCTAAACCATAACATTTCACTTTTCTATCACAGAAAGTTTGCTCACTGTTGACTGAACATGTACATATTCAGCTTTCCTGCCTTCACAGTTTCACCTGTTGGATTACCTGCCTGAAATATTCTCACTACATACAAGTTCAACCCATCTTTTAAGATTAAACACATACTACCCCTCTTTGTACAGTCTTTCCTACCACTCTGGAATCAAGTGATTGGACTTTCTATGAACATCTAGTGCATATATATAAAATTCATTTGGAAAAACAGTGTACTACCTTTAAGTATTTCTTATGTAAATCATGAATTATTTACATTTTTATGTTGTTCAACTTTTGTGTTTGTCTCTCCAACCGGATATTAAGCTCCTTAAAATGTATATAATTATTTTTATGTACTACACCTTCCCACATAGTGGCTTGCTCATTGCTTCCTTGTTGAGTACAGAAAAATTACACAAGAATATAAGTTATATATATTGTATGCCCGGAATATAACCTAGTGATGGTCTATTATTTATTTAAATAAACTGTTAAAACAGATAAGTTCATATTTTATTTATATATTTTTGCATGTTGTCCACATTCATGGTTTTGGTTTCAGGTTATGGTAGACTGGTAGAAAATGGAACTTTGCAATGTTTTATTTCTATTTTCTAGAACAGTTTAAATAGCATTGTCGATTGTTATTAGCCAACTACAGGAAACTCTTTTCTTCCTTCAATTTTGCATCATAGTGGAAGCAGAGAAACAAAAGTATCAAGTTCTCAGTTTTGGAGTTCAAAGATTCCAGTCTACGTTTAAGACAAGAAATACTTTTAACAGGGCATATAAATAAGCATGAGTCTCCTAACACCATATTCCTGACTCCAAGCTTCTAAAGAGTCTTCTATCACGAGAGGCCCTCTCCTTGTCCCTCTTTCCGTGTTCTCTCTGTGTCCTTTATAGAGATGGAGAGGAAGCAGGCACAGCAAACACTGGGAGCATCTCTGAGAGTCAAGTACCTCCCCATTTCCATGTGAACCCCCACTTAGACCCTTTAGCTCCCAAAGGAGAGGGAGGATGATGATGATCCCCCTGGAAATATTGAGGATCTCAGACTACATGAGATCTGTGCTGTTTCAGGTCTGGTTGGTCCTGGAAGATGCTGAGTCCAAAAGAGTTCCTCAACCCTACACAATATGGAAACACTGAGTAAAGAAAGCCTCTGCCCAATGTCTAGGAGGGCTGGAGTGACTCAGACTCACACAGGGCCACTTTCCATCTTAAGCAGGCATGATGGAGTAGCCAAATGTTTTTCTTCCTAGTGGTCTGAGTGCTGTGAAGACTGTAGAGGTCTCTTGGTTAAGAGAGGGAATTAGGCAGAGGACAGTGAATCATATGATTGGAAGCCAGATAAGGCAACCCAGGACTCAGCAGGTGACATTGTCGGGGGATGGCTATACTTGGGATTATACAAATGCCAAGCAGCCCAGGAGGGAGGTAGCCGGATACAGCTCACGACACCATACTGTGAGTACACTTAATTAAGCTCTTGAAGGTAAATGTTATCCCAAAAAGAAGGCAAGAAAGGGAAGAAACAATGAAGGGAATTACATATACCTGAAAATAATTATTTTTCTGCTATAATGGGGGCCCTGAAATAATGTGGTTATTGAAATCCATTTCAATGTGGTTAGGTTGAACCATAGAAAATGAACAGGACATTTTCACAATGCCTGATAATGCATAATAACAAAGCTAGTAATGTGGTTTGGAAATTTTGTAAATGGCATAATGATATGGAAATTATATGATCCTTGAAGATTTTACAAAATCTTTATAAAATTATTTTTTATAAAGCTGTTTGGGTCTTTTTTTGGTTGGGGGGCCATTTTCATTTTTAATAAGCTTTTCCATTTTCTACCATGACTATTGATATACTTAGGTTTCCAATATTTTTAATCAATTTGAACTTCTACATTTTCTTAGAAATTAGAAATATCCATTTTATCAAGATTTACAAATTTAATACTATCAGGTTATCACTGGTACTATCCTGTAACATCTGTCGTTTCATCTGTCTCAGTGATAGAACTCCTAATTTCTAAGAAAAATTCTCTTGGGCCACACATAAAACACACTAACACTCATGATAACGGATGAGCTAAAAAAAAAATGCAAAAACTATTTTCATAATGTTTTAAGAAAGTTTGTGAATTTGTGTTGGGTCACTTGCAAAGCTGTCCTGTGGTCCAAGACAATTCTTCCAGTGTGGCCCAGGGAAGCCAAAAGATTGGACACTTCTGCTGTAGAGCTTGAAAACCTAAAAACTACATTTCCCAGATCCCTTTGAGGCAGGGTTCTGGCCACAAATTTGAATCCAGCTGTTGTTATGCCTGTCCTAGTCACAGAAATACTGAGTTTTTCTGCAAGAGCAAAGCCAACTTGTGGGTGGCAAGGAGGAAGATGCAATGCTAGCAGTGGTTTCTTTTGATCCATCTCTGCTTCTTGGATAAAAATCTCTGATATTATGTTCTTGAACTCAGTTGTGCCAGTGGTAGCCTCCTAAATCTGCATCTTGTTGATTGTGTCACTATAGAAACTGGCAATACAGTTCAGCAATGTTTTTTGGGACTAAGCCCTGAAGGCACAACCAAAACCCTGATTTTCCAGCTCTTCCTACAATGCTGTAAGTACCAAATTTACTGTATTGAATCTATTTATATTTAAAATGGTTAAAATATTACGATTCCTAAAGCTAATTGCTAAATAATTCCCTACTATTTTCTAATTCATTAATATCTAGTTTATCTTTATTCATTCATTTCCCTGTAAAGTTTTCTATTCTTATTCTTCTTGGTTCTTAGATATAAGATTTAGTTCCCTTTCTTTCTTTCCTTCCTTCCTCCACCCTCCCTCCCTTCCTCCCTTCCTTTATTTCTTTTCTTGTTAGGAGTAAAAGCATTAAACACTGCATTTTTCTCTTAAAATAGCTTTGGGGTCAACCCATATTTTGATATGTAGTACTGTTATTGCTAATGTCTAAATAGTACATAATTTTAGGTTTGAGTTCCTCTTTTAAACAATAATTATTTGGCAAAATATTATTTCTAAAGGATTAAATAGCCCCTCTTCCTTTTTTATATTTGGTTACCTTTTGTTTACCTAGTTTTGTTGCATTGTGGTCAGAGAATATGGCTTTCTATCTTTTGGAAATTGTCATGTTTTACATAACAATCAAATTTTATAAATTTGTAGATGCTCTTGCAACTGAAAATTTTATTCATTCTTTGTAGCGGCAAATCCATTTTATTTGTATTTTGTATGTTTTAAATTATTTTTTGCCTACTCAAAATAAATTCTCTCACTTGTATTTCTACCAATTTCTCTCTTATTCGAACAGCTTTTGCTTAATATGAACGTACATTAATTTAAATTTTTATTATGAATTGTCCCTTTGATTTTTTGTAAAATTTGTTTCTTGTGACTGGCTTTTTCTGCCATCAAATCCATTTATTTCTTATACTTTTACTCTTTCTTTTTGCTTGCATTTGCCTAGCATTTCTCCATATTCTTTTTTTTTTTCTACTTTAAGTTTTAGGGTACATGTGCACAACGTGCAGGTTTGTTACATATGTATACATGTGCCATGTTGGTGTGCTGAACCAATTAACTCGTCATTTAATATTAGGTATATCTCCTAATGCTCTCCCTCTCCTCTCCCCCCACCCCAAGACAGGCCCCGGTCTGTGTTGATCCCCTCCCTGTGTCCATGTGTTCTCATTGTTCGATTACCACCTATTAGTGAGAACATGCAGTGTTTGTTTTTTTGTCCTTGTGATAGTTTGCTGAGAATGATGGCTTCCAGGTTCATCCATGTCCCTACAAAGGATATGAACTCATCATTTTTTATGGCTGCATAGTATTCCATGGTGTATATGCGCCACATTTTCTTAATCCAGTCTATCATTGATGGATATTTGGGTTGGTTCCAAGTCTTTGCTATTGTGAATAGTGCCACAATAAACATACATGTGTCTGCATGTGTCTTTATAGCAGCATGATTTATAATCCTTTGGGTATATACCCAGTAATGGGATGGCTGGGTCAAATGGTATTTCTAGTTCTAGATCCCTGAGGAATCGCCATACTGACTTCCACAATGGTTGAACTAGTTTACAGTCCCAACAACAGTGTAAAAGTGTTCCTATTTCTCAGTATCCTCTCCAGCACCTGTTGTTTTCTGACTTTTTAATGATCGCCATTCTTACTGGTGTGAGATGGTATCTCACTGTGGTTTAGATTTGCATTTCTCTGATGGCCAGTGATGATGAGCATTTCTTCATGTCTTTGGGCTGCATAAATGTCTTCTTTTGAGAAGTGTCTGTTCATATCCTTCGCCCACTCTTTGATGGGGTTTTTTGCTTTTTTCTTGTAAATTTGTTTGAGTTCATTGTAGATTCTGGATATTAGCCCTTTATCAGATGAGTAGATTGCAAAAATTTTCTTCCATTCTGTAGGTTGCCCGTTCACTCTGATGGTAGTTTCTTTTGCTGTGCAGAAGCTCTTTAGCTTAATTAGATCCCATTTGTCAATTTTGGCTTTTGTTGCCATTGCTTTTGGTGTTTTAGACATGAAGTCCTTGTCCATGCCTATGTCCTGAATGGTATTGCCTAGGTTTTCTTCTAACGATTTTATGGTTTTAGGTCTAACATTTAAGTCTTTAATCCATCTTGAATTAATTTTTGTATAAGGTGTAAGGAAGGGATCCAATTTCAGCTTTCTACATATGGCTAGCCAGTTTTCCCAGCACCATTTATTAAATAGGGAATCCTTTCCCCATTTCTTGTTTTTGTCAGGTTTGTCAAAGATCAGATAGTTGTAGATGTGTCGCATTATTTCTGAGGGCTCTGTTCTGTTCCATTGGTCTACATCTCTGTTTTGATACCAGTACCATGCTGTTTGGTTACTGTAGCCTTGTAGTATAGTTTGAAGTCAGGTAGCATGATGCCTCCAGCTTTATTCTTTTGGCTTAGGATTGACTTGGCAATGTGGGCTCTTTTCTGGTTCCATATGAACTTTAAAATAGCTTTTTCCAATTCTGTGAAGAAAGTCATTGGTAGCTTGATGGGGATGGCATTGAAACTATAAATTACCTTGGACAGTATGGCCATTTTCACAATATTGATTCTTCCTACCCATGAGCATGGAATGTTCTTCCATTTGTTTGTATCCTCTTTTATCTCATTGAGCAGTGTTTCGTAGTTCTCCTTGAAGAGGTCCTTCACATCCCTTGTAAGTTAGATTCCTAGGTATTTTATTGTCTTAGAAGCAATTGTGAATGGGAGTTCACTTATCATTTGGCTATTTGTCTGTTTTGGTGTATAAGAATGCTTGTGATTTTTGCACACTGATTTTGTATCCTGAGACTTTGCTGAAGTTGCTTATCAGCTTAAGGAGATTTTGGGCTGAGACGATGGGGTTTTCTAGATATAGAATCATGTCATCTGCAAACAGGGACAATTTGGCTTCCTCTTTTCCTAGCTGAATACCCTTTATTTCCTACTCCTGCCTGATTGCCCTGGCCAGAACTTCCAACACTATGTTGAATAGGAGTGGTGAGAGAGGGCATCCCTGTCTTGTGCCCATTTTCAAAGGGAATGCTTCCAGTTTTTGCCCATTCAGTATGATATTGGCTGTGGGTTTGTCATAAATAGCTCTTATTATTTTGAGATATGTCCCATCAATATCTAATTTTTTGAGAGTTTTTAGCATGAAGGGTTGTTGGATTTTGTCAAAGGCCTTTTCTGCATCTATTGAGATAATCATGTGGATTTTTTTTTTTTTTTTTTTTTTGAGACGGAGTCTCGCTCTGTCGCCCAGGCTGGAGTGCGGTGGTGCAATCTCAGCTCACTGCAAGCTCCACGTCCCGGGTTCACGCCATTCTCCTGCCTCAGCCTCTCCGAGTAGCTGGGACTACAGGCGCCCAGCACCACGCCTGGCCAATTTTTTGTATTTTTTAGTAGAGATGGGGTTTCACCGTCGTCTCGATCTCCTGACCTCATGATCCGCCTGCCTCGGCCTCCCAAAGTGCTGGGATTACAAGCGTCAGCCACCACGCCCAGCTTCATGTGGTTTTTGTCATTGGTTCTGTTTATATGCTGGATTATGTTTACTAATTTGCGTATGTTGAACCAGCCTTGCATCCCAGGGATGAAGCCCACTTGATCATGGTGGATAAGCTTTTTGATGTGCTGTTGGATTCGGTTTGCCAGTATTTTATTGAGGATTTTTACATCAATGTTCATCAGGGATATCGGTCTAAAATTCTGTTTTTTTTTTGTTGTGTCTCTGCCAGGCTTTGGTATCAGGATGATGCTGGCCTCATAAAATGAGTTAGGGAGGATTCCCTCTTTTTCTATTGATTGGAATAGTTTCAGAAGGAATAGTACTAGCTCCTCCTTGTACCTCTGGTAGAATTCAGCTGTGAATCCATCTGGTCCTGGACTTTTCTTGGTTGGTAAGCTATTAATTATTGCCTCAATTTCAGAGTCTGTTATTGGTATATTCAGAGATTCAACTTCTTCCTGGTTTAGTCTTGGGAGGGTGTATGTGTCAAGGAATTTATCCATTTCTTCTAGATTTTCTAGTTTATTTGCATAGAGGTGTTTATAGTATTCTCTGATGGTAGTTTGTATTTCTTTACAGTATTCTCTGATGGTAGTTTGTATTTCTGTGGGAGCGGGTGTGATATCCCCTTTATCATTTTTTATTGCATCTATTTGATTCTTCTCTCTTTTCTTCTTTATTAGCCTTGCTAGCAGTCTATCGATTTTGTTGATCTTTTCAAAAAAACAGCTCCTGGATTCATTGATTTTTTGAAGGGTTTTTTGTGTCTCTATCTCCTTCAGTTCTGCTCCGATCTTAGTTATTTCTTGCCTTCTGCTAGCTTTTGAATGTGTTTGCTCTTGCTTCTCTAGTTCTTTTAATTGTGATGTTAGGGTGTCAATTTTAGATCTTTCCTGCTTTCTCTTGTGGGCATTTAGTGCTGTAAATTTCCCTCTACACACTGCTTTGAATGTGTCCCAGAGATTCTGGTATGTTTTGTCTTTGTTCTCGTCGGTTTCAAAGAACATCTTTATTTCTGCCTTCATTTTGTTATGTACCCAGTAGTCATTCAGGAGTAGGTTGTTCAGTTTCCATGTAGTTGAGCCGTTTTGAGTAAGTTTCTTAATCTTGAGTTCTAGTTTGATTGCACTGTGGTCTGAGAGACAGTTTGTTATAATTTCTGTTCTTTTACATTTGCTGAGGAATGCTTTACTTCCAACTACGTGGTCAATTTTGGAATAGGTGTGGTGTGGTGCTGAAAAGAGTTTCTATTCTGTTGATTTGGGGTGGAGAGTTCTGTAGATGTCTATTAGGTCTGCTTGGTGCAGAGCTGAGTTCAGTTCCTGGATATCCTTGTTGACTTTCTGTCTTGTTGGTCCATCTAATGTTGACGATGGGGTGTTAAAGTCTCCTATTATTATTGTATGGGAGTCTAAGTGTCTTTGTAAGTCTCTAAGAACTTGCTTTATGAATCTGGGTGCTCCTGTATTGGGTGCATATATATTTAGGATAGTTAACTCTACTTGTTGAATCGATCCCTTTACCATTATGTAATGGCCTTCTTTGTCTCTTTCGATCTTTGTTGGTTTAGTCTGTTTTATCAGAGACTAGGACTGCACCCCCTGCCGTTTTTGTTTTCCATTTGTTTGGTAGATCTTCCTCCATCCCTTTATTTTGAGCCTATGTGTGTCTCTGCATGTGAGATGGGTTTCCTGAATACAGCACACTGATGGGTCTTGACTCTTTATCCAATTTGCTAGTCTGTGTCTTTTAATTGGAGCATTTAGCCCATTTACATTTAAGATTAATATTGTTATGTGTGAATTTGATCCTGTCATTATGATGTTAGTTGGTTATTTTGCTCATTAGTTGATGCAGTTGCTTCCTAGCCTCGATGGTCTTTACAATTTGGGATGTTTTTACAGTGGCTGATACTGGTTGTTCCTTTCCATGTTTAGTGCTTCCTTCAGGAGCTCTTTTAGGGCAGGCCTGGTGGTGACAAAATCTCTCAGCATTTGCTTGACTGTAAAGGATTTTATTTCTCCTTCACTCATGAAGCTTAATTTGGCTGGATATGAAATTCTGGGTTGAAAATTCTTTTCTTTAAGAATGTTGAATATTGGCCCCCACTCTCTTCTGGCTTGTAGAGTTTCTGCTGAGAGATCAGCTGTTAGTCTGATGGGCTTCCCTTTGTGGGTAACCTGACCTTTCTCTCTGGCTGCCCTTAACGTTTTTTCCTTCATTTCAACTTTGGTGAATCTGACAATTATGTGTCTTGGAGTTGCTCTTCTCGAGGAGTATCTTTGTGGTGTTCTGTGTATTTCTTGAATTTGAATGTTGGCCTGCCTTGCTAGATTGGGGAAGTTCTCCTGGATAATATCCTGCAGAGTGTTTTCCAACTTGGTTCCATTCTCCCCGTCACTTTCAGGTACACCAATCAGATGTAGATTTGGTCTTTTCATGTAGTCCCATATTTCCAGGAGCTGTCTGTCACCCCTTTCCTTGGCTAGGAAAGGGAGTTCCCTGACCCCTTGCCCTTCCCGGGTGAGGTGATGCCTCGCCCTGCCTCGGCTCACGCTCGGTGGGCTGCACCCACTGTCCTGCACCCACTGTCTGACAATCCCTAGTGAGATGAACCCGGTACCTCAGTTGGAAATGCATAAATCATTCGTCTTCTGCGTCACTCACACTGGGAGCTGTAGACTGGAGCTGTTCCTATTCAGTCATCTTGGCTCCACCCGCTATCTTTCCATATTCTATAGACTTAATACATCATTTCGTTTTATGTATACTTATTTGTAAGCAGCCTATATTAACAGATAAATTTTGCATGTAGATATAGTTATTCAATAATTTGTTTTATCTTCTTTCTTTTTTATAATACATTAAGTATATATATTATGCTTTTAATTCTATTCATATAGGCATAATATCTCAAAAATATTATAGGTTTTGTTGAAGACCACCACAATAAAGCAAATGACACAATAAAATTAGTCTTTGTTTGTTTTCCAGTACATTGAAAAGTTGTGTTTATACTACTGTAGACTACTAAGTATGAAATAGCACTATGTGTTTTTTTTGTTTTTTTTTTTTTTGAGGCGGAGTCTCACTCTGTCGCCCAGGCTGGAGTGCAGTGGCGCAATCTCGGCTCACTGCAAGCTCCGCCTCCCAGATTCACGCCATTCTCCTGCCTCAGCCTCTCCGAGTAGCTGGGACTACAGGTGCCCGCCACCACGCCCAGCTAATTTTTTGTATTTTTAGTAGAGACGGGGTTTCACCATGGTCTCGATCTCCTGACCTCGTGATCCACCCGCCTCGGCCTCCCAAAGTGCTGGGATTACAAGCGTGATCACCATAGCAAATATAATAATAATAGTAAATTTGAAATATTTTGAGAATTACCAAAATGTGACACAGAGACATGAAGTAAGAACATGCTGTTGGGAATATGGCGCCAATAGAATTTTACACTCAGAATTTCCACAAACATTCAATTTGTAAACATCACAATATCTGCAAAGTGAAATAAAGCTAAGTGCAATGAAATGAGGTGTGACTGTAATTAATTTTAGATTTGTATGTAAGAAAAATTAGTTTTCTGAAAGTGATCAACATTTATCATTAAACAATCTAAACAATTCCCAAAATTCAGAGGGGATTGCAAGATCTGTTCCCAACCTTTTAGCCCAAAAACAACCATCACTTAACTTTGTTTACCATAATTTCACTTCTCTATATTTAATTATGAAAATAGAATCATATAAAATGGGATTGATGACCACATACTTGGAAGTAAAGCACTCCTCGGCAAATGCAAAAGAACAGAAATTATAGCAAACTGTCTCTCAAACCACAGTGCAATCAAACTAGAGCTCAGGATTAAGAAACTCACTCAAAACTGCTCAACTACATGGAAACTGAACAACCTGCTCCTGAATGACTACTGGGTACATAACGAAATGAAGGCAGAAATAAAGATGTTCTTTGAAACCAATGAGAACAAAGACACAACATACCAGAATCTCTGGGACACATTCAAAGCAGTGTGTAGAGGGAAATTTATAGCACTAAATGCCCACAAGAGAAAGCAGGAAAGATCTAAAATTAACACCCTAACATCACAATTAAAAGAACTAGAGAAGCAAGAGCAAACACATTCAAAAGCTAGAAGAAGGCAAGAAATAACTAAGATCAGAGCAGAACTGAAGGAGATAGAGACATAAAAAACCCTTCAAAAAATCAATGAATCCAGGAGCTGTTTTTTTGAAAAGAGAACAAAATTGATAGACCGCTAGCAAGACTAATAAAGAAGAAAAGAGAGAAGAATCAAATAGACGCAATAAAAAATGATAAAGAGGATATCACACCCGATCCCACAGAAATACAAACTACCATCAGAGAATACTATAAACACCTCTACGCAAATAAACTAGAAAATCTAGAAGAAATGGATAAATTCCTCGACACATACACTCTCCCAAGACTAAACCAGGAAGAAGTTGAATCTCTGAATAAATCAATAACAGGCTCTGAAAGTGAGGCAATAATTAATAACCTACCAACCAAAAAAAGTCCAGGACCAGATGGATTCACAGCCGAATTCTACTGAGGTACAAGGAGGAGCTAGTACCATTCCTTTTGAAACTATTCCAATCAATAGAAAAAGAGGGAATCCTCCCTACCTCATTTTATGAGGCCAGCATCATCCTGATACCAAAGCCTGACACTGACACAACAAAAAAGCAGAATTTTAGACCAATATCCCTGATGAACATCAATGCAAAAATCCTCAATAAAATACTGGCAAACTGAATCCAGCAGCACATCAAAAAGCTTATCCACCATGATCAAGTGGGCTTCATCCCTGGGATGCAAGGCTGGTTCAACATACACAAATCAATAAACGTAATCCAGCATATAAACAGAATCAAAGACAAAAACCACATGATTATCTCAATAGATGCAGGAAAGGCCTTTGACAAAATTCAACAATGCTTCATGCTAAAAACTCTCAATAAATTAGG
Source organism: Symphalangus syndactylus (assembly GCF_028878055.3). NCBI lineage: Eukaryota > Metazoa > Chordata > Mammalia > Primates > Hylobatidae > Symphalangus > Symphalangus syndactylus. Next base: position 53,095,507 of record NC_072432.2, read on the forward strand.
TATTGATGGGACATATCTCAAAATAATAAGAGCTATTTATGACAAACCCACAGCCAATATCATACTGAATGGGCAAAAACTGGAAGCATTCTCTTTGAAAACGAGCACAAGACAGGGATGACGTCTCTCATCATTCCTATTCAACATAGAGTTGGAAGTTCTGGTCAGGGCAATCAGGCAGGAGAAAGAAATAAAGGTTATTTAGTTAGGAAAAGAGGAAGTCAAATTGTCTCTGTTTGCAGATGACATGATTGTATATTTAGAAAACTCCATCGTCTCAGCCCAAAATCTCCTTAAGCTGATAAACAACTTCAGCAAAGTCTCAGGATACAAAATCAATGTGCAAAAATCACAAGCATTCTTATACACCAACAGCAGACAAACAGAGAGCCAAATCATGAGTGAGCTCCCATTCACAATTGCTTCTAAAACAATAAAATACGTAGGAATCCAACTCACAAGGGATGTGAAGGACCTCTTCAAGGAGAACTATAAACCACTGCTCAATGAAATAAAAGAGGACACAAACAAATGGAAGAACATTCCATGCTCATGGATAGGAAGAATCAATATCGTGATAATGGCCATACTGTCCAAGGTAATTTATGGATTCAATGCATCCCCAACAAGCTACCAATGACTTTCTTCACAGAATTGGAAAAAACTACTTTAAAGTTCATATGGAACCAAAGAAGGGCCCGCATTGCCAAGTCAATCCTAAGCCAAAAGAACAAAGCTGGAGGCATCACGCTACCTGACTTCAAACTATACTACAAGGCTACAGTAACCAAAACAGCATGGTACTGGTACCACAACAGAGATATAGATCAGTGGAACAGAACAGAGCCCTCAGAAATAATACCACATATCTACAACCATCTGATCTTTGACAAACCTGACAAAAACAAGAAACGGGGAAAGGATTCCCTATTTAATAAATGGTGCTGGGAAAACTGGCTAGCCATATGTAGAAAGCTGAAACTGGATCCCTTCCTTACTCCTTATACAAAAATTAATTCAAGATGGATTAAAGACTTAAACGTTAGACCTAAAACCATAAAAACCCTAGAAGAAAACCTAGGCAATACCATTCAGGACATAGGCATGGACAAGGACTTCATGTCTAAAACACCAAAAGCAATGGCAACAAAAGCCAAAATTGACAAATGGGATCTAATTAAGCTAAAGAGCTTCTGCACAGCAAAGAAACTACCATCAGAGTGAACAGGCAACCTACAGAATGGGAGAAAATTTTTGCAATCTACTCATCTAACAAAGGGCTAATATCCAGAATCTACAAAGAACTCAAGCAAATTTACAAGAAAAAAACAACCCCATCAAAAAGTGTGCAAAGGATATGAACAGACACTTCTCAAAAGAAGACATTTATGCAGCCCAATGACACATGAAAAAATGCTCATCATCACTGGCCATCAGAGAAATGCAAATCAAAACCACAATGTGATACCATCTCACACCAGTTAGAATGGCGATCATTAAAAAGTCAGGAAACAACAGGTGCTGGAGAGGATGTGGAGAAATAGGAACACTTTTACATGGTTGGTGAGAATGCAAACTAGTTCAACCACTGTGGAAGACCTTGTGGCGATTCCTCAATGATCTAGAAGTAGAAATACCATCTGACTCAGTCATCTCATTACTGGGTATATACCCAAAGGATTATAAATCATGCTGCTATAAAGACACATGCACAGGTATGTTTATTGTGGCACTATTCACAATAGCAAAGACTTGGAACCAACCCAAATGTCCATCAATGATAGGCTGGATTAAGAAAATGTGGCACATATACACCATGGAATACTATGCAGCCATAAAAAATAATGAGTTCATGTCCTTTGCAGGGACATGGATGAAGCTGGAAACCATCATTCTCAGCAAACTATCACAAGGACAAAAAACCAAACACCGCATGTTCTCACTCATAATTGGGAATTGAACAATGAGAACACCTGGACACAGCAAGGGGAACATCACACACCAGGACCTGTCATGGGGTTGGGGGAGGGGAGAGGGATAGCATTAGGAGATATACCTAATGTAAATGACAGAGTTAATTTGTGCGGCACACCAACATGGTGCATGTATACATATGTAACAAACCTGCACATTGTGCACATGTACCCTAGAACATAAAGTAAAATTTAAAAAAAATGGAATTGAAGGATTTTTATTTTATTGTTATTCTTTTTATTAATTATGTTCACTTTTTTTTTAATGGAATCTCGCTCTCTCACCCTGGCCGGAGTGCAATGGTGTGATCTCGGCTCACCGCAACCTCCGTCTCCTGGGTTCAAGCAATTCTCCTGCCTCAGCCTCCCAATTAGCTGGGATTACACCATCACACCCTGCTAATTTAATTATATTTACTTAAAATCTAATTTGATGAAAGAAGAAATTGAAGTAAAGCTGAAAGAATTGATGTACTTGAAGTAAATGTTTCTTTACCACAAAAAATTAGTTTCTGAAACTTTCCTCTATAGATAAGATAAACATTAAGAGGTTAGAGTTGTGACTTTTTTAGACTGCATGTGTAAATTATGCTATACCCACAGTCTTTTGACTGTGGAAGACTGGGAGAGTTGTGTACTAACAGTTTCTTCTACTAACCTCTTGTTTTGGCTATGGGAAACTGGGAGGTTTGTAGTGGGTTGAAACTTATAGTTTCTTTCACCAATCTTTCCCAGATTTGTATTACTTATTAAGTTCATAATGTCAAGATTAATAATATTTACATTTTATTTTACAATCAAAATTCTTGACATGTTTTAGTTGTGATTTTATACTTAAAAGGATTGTATTCATTATCATTCTTTTTCCCTAGTTTCTTTATTCTTGTATTCTATGTTTCTATACATCTCTTATTTGATTTAAGTCCATTGACATGCTTTTTTTAAAGTAGCACTTACAGGCAATGTATCCCCTCAATTTCTCTACCCTTGAGAATACGTGTTTTTGTTTTTATAGTTGAAGGATAACTTGCCTAGGGATAAATTTTAAAGTCACATTTTATTTCCCTCAGAATGTTGTAGACATTCTTTCTGTTCTCTAGCATTAAACTATTGCTATGGAAAACTCCAAGGAAAACCTGATTCTTTTTTAATGGAATGCTACTTGCTTTTCTGCATAAAATTTTCATAAAATTCTGTCTTTATTCCTAAAATTCCAAATTACACCAGGACACGTTTTGGTGAACATGATTTATTCCTAAAATTCCAAATTACACCAGGACATGTTTTGGTGAACATGATTCTGAATCGCTTTTTCTCTTAGACGGAGTTTGCTTTTTAAATCTGCAAATCTGGTCTTCAATTCCAGAATGTATTTTGTGCTTTTTTTTTTTTTTTTTTTACTATTTATTTAATTTTGTTTGCTTTATTTTCTTTCTCAATTTTTACCTCTTCCTTAAATCTATTTTATTTCATTATGCCTATATGAAAGGCATGCATATCTTTTTCCCCATATTAAACATGATTCTTATATCAGTGTCTTTTTTATTGTGTATTGTGTGATTTCTTTAGATTGTGTATTCAATCATGTGTTCTTCTTCTATTAATTCTCCTACCATTTTTCAGCTCTTCCATTAATTTTCTGAGCTCTTTTATCCCCACATTTTCCTCTTCGGATGCCTTACATTTTTATTGAACTCTTCATTCTCTTGTTAGAGGTCTTCTTCTAGAAAGGACATTGTACTAGTTCTCTATCATTCCATAACAATATTATCACTAACGTAGTGGCTTAGGACTACACACATTTGTTATCTCACAATTTCTGTGGGTCTGGAGTTTGAGCATCACTTAGCTTGGTCTTCTGCTTTGAGGGTCTCACAAGGCTGCAATCAAGGTGATAGTTGGGGTTGCAGTCTCATCTGAGGCTCAACCGAAGGATCTGCTTGCAAACTCAACATCGTTGCAGAATTCAGTTCCTGGCAGACTACTACACTGAGGGCTCAATTTCTTGCTGGCTGTTGGCCAGAGGCCACACTCAGCTCCTTGCCCTGTGGCTCTCTTCCTATGACATCCGGGAATATGGTAGCCTGCTTCTTCAAAGCCAGCCAGGGTCTCCTAACATGATAGGCTACAATCTTATGTGATGTAATCACATGCACAAAATCATCATCATCTCCTATTTGCACTGTATTCTGTTGGTTAGAAACAAATCATAGGTGTTACTCACAGTCAAGGAGAGGGTGCAAGGGTCTGAGCACCAGGAGGCAAGGGTTATAGGGAGTGATCTTAGAGTCTGCCCACCACAGTGACGTTGTATGTAATTTCTTGAAGACTGTGTTAGTTTCCTAGGGCTGCCATAACAAAGTGGCTGACTTAAACCAACAGAAATTTATTGATTTACAATTCTCAGGGCTACAATTCTGAAATTAAGGTGTTGACATGGCTATGCTCCCCATGAAAGCTGTAGGGAAGAAAACTTCCTTGCTTTTTCCTAGGCTTCTGGCAGCTCTTAGAAATCCTTGGTGTTCTGTAGTTTGTAGCTGCATTACCCCAATCTTCGCCTCCACTGTGACATGGCCTTTTTTCCTATGTATGTCTCCACACGTCCTCTCCTCTTCTCATAGGATGCCAGTCACTGGATTTAGGGCCCACCTTAATGCAGTAGGATCGCACCTTCCTAATTGCATTTTCAAAGAGTTATTTCCCAATAAAGATTACATTCTAGGGTTCTGGGTAAACATAATTAGAAAGAGACACTGTTCAACCCACTACAGAGATTACAAGGAAGTATTTATTTTAACTCTTGGAATATTTAGTAAGTAATTTAGCTTGCATTGTATGCTCTTCTTCTGCAGTTTATTTATGTTCTGCCAGCCTGGTTTCTTCTTTAGTTCCACCTCTCCTTTAAACTAGACATTCCACTTCTGAGGCTCCCCCAGGTTCAGATTTTGCTACTCTAGTCACAGTCTTTCAGGATTATTTCTCTTCCTTTGAGAGAAGTCTTTGTTCTGCTCAAGATTAGAGAAGGCATGCTTTGGTTTTTGGCAATCAGCCTCTTTCCTCATTTTACTTTATTGCTGCTTCCTTTTTTGTAACTTAGGATGGTATCATTTCCTTGTTTCATTGAAGATGAAGTTGATTATTTGGTTGGTTGTTTTTCCTACATTTTTTTTTTCATTATTGGTAAGTTTCAAGGGGGAGGATCAAATTTTTAGAAATATTTTTATCTTGCCATCTTTAAAAGCCTCTATAAACTGTCTTTAAGAATTTTAACATCATTATTTAATCTCTTGCAAAGGCTATGAGACAACCTTTGTATAATTTTTTAAATGCCTTAAATATTTCTCCAAAAAGTGAAATATGAAGCAAAATAAAGAGATAGTGAAAACTAAGGGTTTGAAATGACAAACTGCCAGCACTGAAACTTGGTAAAAAAAAAAAAAAAAAGAAATAATACACAGGAAAGAAAGAAAAAAAGTAATAAATACATATATAACAGAAAAAAAAGAAAAAAGAGAGCTGAAAAATGGCTGTAAATTTGCTTGTAAACTAAATACAACCGTCATATAAAAAATTGAATGGAAATACATATAATATTAATATAATAACACTTTGGATCTAGATTCCATGTTATATTAGCAAAGACTGAAAAGTTGGAAAAGCAAAAAAGTTAACTAAATTTGGCCGGGCATGGTGGCTCGCTCCTGTAATCCCAGCATTTTGGGAGGCGGAGGCGGGTAGATTGCTTGAGCCTAAGAGTTTGAGACTAGCTGAGGCAACATGGTGAAACCACATATCTATATATAAAAAAAAATTAGCTTTGTATGGTGGTGTATGCCTGTATGTAGTCCCAGTTACTTGGGATACTGAGGTGAAATTTACAAAATTCATTATATTAAATAGAGATAATTCAAAATACAATATTTTACTTTCAATTCTGACTATTATAGAAGTTTAGAATGTCTTTCTGTTGACCTTTAGCTATCATGACTATAAATAGATGAAAATACAGTTCTTTGGTTAAAACTTTTCCAGCCTCAGATCAGTCAGTATAGGCTTTTGGATGTGTTGACAAATGATCCCCAAATTTCAGTCATTACAACTTCAAAGCTTTATTTTCAGTCATGCTACTATTTCCTTGCAGGTTGGCTGCAGCTCTGTACCACATCACCTTCATACCAGCACCCAAGCTGATGGAGCATCTAGAATACTGCTGGTTGTCTGGCATAGGGCAAAAAAAAGCATGGCAGATGATATCCTGGCTCTTAAGTGTCTGCTGGGAAGTAATGCAGTCATTTACACTTGTATTTAGTAAGTTGCATAGTCAAGCTATGTCAATAGGCAGGGAAGTACAAGTACCTCTTACGAATGGGCAGCAAATATTAGTAAACAATAATGCAATTTATTGTACCTGCATGTGTTCCAGACATTGCTCTTTATGCTGGTGTATCCATTCATAAGAAAAAAGGTTAAATGAAGACTATTATAACAGAGTTGGAGGAAATAGGAATAAGAATCAGTTTAGGGAAGATGATAATTGTAATTTGAGAGAGTTGAGTATAAAGTATCCAGTAGGCAACTGGATATGGGACTGAAAGTGTTGGAAAAGGTCTGGGTTGGAGATATTAATTTATGTAATCAGTGTAAAGAACTGAATTCATTAGAATTACTGAAAGGAGTGATAGAATGAAGGTGTCACCTTAGAGCACTGTCTGTAAGGGGCAGGTAGAGAATTTGAGAGGAACCAGGAAGAAGGGACTAGAGAGTATCAGGGAAAAGAAGAATCATAATTGCCAAAATAAGGACAGAGAACTTCTAGTATAAGATGGAAGATATTACTTTATGTTGAATTAGGAGAACACTGATGACTTTGGTAAGAGCAGTTTCAACAGAGTAGTAAAGTTGGAAGCCAGTAACAGGTAACTGAAGAATGAGTATTAGAGATTCAAGTGGAGAAATGGAGTATAAATTGAGCACTCTTTAAAAACTTCAGAGAAAAAAAAATGGAGATTGGGAGATTTTTCCCCCCATCTGAACAATGAAGAGACTTGAAAGTATTTAAAGGACCAAGAATTGCGTTTGTGTGTGTGTGCATGTATGTGTCTGTGTGTACTTACATATTTATTCTTATTTTGTAAATAGGCAGAGGGATATACAAGATAAAATCACTTGGAATTTTTTTTTTTTTTTGAGACAGAGTCTCACTTTGTCACCCAGGCTGGAGTTCAGTGATGCAATTTCCACTCACTGCAACCTCCACCTCCCAGGTTCAAGCGATTCTCCTGACTCAGCCTCCTGAGTAGCTGGGATTACAGGCGCCTGCCACCACACCCAGGTAATTTTTGTATTTTTAGTAGAGACAGGGTTTCACGATGTTTTTCAGGCTGGTCTCGAACTCCTGACCTCGTGATCCGCCCGCCTCGGCCTCCCAAAGTGTTGGGATTACAGGTGTGAGCCACTGCACCCGGCACAACTTGGAACTTAAAACCAAAATTAATCAACATAGTTATCTTTAAATTGTGTAAAATCCATGCAATTATAGTTAGTATTTATGTCATGGTATGTGCATTAGTCTGGGTTCTCCAGAGAAATAGAATATTAGATAGATGATAGATGATGATAGATAGATAGATAGATAGATAGATAGATAGATAAATAGATAGGTCGATATATGATTGATAATAGATAGATGATAGATAGATATATAGATAATACATAGATACATAGATTTATCATAACGAATTGGCTTAGGTGGTTATGGAGGCTTAGAAATTCCAAGATCTGCAGTTGGCAAGCAGGAGACCCAGGGGAGTTGATGATATAGTTCCAGTCTGACTCCAAGTATGAAAGCAGGATAAGACTGATGTTCCAAGTCAAAGACAGTCAGGCAGAGAGTAAATTCTCCCTTACCCCAAGTTTTTTGCTCCATTTGGGCCTTGGACAGATTGGATGAGGTCCACTCACTTTGGGGAGGGCAATCTGCTTTACTTGGTCTACTGAGTCAAATGTCAATCTCATCCAGAAACATCCTCACAGACACACCAAGAATAATGTTTAACCAAATATTTGGATACTTCATGGCCCAGGGAAGTTGACATATAAAATTAACCAACATAATATGTCGTTAAATTAAACTTGAATTTATTTTTTTAAAAATGAGGCTGGGAGTGGTGGCCTATGCCTGTAATCTCAGCACTTTTGGAGGTCCAGGCAGGAGGATCACTTGAGCCCAGGAGTTAGAGACTAGCCTGGACAACATGGCAAAACCTTGTCTCTACTTAAAAAAAAATTTTTTAAGGAAAATGAATGATATTATATACATAATATAATTGATTTTATAGAGTCTATGAATTCAGAATGATTTAATTTCTTGATAAGGCAAGTACATATAACACAAGCTATTGAGGAAAATTTTTAAATAAAGTAACTGTAGGTTGTGTGTTTGGTTATTTTGTTTGTTATTGTGTCCCTCTACCCCATCCCATCATCTGGAAGTTTCAAAAGCACAACAGCAAAAAAGGAACTTGATTTTTAAAGATTATATAATGGTGGCAGAAATGTCAAGAGATAAGGAAAAGCAAAAGCGGAAACACAAAATATTGCAGTGATAGAGAAGATCTCAAAAAAACTAGGTCAATGTTTGACTTCATTCACAGTTGCTCCTCAAATATGACATTATCTTGAGGATAGAGTGCCCTCAAATTAGCACACATTCTGATTAGGAGAGCAGAGTCCAGTAGCCAGTGTTAAAGAAAACAAATATGTTTTCTAGTCTTGTCATAACACATATGAAATAAACAGGAAAAAAATATAAATTAAATGTGTTTGGAATCATCAATAATCCAGCATATTTTATTCATTCCTTAAATGTGTGTACTTCATTAAGTTATGATAGGTGTCAACTGCTTGATTCAAAACTTCTCTACCCTGATGTGGAAGAATTTTGTAACGTAAAATGGTAGTACCAAAACTGGACCAATAAAGAGCCAAAACACAGTCATTGTCCTCATTCAATTTATAGGCATAAACCACATAATAACATAAAAAACTATAAAATTGCATCTGTGATCAGTGCTATGAAGGAAGATTGAGTGGTTCTATGAAAAATTTAATGGTGGGATTGGTGACTTAGAGAGTTCAGTGAAGACATCGTTAAAGTAGATGAAGAATAGAGACAGGAAATCGATTGTGCAAAGGCCCTGTGGCAAAGGGAGCATGTCAAGGAGAAGACACTGAACAGGCCAGGGTAATAGCAGTAGAGAAAGTGCATTAAATTATGGATCATGTTGACATTCAAGAGGTGGATGGTTGGTCAACTATGCCAGGTCCTAAGAACCACTGAAAATTTGTAAATGGAAACAATGGATTGGAAGAGATTCAAGTGACAGTGGGTAGACTAGATAAAAGGTTATCTCAGTTGAAAACATGAGACTAGGGTAGTGCCAGAGAAAATGGGAAGAGGTGTTTATGTTTGAGAGTTATTTGGAAGTAAAATTGGCAATACTTGGTAATGGATTTGATGCAGGGAATGGGAGAAATTGAAATGTTATAAACCTTTTGAGGTCTCTGAGTAAAGCAATACAACAAAAACTCCACTCAGATGGAAAGCTCAAAATACAGTTCTTGAATAAGTCCAAGGATTATTTATAGTAATTGAGGACAGGAGCAAATACTTATTAGACTGTAATTTATATGTGTTGATAATAATTTGTGTGCCCCACTAGAGCAGCAGGAGGTACTCCTGTACCATCTTGTTATAGTTCTTAAGACATTACCATTCCTGGTTGATATCTATCTCTTTCTTTAGACTGTGAGCTCCATAAAGGTGGACAGTAGGTTTTTACATCTCTTGCAGGCAATCTAGTTTCTGGCATAGCAATCACTCAAATATTTGCAGAGTGAAGTAATTAGGTCATGACTTAAACTTTATATTTTTTTATTTTCCAAATTATGTTTACTGTAGTTATACAATTTAAATGTCCTTTTTTATTAGACAGAATCTCGCTCTGTGGCCCAGGCTGGAGTGCAATGATGCAATCTCGGCTTGGCTCACTGCAACCTCCGCCTCCCAGGTTCAAGTGATTCTCCTGCCTCAGCCTCAGCTGGAATTACAGGTGCCCGTCACCACACCCAGCTAATTTTTGTATTTTTAGTAGAGATGGGTTTTCACCATGTTGGCCAGGCTCGTCTCAAACTCCTGACCTCAAGTGATCCGCGTGCCTTGGCCTCTGAAAGTGCTGGAATTACAGGTGTGAGCCACTGCACCCAGCCTTAAGTACGTTTTAATGTAAAATTTTTCTATATTCAAAATTTCCAAATAATAACTTTATTTCCTCATTTACATTTAAGCCCTATTATTGCTGCATTACTAATTATGGTCAGAATTACCTGTTCGAATAATGATAACCACCACCACTACATGCTAGCTGTGATGATTAATTTTAGGTATTGACCTGACTGGATTAATCAATATATAGCGAAGTGATAAAGCATAATTTTGGGGTGTGTCTGTAAAGGTGTTTCTAGAGGCAATTGGAGTGTGAGTCTGAGTGGACCAAGTGGGGAAGATTCACCCTCAATGTGGGTGGGCACCATCCAATCAGCTGGAGGCCCAGATAGAACAAAACAGAGGAAAAGTGAATTGGTCTCTCTGTCCTGAAGTTGGGATACACTCTTCTGCCCCTGGACATGAGAATGCCAGGCTCTCCAGCCTTTGGATACCAGGACTCACACCAGCTCCCCTCTGGGTTCTCAGGCCTACACACTTGTAATGAGCCATGCTACTGGCACCCCAGGGTCTCTAGCTTGCAGATGGCCTGTCGTGGGACTTCTCAGCCTTCACAATTGCATGAGCCAATTCTAATAAATCCGCTCTCCTGTATGTGTATTTTATTGGTTTGGTCTCTCTGGAGAACCCTAACTAAAACGGTAGCATAGGATATAGTCCTAAGTGTCCATCTAGGAGACTGAGTAATTTTGTATCACCCAGCATAGTGCTTTTCAGCATACTTTAAAGAATTATGTAATAAATTAACAGAGACCTCTCGCTAGTTACAGATGGTAAAAGACCAACTAATTTTTCATTCTAGTCAGCAGATGGCAGTGTTTTACTTTATTTAGCTAACTGAGGTTTGTTTCCTGAGTCTTGCAACACTCAACTTAATCCATGAAATAACACAGTATTTTTGAGTTAACTTCATACTTTTTGAACCATAAATAAATGTTATAGGAGTTGTTTTAGGTTTTTAAAAATCGCACATTTTTTAGTCAACTTGAGCTTTCTTAAGCTATCTTTAAATTTGCTTTTTACATTAATTGCAAACAATTGCTCTCGCTTTTGTAAACAGGAAAACCCTGTTTATTTACTTTATTCCTTAGCTTTATTTCTAAGAAAGGTCAATGCTGAACATTAATTCTGGAAATTAAGTTTAAATTATATTTAACTGAAGATGGCACAGTTAAAAGTTTCTTTGGTTGAGTTTCTCTTCTCTAAGATGAGCCCTGTCAACTCTGAAGTTATGGGACTTGAGACTGAATCAGGAGACCTGGATTTTATCCAAATTGCTGCAAAGTTTGCACTGATGATCTATAGTGAGCCATTTGAATAATTTTTCACTAGAATTTTTAATGAGTGAAATAAGCTCAATGTGTTTACTACTCTACAGTCGACCCTTGAACAACGCCAGGGTTAGGAGTGCTGTTGCCCTCCCTGGCCGCTGCGCAGTTAAAAATCTGTGTGTAATATTTGAATCCCCCAAAACTTAACTACTAATAGTCTACTGTTGACCAGAAGCCTTACTGATAACATAAAGTTGATTCACATATGTTTTGTATATGTATTATATACTTATCTTTACAATAAAACCAGAGAAAAGAAAATGCTATTAAGAAAATCATAAAGAAGAGAAAATATATTTATTATTCATTAAGTGGAGGAGGATCATCATAAAGGTTTTCATCCTCATCATCTTCAGGTTGAATAAGCTGAGAAGGGAGAGGAAGAGAAAGAGTTGTTCTTGATGTCTCAGGGGGGTGGCCAAGGTGGCAGAAAATCTACATAGAAGTGGATTTGCATAGTTCAAACCTGTGTTGTTCAAGGGTGAAGTGTATTTATCTTGTAAAAACATTGTAAATACACTGGTTTTAAAAGTCTGAACTCTCCATAGAGAAACATAAAGGAACTGAAAATGAAGAGGACCTTTAAGTAGAAATAGAATTTACTAATAATAAAAGTCTTCAATCCCCCTGTCTCTATTATAATGCTGATAATTATGATGAACAAGGGCAAAACATGATACTATTCTGTTTCCTCCTGTGAGCCTGTTACTCTTTAAAGTTTAAAGAAGCTTTATTACATATTACTTAACTATAAAGAGAAACAATACATCAAGCTACACACATGCCCCTTCCCGAAACAAAACAAACTCTCCAATACCTCTTTTGAATGTATTTATAAAAAATACAACAGAAAAAATCTCTAATTAGAACTTTCTAAAAGCATTTCTCCCCAATTAGAGTGCAGTAATGACTATAAATGGCACTGTCTCAGGGACAGCACATCAGTTAATTATAAGTAGTTCTATAAATTGAGGAGTGAAGAATGATACTAAATAATCAGTGCAGATAAATGTGGCTTGTCATTATTCAATTGATATTTTAGACAGTCCACCTAAAGAGGAAGATGCAGAACAGAAATATTGTCTTTTCTAAAGAATGGAGATTATGAGAACATTTACCTAAGACTATATTCTTGTCTGGAATATGGTTTTCATAGACACTCAAATCCCATGATCCCCAGAGACTTTCATTGGCTTGCCCAGTTTCTTTCCATCTGGTCCTTTCAAACCAGGAAAAACAATATGGTAATTCTATTGTTGCGTCTAGTAGCCTGGAAAAATGGAAATATATATTTAATATAATACGTAATATAGTGGCTCAGTAATTTTTAAATATGTCAATTAACACTTCCATTCCTTTTGATTTTTGTGTCCCAGCATCATTTAGCACTCTATGTTCTGGAATAAATATCTCAAAATTCTATAAATGACATATGCTCATCTCTGGGATAATGCTACCTGATCAAGTTTAAGTTATTTCTTGTATAGTCTTACAAGCAAACATGTTAACAAAAAGTTAACATAAAGAAAATAATTGTTTAAATAGCAAACTGTTAATATGTATTATTTAACAATTTTCCACAATTGCTCTATTATTTTTTCTTCCTCTTACTTTTAGATATTTTTCATGAACTTTTTATCTCCATTTTCCATCCTTTAAAATTATGCTTCACTCACTCATGTTCATAGAATTTTCAATCATGTTAAAAGCAAATATGGGTTCTGTTTGCTTATTGTCACAGATAGCCTTTTGGTTATTATTCTCCACAATCACCTTATTCATGAATTGTAAGTTGGAGATCAGCCTCCCAGTGCAGAACTGTTTAGAAATAGCCCTTCATGCTTGCTCCTCTATTCCCAGAGGAGTTTGCTGCACATGCCTAGATCTCTTCCCATCTGGCCTCTGCACAAAGGGTTTATCCCACTTTAACACAATTCTTTGTTTTATAGAGGACCTTGACTTTATCTGAGAGTGAATACATATGAAACAATAATCATGTTGCAGGAAAACCTGATTTGACAATTTTTTTTTTTCATACTTGATTCCTAAGATGACAGTGAAACTACACTTAGCCAGCAACAAAGACTAAAGGTAAGGCTGTAATGGTGACAGAGCTGTAAAAAAGTAAATGTGAAGGGTCTGATTTTTCCATTATTACAGTACTTACGTTTATGTGGTTTCAGTAAAAAAGACAAAAAAAAATCGGTACATTTATTTTTATGTCTATCACTGAAAAACCTTTGTGAGTTTGTAAGACATTAAATACGAAAACGGCTGCATTTGCATACCGATAGATTTGTGAACTTTATTGCAATATATGCTTTAACAGAAAAATATAATTATAGTATTTTAAAATGCAACTCTTCCTCCCTCAATGTAAATAAAATCACAATGACAAGAGTCCTGAAACCTCTAATTGAAAATCTTCCTTTAAAAATGCATGGTGGTCTTAATGTTTAAAAGAAGTCAGCCTATTTTCTCAGTGTATATTCATGTTATCTAACATTCTTTTTTCTCCAATTATTATACATACAGTTTTATAAGTGAATATTTAAGAGTCAAGAATTTTGTGGTATTTTGCCTAGAAATAGACTGGAAGAACACAAAATCTAAATAAAGAATAAACACCAAAAGGCCAAAAGGAAAGAACAACAAAAAAAGTACATGCACATGCACACACACCCCCCCACATAGGTGCTTTGTTTTTAATAATTTATTTCAAAACGTATTGTACAATGCTGTCTCAAATACTTTATTTGGGTTTAAAAGACTTGTAGATGTTAGTATAGGTTGTTGATTTCAAATGGAAAAATTATTGGCATTGAAAGATGGCAATTGAGATCTTGAACCTAACTCGGTTAATTAAGGTTACTTCGTGAGGATTAAATATTAGAATTCTGCTCTGCCCCCCACCAAAGGATACTGGTATTTTTACTAAAATATATTTTTAGGTTTGTTTTGGCATATTCTTTTCAAAGATATTTGAAACTTAAATTGTTATAATTACAAAATCTTATATTTGAACTTTCAAAACATTACTCATTTTGAAGTAGAATCTAAAACTACATTTAAAAACATTTCTGCCCACATTTGGTCTGTTTATGGGACTAACCTTTGAACACACTAGTCTTATTTTGAAAGGGCAAGGTTTTTTTTTTTTTTTTTAATAGCCAGTGCCCCACAGAAGCAAAAACTGTGACCCCCCCTCCCCCACAAAGTGCTCACATATGTCATCTGTGTTAGCAATGTTACCTCCAACTTTGTTACCTTGGAGTAATTGACGAGTAAATCATTACAAATGGGTCCAACTCTAAAGGCAAAGTCGTCGAAAAGAAGAAAACAGCAAATCCAACTTGCCTTATGTTTATTAGAGGAAATCCGGAAACTTCTGTAGATTGCAGTGTTAGGAAAAACAAGTTTGTCATTACAGCGATGTTATGACCACTTCCCCACTCTTAACTCTGTTAAGGGAGTCCACTCTTAACTGCTGACTCAGTTTGTCTTCACTGCCAGAACTGAAGCGTGACCCAAATTGTCTACTGGGTTGAGTAGGAACAAACGGGCAAACTGATGATCACTTGGCAGTTCTAGGTTTACTAAAGGATACTTATTTGGTCTAAACACTGTTGGGACTGCAAAGGTATAAATAATGTCCCTCCCAGGAAGGAAAAGGAAAACCTAAAATTTTAGGCAACCGACTCAAGGTCACTGACGGAAGGCACCATTTGAGACCGAGCTCCTCAACTCCGGTCCCCTCACGGACCGAAGCCACACAGGAGAGCGTGCAGGAGTTTCGAAGCTGTGTAGTAAAATAGCTGGCGTGGGCAGTTCTTTTATACTCTGGCTAGAGTAAAATTAACGGAGCTTTGCGTTTCTCCATCGCCTCTGACAGCATCTAGCTAAAGGGTGTAGGGTTAAGGAAAGCGGAACCCACTTGTCCTTTCTCAGCTGAGTCCTTTCAGAAACTGAGACTGAGGAGGGTGAGCGCCGCGGAGAGGGGCAGGGGTGGGAGAGGAGAGAGGGGCGCGGGGCGGGGAAGAGGCGCGTCTGGAAGGCAGTGGGGAGAGGGACTGAGAGGAGTGGGGTTGAAGTCTAGCTGGGAGCATCCAGCGGCGCTGTCTGCAGACGGGGGCGAAGGCAGCCGCTGAGAGTGAGGGGAGAGCGGGAAGCCGAGGGAAGGGAAGGAAGTAAGGAAAGAGGAAGGAAAAGCAGGAGGGGGTAGAGGCTGAGCGGCTGCAATTTCTGCGGCCGGCTCAGTAGGAGGAGCAGGAGAGGAAAGAGGAGGATCCAGAGTCAGTCAGTCAGACAGCCAGCGGGAGGTGGAGAAAGCAGGAGGAGGAGGAGGAGGAGGAGGATTAAAGATGGCCACCAACAGCTGCGGGAAACGGCAACAAGCCCTCACTTTCCGGGATGGTCCCTGCGGGTCGGCCCGGCCTTGATGGAGAGAAGAAACCCGAGGAGCGCCGAGGCTGAGGCGGCGGCGGCGGCGGGGACCCAGCGAGGACGAGGACGCGGCGGAGCAGGGACGGGGGCAGGAGAAGGGAAAGGCGGCGGCGTCGCTGCCCCTGCCGCCTAGCACCGCTGCCTGGCCCGGCGGACCGGTTCCCATACCTCGCGGCCGCAGAATCGAGCTCGGGCCCCGGCCCCCGGCCCGCGCCGCGGGGCTCCCGGGCCCCGCTGCGGACGTCGCGCCGGTCGCCCCTTCCCCGTAGCCCGTGCGCCCCGGCGCGGAGCCCCGGCCCGCCGCGGTCCCGGCTCCCGGGCCCGGCCCGCCCGCGCCCTCCGCCGGCCCTCAGGTGAGTGCCCCCGCCATCCTCCCCGCCCCCCGCGCTCCGGGAGAGGCGGTGCTGCCTCGGCCCGGCGCGCCTGGCCGCTTTGTTCGTGCGGGGTGGAGGCGCTGCCCACTCGCGGCCCTGCGCCCGCTCCCCCTAGGGACAGGCCGCGGCCCAGCTGCTGTCCTCCCCAGGGTCCGCCTTGGCCGGGAGCCGCCGCCGCCGCCAGGGTGGGCGGCCTGGCCTTAGTCCTCCGCTGCGGCCTGGGGAGGGCGCCGTCGCGGTCGGGTCGGGGTCGGGGTCACGGGCGGCTGGCGGAGCGGAGCGGAACCGGGATATTTTGGGGGATAGGGGAGGAGAGGGCTGGACGTTACCTCTGGGAAGCAGTGGGGGCGTAACCTGGCGGCCCTGGCTCGCAGGGGTAGGGGATCAGGCCCTGGCCCCCCCGCTGCATCCCGCGGGGTCTCAGATCCCGGAGACCCCCGCACCTGAGCGCAGCCTAGCGCGGCCTCCATCCCTCGGGCGCTGTCTCCAGGGCTTCGGGCCTCTCCCCCTACGCCTTATGCTGGAAGCCCTTCGATTATGGAAGGAACCAGAGATGCTCCGGTTCTCTTGTACTGGGGATGTGGTGGCATCGCAAACATTCACAGTTACGGCGGGATTTAAAAAGCAGATGTGACCTTTCCAACCAAAGGCCATCTGGCTGGTGTTTGAGCCTCAGGTGCAGTTTTTCATTGATTTTTACCGTTTAATTCTGAGATCTGCAATATCAGGTCTTCCTTTCACAGAAACAATGTGATACAACCAGATTGAAAGGATATTTACTGCATATGTGAACCCTTGCATGGAGTTCCAGTACCTTAAAAATGGTTAAGTGTTTTCTGTGGGAAAATGGTGCTCATGCATACGAAAAACTATTTTTGTTCAGTAATGGTTGCCAACTGGTTTACTATGTAGTTTGAACACGAAACAATTAAACAGGAAAAACAAAACCCTATTCTTTGGGCTTTTTAAATAGTGGCATATTTCCAGGTTGGTATTTGGTAGCAGGTTGAGAACAACTGGTTTCGACTGTCAGGCGACATAACAAACATAACATAAAACAGAACCAAAAATATGCTAATTTATAGAAAAACATGTTGTATTAGTGCATAAGTCTAGTAAAAAAATCCCACTTTAAAAAAAATAAAACTTTATCATGAGACTCTTAAGTATAGGAATTAGGTTGGTATGTTTTTATGTTTAAAAATATATATTACATTAGAATTGAGAACTCGTCCTATGATATTTGAGCAATAGTAGAGTATGTTAATACTTTGAACCATTCTATCTCAAGCTGCTAGAAAGAGGTTTCTACTGCTAGTTGCTTTCCATGAGTTAAAATGGATTCATCTGAAATATATGCATGCTTTTGGTGGGTCACAGTGGGTCATGCCTGTCATCCCAGCACTTTGGGAGGCCAAGGCTGGGGGATCACTTGAGGCCAGTAGTTAGAGACCAGCCTGGGCAACATAGAGAAAACAATTTTTTTAAAGAAAAAAAAATGTTTCAAAGAATTTATATCACCTCCAAAAAGGAGGGATAAAATAGAAAATACGATGTTCTACTCTTGTATAATCTGTTTTTAAAAAAGTAAATGACAGTATAATATTTTAATATTAGTTGGATTCTCTGCTTTGAAGAGATTCTTAAATTCCACTGCTCAACTTTGCAATTTTAAAAGTTTACATCAGTTGTTCTTAATTTCTTTCTTTCTTTCTTTTTTCAGAGACAGGGTCTTGCCCTGTTGCCCAGGCTGGGGTGTAGTGGCACGATCACGGTTCACTGCAGCCTTGAACTTCTGGGCCCAAGTGATCCTTCCCCCACAGCCTCCCAAGAAGTTAGGACTACATGTGCATGCCACCATGCCTGTCTAATTTTTGTATTTTTTGTACAGATGAGGGCCTCCCTGTGTTGCCCAGGCTGATCTTGAACTCCTGGCCTCAAGTGATCCTCCTGCCTTAGCCTCCCTAAGTGCTGGGATTACAGGCGTGAGCCACCATGCCTGGCTTTTTTCTTAATTTCATGCATATACTTCTGAGGGTCCTTGGCTCCCCAGAAATCATATGCAGAATATAGCATATATTTGCATTTTTCCTAGATAAAGAGTCTGTTGGGTGATCACATTCTCAAAAGGATATGGCTGTGTAAAAGATTATGAACTTCTAGATATAAAATTAAAGAATAAATATTCCATATTTGGAAAGCTAAAATTTTAAAATTACATTTGATGATTTATGTCCTTCATTTCTGATTATGCCCTAGAAATGTTTGTGATTAAGAGTTTAGCACGTAGACATTGTTTCTAACACATTCTCATTTAAATCGAAGGAAAATATTAATCCCATTTTACAGATGGGGAAATAGAACAAGTTGTTTTAAAGTCATGCAAACACTGGTGGGCCAACATGTGAACCCAGACTGTCTGAAGTTAGAGCCAGCATTCATAACCAGCGTATACTAGACTTTGATTGGTAATACCATTTGATTGATGTTAAAATAAGTAATTGATGTTTTAGTTAGAATTGCGAAGTATATCTGAGATTATCATAGCATACAATATCATGAGGTTTTGGAGCCCTGGACTCCCAGTATGAACAGATCTTAATGGTACTAACCTCTGTTAATGACACTAGTCTGAAATCACACCCGAACTAGGGTCATTTCTACAGCATCCTTGGCAGGATCATCCACCTATGATTTTAGTATTTCCTGTGATTACGAATTTCCCCTCTCCTTTTTTTTTCTTGACCTTTTTTTTTTCTTTTGCGATAGAGTCTTGCTGTGTTGCCCAGGCTGGAGTGCAGTGACATCATCTGGGCTCACTGCAACCTCTGCCTCCCGGGTTTCAAGAGATTCTTGTGCCTCAGCCACCCAAGTAAGTAGCTGGGACCATAGATCCTCACCACCACGCCTGGCTAATTTTTGTATTTGTAGTGGAGACGGGGTTTTACCCTGTTGGCCAAGCTAGTCTCGAACTCCTGAGCTCAAGTGGTCTGCCTGCCTCTGCCTCCCAAAATGCTGGGATTACAGGCGTGAGCCACCATGCCAGGCTGTTTTTTTTTGTTTGTTTTTACATTTTAAATCTATATTTCTATTTATGTCAAGTCAAAATCTGCCTTCCTGATATTTACACTGATAAATCCAGTTCCCCCTTGGTGTGTGTGGTGTATTTATCATCCATGAAATGATTAAGAAATAAATGGCGACCGGGCGTGGTGGCTCACACCTGTAATCCCAGCACTTTGGGAGGCCGAGGCAGATGAATCACCTGAGGTCAGGAGTTCGAGACCAGCCTGGCCAATATGGTGAAACCCCGTCTCTACTAAAAATACTAAAATTAGCTTGGCATGGTGGTGTGCGCCTGTAGTCCCAGCTGCTCAGGAGGCTGAGGCAGGAGAATTGCTTGAACTGGGGAGGCGGAGGTTGCAGTGAGCCGAGATGGTGCCACCGCACTCCAACCTGGGTGACAGAGCGAGACTCCATCTCAAAAAAACAAACAAACAAAAAAGAAATGGCTCCTTCTTTAATTTTTTAGTGTAATGTTTATTGAAGCATAATTTACATGTAGTGAAAGTAAAAGTTTAACAAATGTCTATAATTGGATAGTCTCCACCACAGTCAAGACATAGAAAAGGATGTTTCTGTTACTCTAAAAGGTTCACTCATGCCCCGTCATGAGTCAGTCTTCTCCCTCTACACCCCCAGCCCCTGAAAACCATTAATTTAATTGATGCTCTTGAAGTTTTATCTCGTCTAGCATATATAAATGGAATTATACATTATGTAGCCTTTTGTGTTCCCTTGCACTTAGCATAATACTTGATATTTATTAAGTTGTTACATGTGTCAGTAGTTTGTTCAGTGATGTGCTGGGAAAAGTCTTAACAACATACTCTTCAGCAAAAAAAAAAGAATCTCTGATTTGTAGCATTTGCTAATCGTTGTAGTGTAAACACTCTCACTATGGCCTAAATTAAGCTACCGGCTCACAGAATTCCTGAAAATTTAACAATGGGCTCCCATGAGCTGCTACCAGCCAGCTCCAGCACAGTTCCTTTTTTTGTTGAGTAACATTGTTTTACACCAGGGTAACACAATTTGTTCATCCATTCATAAAGTGATAGATATTTGAGTTGTTTCTAGTTTTGGTAAAATATGAATAAAGCTGCTATAAACATTTGCATACATGTCTATGTGAGGGACAAAAATGTTCGGTTTTCTTGAGTGAATACCTAGGAGTGGGATTTTTGGGTCCTAGGATAAGTGTATATTTATTAGTATCAGTAACCTTTTTATTGAACTACTGAATTGTTTTCCTAAATGGTGATATCATTTTACATTCCTACAGCAATATCTGAGAGTTTCAGTTGCTTTACATCTTTATCAGCACTTGGTATTGTCAGTTATTAAAACTTTAGCCACTTATTATATGTGTAGTGATCGCCTTTAAATTTTTTTACTCTTATTTTCAGTAGTGTTTAGACTCAACATAGAAAGTTTATGATAGATGTTTCTAAAAAAATAATTTTCTTTAGCTTGGGCATCAGTTATGATCTCACTATGAAGGAAGGCTGCAGCCTTTAAAGGCTGTTTATTGAGTTTTTACTGTGCACTCATCTTCCATGTTGTTAAAATTACTTTTTGTAAAGGAATAATCGTTAGGGAATTCTAATGCTTAGCTGTTAACAATTTAAAAAATGAACCATTTTAAACAGGTAGATAAAGCTTTGTTTAAAAAATTAGAATTAAAACATTTATCGTAAAGAATTTTTTTTTTCAATTTTTACTTGGACTTAAAGGGAAAAAAAAGATTCTTTGTGGCTCCCTGTATGCCAACAATTTGCTTTGATGTGATTTCACCAAGTTCTGTAAACTCATTGAATTGTTCTTTATTTTAAAATCTTGAGGACTGTCAAGTTAGTTACTACTCTTTCTGAAACCACAGTATCAAAATTTTTTTTTTTTTTTTTTTTTTTTTTTTTTTTTTTTTTTTTTTTTTTTTGAGACAGAGTCTTGCTTTTGTTGCCCAGGCTGGAGTGCAGTGGCATGATCTCGGCTCACTGCAGCCTCCACCTCTCGGGTTCAAGCGATTCTCCTGCCTCAGCCACCCAAGTAGCTGGAATTACAGGCATCCGCCACCATGCCCGGCTAATTTTTGCATTTTTAGTAGAGACAGGGTTTCACCATGTTAGCCAGGCTGGTCTCAAATTCCTGACCTTGTGATCCGCCCGCCTCGGCCTCCGAAAAGTGCTGGGATTGCTGTGCCTGGCCAAAATCTGTCTTTGAAATTTCATGTAGTGTTAGTGTGGACAAAGGATTAAATTACACATACCTCATATCAACATTTAATTTTCAATAGTAAAATACTGGGTTGCCCCGCTGGAATAAGATATCATTCATTCAGAAGGTGATATGAAATAAAACCCTTAGAAGAGTAACCTGCCAGGTGCAGTGGCTCAAATCTGTAATCCCAGCACTTTGGGAAGCCAAGGCGGGTGGATTGCTTGAGCTCAGAAATTCGAGACCAGCCTGGGCAACATAGTGAGACCCCTTCTTTTTTTTTTAAAATAAGAAGAGTACCTTGTAAAATACACAGTCATGTTAGACTGTAAATAAGAATAGCTATATTCACAGTTTGAGTACCTCATAATAATGAAAGATGTTTGTTTAAACATCTCAACAGTTCTCACAGAAAATGGGTAATTTGTTCGGTCATTGATTCATACATTTGTTTGTATACATACACGAATATCTTGTGCATGTAGGATTCAAGGCCCTTATCATGATAGAGCTTACAGTTGAGTGGAAGAGACTGTTGAATAGGGTATCACGTGAGGTGTGGATGCTGTAGGTAGGTACATATGGTGCGGAGGTGGGGTGGGCTTGGAACTCAGACTTCAAAGTTTGGAAGGACTACCAGGAGGAAGCATTGTCTTCATTGAGAAATCTGGAGGTTGAGTAGTTAGGGGAAGTGGCTGTGTAGCATTAATAGAATGTGCAGTTATCCAGAGATGAGAGAAAATGCAAATAGTAAACATATCAGGAATATTATTTTCAAATAACAGGCCTCTAAAGCCTACATTTCTTGCTCCTACCCAATCTCAGTTGAATTTAGGAAGGTTAATGGGAAGTAAAACTAGGGTAAAAACCAAAAAAGCAAACATTTACTATACTATTGAGGTATTTTTTGGTAGTTTGCTTATTTCTAACATTCATAGACTGACATAATTCGATCATATTATCTTTGAACTTATCCCCAGATCTTGTAAGAAGCATTAATATAGATAAGATTATAGCCTTCCTTTTTAACATTTAGGCTAACTCTCATCTAATACTGTAACGTTTATTCCTAGTTAAGTGTATTTGATTTTTATTGCTGCCATGAAGTTCATCAAGTTTTGTTTGTGTGACAAGTATTAATGACATCTGAACCACTAATTTTATGCTGGGATATGTCCAACTGCTAGTTTAGACATATCTGCTGAGATATTTACACAGGCATGTCAACCTCAGCATGGCCCAAATGTAACTCATAATCTTTCTTCCAAAATGTATTTTCTTCTCCCATCTCCTCAGCTTGAATAAATGCTGTTAGCACCTGTTCTGTCACTAGATTGAGATTGGCAGTCATCATCCACTCCTCAGTCTTCCTCACGTCTCACATTTAATTAAGCATCAGGTCCAATTGTTTTTATCTTCTAAATGTTTATCGTTTTCAACCTCCACCTGCCAGAAGACAATTTTGGGGCCTGTATTTCCCTGCTGAAGTATTAGAGAGGTCTTTTAAATATTCTCCTTAACTTCAGTCTCACGTGTTCTCATAGATTACCCTCACACTCTTTGCAAAATGAGTTGTTTTTTCTTTGTTTTAATTTTTTAAAATGTGAAATTGTGGTCTTTCCAGTATACCTTTTTGTTTTTCTGCTTAAAATTCTTGAATAGATCTTAAGTCATTATCAAAGAGGCGCTAAAACATGGGGTTGTAGTCTATAAAAAACTCTTTGTAACCTGGCTCCAGCTTCTCCAGTCTCATCTCTGACAGCCATTCATTTGTTCATTTTTAAAAAAAGATTTGAGTGTCTGCTGTCTGTTAGGCACAGTGCTAGGTGATAGAGCTATATCAAGGAGCTTAAATTCTAGTGGCAAGGGGGATAGATAACAAGTATTACTATTGTCGACTGTACTGTCAATAACTGTCAGTTATTATAATACATAGTACATTATATACTATATTATATTATTATAGTATAACTGTCAGTGACATCATACAATCATTGGGGTGCTAAAGTATGGGTGGGATTGCCATTTCTAGAGGTCTGGCTCAGAAGGCCTCTCTGTAAAGGTCCATTTGAAGAGATTTGAGGCAGCCAAGGGAGTGAGAATTGTAGGACTGAGAGAAGAGCAAGTGCTGAGGCTCTGAAGCAGGGTGCTTGGCACATTCGCAGAACAATAAGGGGTTGGCTGGAAGGAGGTGAACCATGAGGTCAAGGTGGTGGAGGTGTCATTAGTCTTGGGTAGGCCAGTGTTAGGACTTTGACTTCTGAGCTCAGTGTGTTTGAGCCTAGACTGCATCCTCTGCATGGTAGAGATGCATTCCTGTCTCCTACTTGAAGCTTTTGAAGTATGCCATGCTCTCCTGCCCCTGAGCCTTTCTTTCTACCTGGAATAGTGCTTAGGTTATCCCTCCTGGATGTTCCCTTAGCACTCTTGGTTGTACTCCTATTATGAAACTTAATAGCTGGTTTATTTGTCTCTCCTCCTAGGCTGAGGTCTTGGATGGGAGGAACTGGAATTAAAAAAAAAAAAAACTTCTGAATTTTTATTTCATTGAATTAATGTTTGTTGAATTATAGAACTGCTTAAACATAGGATTAATCATTGAAAACTGGGTAGGAGATGCCAACCACATTGCTTAGCAACTGCTAGTTCATGTGGACATGGAATCTGTTTTGCTGACCACTGTGCATTTAGTGCTGGTGCAATGAGCTATACACAGTAGGTGCTCAGTAAATACTTGGTAAATGATTGAGTGCACATTCCTGTACCAGCCTCTGCCTTTTCCGCTGCTTCCCTGAAACCCATGGGTTAAATGAACCCAAAATCCCTTAATGTTTCCTGGCAGCCCTATCTTTCTAGTCATCTTATGTGCAAGAAATACCAAATACTTAGAGATGCATTCTTTCACCATAAATAAATGTAGTAATAAAGAAATACAGTAGCAAAGAAATGTGGAAATAATTTATCTCCAAGTTAAATAAATAAAGTTCATTGCAGAATGTTTTGGCTCATTCGCACTTCTGTTTTTCTTTCTTTGGTTGGAATTTTTTCAGGTTAATTTATTACTTGGCCCCCAAATCTTTAATAACTATAACACTAATAGATCTAGAATATCAGTTCTATAAACTACTGAAAACATGAGTCCTGCAGAATGTGAAAAGCCCAGCACCAGAAATAAGTTAATGATATTTCTTCATGTGTTTCATTTGGTTGAACAAGGAAGTACTAGTTGATTTATTTACTTGACTGCACTGGTGCAGGGCTTTGGGATTTTTGAGTCTATAAGTATCAGGCCTTACCATGGACCTTTCAGGGACCCCTGAGACATCTAGGTATCATTAGGGTCATAAAACTGTGACCATTAACTTCAAATTCCCCAGTTCTTGTCGCAGGCTTCCATGTCCTGTCTGACCCCATTACCTTCACGTCTTTGAACCTTCAGAGAAGGGACATTGAGATATATTAAGTACTGTATCTGCAGAAGATGTAAGACTTGAGGCAAAACATTAAAGCAATGTCTGTTAGTGATATGAGTCACTTACCTCTCATTTTTGTTTAATCAGAAATTACTGTGTCCAATAGATTGTGTATAATAGATGATAAAATATTGGATTATTGATCTTCCATAGCGTTACAGTCCATTGTGAGAAGTCTCATTATGATATGCCTTGTAGTTTTTGTTTTTTTTTTTTTTTGGTATATGAAATACTTTCTATCTGTTAGCCCACTTAATGCGGGCATATATATATATTGACCAACTAAACTGTAATTTCACTAAAGTGCTGAGATTTTGTTTTCAGTTTGGGGTTTTGTTGCTGTTTTAATGCTTATGCCTGAGTTGGGCCTTGGTTTTATATCTCTATAAAGTGGTCTCACTATTAAATAAGCACATTAGTTTTCTCAACTCCAGGAAAATTATTAATGATTTTCTTAGGTCTGTGGTTTCTTCCATAAAGGTTATTTTTTTTTTTAAAGAAAACTTTTGTCACCTGCTTCTATTCATGTATTAGTATATTTGTGTATAATATATGATTTAGCTTAATAATATATCATTGTTTTGTGATATTTCACAAAAGAACACCATGGTTATCAAGTGCTGCAGTAATTAAGCAAGCTCAAGGCTTGGAGGTGTATGGAGACAACCTTTTTATCATTATGCTGATCCAATAGCAGATACTTGTAAGCCTTAAAAAAACTGAAGCCCTACTTAGTAAAGATAACTGACATAGGTGGTACTGTAATAATGTATTTTGATGAAGTTGCAAGCTTAGATTGGGAACTTTGTATCAACTAGGTACATATGAAGCCCCAGTGGATTTAAAGTATTGTTTTTGGGATTTTAGAGGACTATAAATGAGTGAGGATTTTAAAAAATAATTACAGTTGTTTGATTCTTTTGTGAATGGCCTAATCCCTTTAAAGTATTCATTAGTACTACCTATAAAAGATTAGTGCCTATTGATAATGGCACTTCAGAGGCCCAGAAATTAAAAGACTCTTGTTCTTCCCTTGCAAGTAGAGAGCTGTGTCTTTGGGCAGGACCCCTAGCCTGTCTGGTCTCTGGTTCTTCATGCATTGGCTCTCCTTTCCACTCTGGGTCCTTGAAATAATAGCGATCATTGAGTTCTGACATGGATTCTTTCAGCTTTCTTCAGTTTCTTAAGCCTTTGGTACCTGTGTTACGAGTGGAGATCAGGTGACAGGGTGATTTTTGACATGTTGTAATTGGTATGTTGTCAACACTTGATGAATCAGCTGCCCCGCCGATTAATACCAGGCCCAGCTTCCTCTTCCTGTATGATGTTTCTTCCTAGCATGTTTCCTTCTGTTCTCCAGCCAATGTAGACTTAAAGGACGCCAACTTATTTAATATTAGCCTAAGGAAAGTAGGAATTTGATACATAGCTGTTATTTGGTCTATTAAAAAATTATGCCAAGATTATTTTGTTATGTGCTATTTTTTTTCAAGGGACAACTGATTTGTTTATCTGCACATTAACTTGTAGTTTTATTGCCTTGCTCTGAGTAAAACATCCACACACATAAATTTCACTTTATAAGTTGAATAACTCAGGAGGTGATTAATTATCCTGCCTAGGATTCAACACTTTAAATAGAATTTCCACAAGTATTTTCTCAAAATATTCGTTACTTAGTACATGTTAAGTGTTTGAATTTAGAAAAACAATTTAATTTACCTGTTTTAATTTCTCCAACACTTATTAAAGATGCATTACCTTATTGATTTTTTGTAATTTTTAATTTTGAAATAATTATAAACTTGGGAAATTGCAAAAATAGTATAGCGCTCCATGTACTCTTCACCTTTCTTTCCCAATTAGTAATATATTATAATAACTATAGTATAATAACTGATTTATATTTTATTAATAAAAGCATAGTGACCTTATTTTGAAAAATGTTGGAAAATACAAGAATGTTGGTATTTTTGTCCTCTTCAGAGGGTGAAGATGTTCGTGTATACAAATTCAGATCTGTGCCTTTTGTCCGTCCGTAGGCAGCCGGCCCAGGGTATGTTTCTTCCCTGCATTTCCTGTAAGAAGAGCAACAGGTAACTAGACAAATGGCTGATTATTTCCACAGGGTAATTCATTCACAGCCCTAGATATAGTCATGTAAAAATTTTAATTACATGGCATTCTTAATTCCTCTTTACTGTTCTTCTTTATTTAGTCACTACTATATTCGCTTACTGGGAGCTTCCGCTCCCTTTTTTTTTTTTTTTTTGAGACAGAGTTTCGTTCCATCACCCAGGCTGGAGTGCAGCGGCAAGATCTCGGCTCACTGCAACCTCTGCCTCCCGGGTTCAAGCAATTTTCCTGCCTCAGCCTCCTGAATAGCTAAGACTACAGTCATGCCACCCTGCCTGGTTAATTTTTGTATTTTTTGCAAAGACGGAGTTTTGCCATATTGGCCAGGCTGGTCTTCAACTCCTGAGCTCAAGTGATCCACCTGCCTCAGCCTCCCACAGTGCCAAAATAACAGGAGCAAGCCACTGTGCCCGGCCACTGGGAGCTTTCTTAACATGTAACAAATAAAGCAAGAAATATTGAGCAGTTAGCCAAAGATTATTTATTAAGTATCTGCTGTCACTGTGCTGATTCTAGAGAGAGTTTGGAAAAGTTAATAGTGCAGCTAAATAAGCAGCTATACAACATTATCAGACATTGTGTAATATATTTCAGCAAATTTTATTTTCTCTCTAGACACATAATGTAGGAATATGATTGACTTTCAGTAAACATTTGTTGAGTGAATAAATATAAATAGACAGTAAATATGTTGTGAGAAAATTAAGAAAATAAATGTTCACTATTACTCTGAGGAACTCTGACTGTTTACTAAAAATGAAAGAATGATAATATGTGTTTTATTACGTTTCTTTTTTCTGTTCACCCTAGAAATCCCTATAAATTTATAGATAAATTTATAGTCAGATTTCTTTGTTTAAAGCCTGGAGTCTTTTTGTGTCTCTTTGACTCTACAGTCCAAGTTCTTTCCCCATGGCATTGCCCATTAAAACACAGTATTAGGTGATTTAGATGATAAATGCCATAGTTGAGTAAATAAATATGAAATAAAAATAAACTCTGTATCAGTTATTTGTAGAACAATCATTATGTATTGATTGCTTAATAATTTTATCTAGCTTGATTTATTTGTGTAATGAGTAGGGACTAAATTAGATCAAGTATCAGGGATTAAACTTGCTACCTGGGAACCTAGTTCTTATTTCCCAAAATGATGACCCTATGTAAATAGACTCTCAAGTGATGTTAGGATATATAATAATAATTCTGTAAGCTTTTTTTTTCTAAAGATGATAACATACTTTATTGTGATTGTGCTGGGTATCATGGGTAATATGCGTGGATGCTTTACACATGGGTAGTTCTGCCGTCAATAAGTTTATAACATAGTGGAGATAAGATAGGTAGATATATAATTGAATGGTATTTGATGAGTGAGAGGTACAGAAGTGCTATGGACACTTAATGAGTAGAAAGATTATTTTTGGTTGAACTGATTAAGAGAACCCTAAGGTACGATGTTTGATCTGTGTATCAGGGGGATTGATCAAATTTCCTTGGTGGGAATTGTGAAATTTATTTATATCAAAATTATAGGACATATAAAATTTATAGATTTCACTCTCAGTGAATCAGAACAGGTTTTTTGGGGAAAAATATTAGCCCAAATATAATATTTAAGTAAAGAAGAAAAGGATTAGGAATAATGTAAGATACTTAGGAAAAAAAATACTTACAATATGAAAATCTTACTCTTGCTCCTGAAGCATTTTACAACTAGGTCATCATAAAAATTGTACTAAGTATGACTTCCCTAGCATGTATTCTTTTTAAAAAAAATACATTTTATTGTGTATATTTAAGATATTCACATGATGTTATGAGATAACATAAGTAGTAAAATGTTTACAATGGTGAAACAAATGAACATATCTATCATCTCACATAGTTTCCCATTTTTCCCTTGTGTCAAGAGCAGCTATGACCTGCTCATTTGGCAAAAATCCTGAATATAGTACATTGTCAGTTAATGAGATCTTTAGATTTGTTCATCCTGCATATATACTATTTTGTATCGAGACACCTCTCCCATTTCCTCCCCGCAACCCTGACCCTCATAACTAGTTTTATTCCCTGTCTCTGTGAATATTTGACCTTTTTTTTTTTTTTGATACCAGATATAAGTGAGATCATGCAATATTTTTCTTTTGGTGTCTGGCTTATTTCACATAGTGTAATATCCTTCAGGTCAACTCATGTGGCAAATGACAAGATCTCCTTTTTTTAAGGCTGCGTAATATTCCATTTTTTATATATATACCATAGTTTCTTAATCCATTTGATAGTTGAGGGATACCAAGGTTGTTTCCATACTTTGGCCATAATGAATAATGCCACAGTGAACATGAGGAATGCATCTATTAGAGGTGGTGATTTCATTTCCTTTGTGTATATACCCAGAAGAAGGGTTGTTGGGTTATAGGTAATTCTAGTTTTAATTTCTTTAGGACCCTGCATACTATTTTCCATAATGGCTGCACCAATCTACCATGTATGCTTTTTAAGTTTCATCTGCTACATTAATGACAGATGTAATTTATATATTTCACTTAATTTGCCAAATCCAGAAATATTTTTTTTTGGTCAAGATGAGTATTAATTTATTTTGCGATTTTATTTTTTGAAGTTGCAATGTTTAAATTATTTCTGAGTGGAATAGCGTTGAAAAAAATTTCTTGATGTTGTGGAGTTCAGCATTGCTGAGTGGTAGCTGTCAGTGGCAGGCTTTAAAGAATAAGCTGGAGGAAGAAGGGAAAGTAAGATGTTGGTGAATGGCAACACGATGAGAGGAAAGCAAAAACAAGACAGAGAAAATAAAAGTTCTATATAAAGGGGTGTTGTTTTTGCCTCAGGTCATTCAGTATAGCAGATGGTACATTGTACCTGGTCAAACCTGAAGCATTTCTGAAAGCTAATTTCTTTGTCAAACCTATAGAGAGCAGAAAATCTTTTGAGTTTGCTTCAATAATATTAATGAAAAATGGTGTCATACATTCTTTTATGTTCTCCACCTCTTTTTCCACAGAGACCTAGATTTATATCTGAGTCACCAGAGTAAATAAGTTCAGTGATTCCCAGCTTGTCTTAGGTTGCATAACCACCACATGGATTGGCATAGATGTTTTTACTTTCAGGAAGATGTAGGGAAGCCTGTCAAGACATGGCAGCTGCTGAAAATGCATTAAGGCCAGTACTACCACTGATAGGTATTTGTGTGGTTGGGGCAGGGCAGGGAAAAGTTGTACTGCATTGCTTTTCTGAGGTGATAGTACTTGTGATCTCTATTCATAGCTTGGAAAAGAGTATTGTGTCTTTCTTAGAAGGCTGATTTTTCTTTCTCTGTGGATTTTCTTGCACTTTCAGTTTTCTCAGACTGACTAAAACTTTCATCAAAAATCAACTACTTTTTGACTGTGGCTTGCCAGTGTTGAAAGATGTTTAAAAGTCTCCTCATATTCCAGCCTTTCTTCTTCCTAGTCTGCTTGTTGACACCCACTTTAGCACAGGGTTTAATAGTGGCTTTGCCTATCCTGATGTCATCTGGCAAAGCATCATTCCAGTCCAATGAAGATTTTGTTTGGCAAGCACTATTTTAATAGAAGAAAATTGGTTGCATTGCAGTATCTAATTGTTACTTTGGTTTTGTGATTTAACATCAGGCATGGCTTACGTTCACATCTGTGTGCTTTTTTGAGTTTTGTTAAAGTTTAGAAGTGATTTTACTACATAGCATGTGTGGCATGTTGTTGAGATATAGATATATATCATA
Organism: Symphalangus syndactylus; assembly: GCF_028878055.3. Classification (NCBI taxonomy): domain Eukaryota; kingdom Metazoa; phylum Chordata; class Mammalia; order Primates; family Hylobatidae; genus Symphalangus; species Symphalangus syndactylus. Next base: position 53,126,567 of record NC_072432.2, read on the forward strand.
CTTCTAAGTAGCAAAAGTAAGTATTGTGCACAGGCTTCGAGTTAGATTTTTTTATATTACATCATCTGTTATCATTTAAAGGATCAATACAAATTGTATTTTTATTTAAAATTTTTACAGATGGTAAAGTAATTAAATTAGTAAAGACTGCTCTGGCATCAGATAATCTGTTTTCTTCATGAGAGTTCAACCCACTGTGACTTCTGTTACAAAGGAAAGCATGTCTGCGAAAAGCAATTTTGAAGATTTTTGTATGTTCATGTTGATGGAAAAAATATGATAAAAACAAATGAAGAAAATGGAAGATAAACATGTTGACCAGTAACTCATTCCCAGATGCCTGAAATACGGAGAAGTCCTATTCAAATAAACAAGTAATAAAATGGATTTTTAAAAGATAAATATTAAGCATCCTGTGAGGAAAGGGTCATAGGAATATAAAATTAGAATACAGGTAAATAATTGCCTGGGAAAAGGGAAAGAGTACATGAAATTAATCCCCTATGTGAGATGCATTTTGCATTGTGTTTATTAATGAATAGGGAGTAGTTTTTGGAAAAAGTGAGTTTCTTAGCACTTACATTACACTTTGTCTCCTTAGAGTAAGGCCCTCCCTAGTAATTGACATTCTGCAGTGATTGTATTGCAGTTTAAGCTGAGTACATTTGACACTTCTTTACTAACCATCTAAACTCTTGATTTACTTTTTCATTCAGTGTGTTTATTCAGTGTCTACTTTGTGTGCTGAAACTATTTTTTTTTTTTTTTTTGAGATGGATTTTCCCTCTGGCACCCAGGCTGGAGTGCATTGATGCTATCTCCGCTCACTGCAACCTCCACCTCCTGGGTTCAAACAATTCTCCTGCCTCAGCCTCCCAAGTAGCTGGGACTACAGGCGCGTGCCACCACACCAGGCTAATTTTTTGTATTTTAATAGAGACGAGGTTTCACTGTGTTAACCAGGATGGTCTTCATCTTCTAACGTCATGATCCACCCACCTTGGCCTCCCAAAGTGCTGAGATTCCAAGTGTGAGCCACTGTGCCCGGCTGAAATTATTAAGATGATGAGATGCTGTTACTTCTTTCAGAGAGTTCATATACTAGTTTAGCCCATATTAAATAATGTAACCTTTTTTTTTTTAATTAAACTTTAAGTTCTGGGATACATGTGCACAACGTGCAGGTTTGTTACATAGGTATACATGTGCCATGATGGTTTGCTGCACCTATTAACCCATCATCTGGGTTTTAAACTCCTCATGCATTAGGTATTTGTCCTAATGCTCTCCCTCCCCTTGCCCCCCAATCCCCGACAGCTCCCGATGTGTGATGTTCCCCTCCCTGTGTCCATGTGTTCTCATTGTTCAACTCCCACTTATGAATGAGAACATGTGGTGTTTGGTTTTCTGTTCCTGTGTTAGTTGCTGAGAGTGATGTTTTCCAGCTTCATCCATGTCCCTGCAAAGCACATGAACTCATTCTTTTTTATGGCTGCATGGTATTCCATGGTGTATATGTGCCACATTTTCTTTATCCAGTCTATCATCAATGGACATTTGGGCTGGTTCCAAGTCTTTGCTATTGTGAATAGTGCTGCAATAAACATACGTGAACAGCATCTATTTTTGAGATGTCATTGGCTTTCCACCTTAGCCACAGTATTTAGAATTCTTTATTATCTACTGCACTTGTTCTTACTGCAGTTCTGTTGGCTTATAAGGGCCTGAGGTAAATATATTTACTTTTGTCCTTGAATCTTTGGCTACTTGGTGGTTTTTTTGGCGGCGATCCCATCTGTGGCTTGATCATTAGTTAGGAATCAAGGTTGTAGAGAAAGCCAGCAGAGGAAACAACTTTATTAATGATGGTGTAATATTAATAACAAAACTAGATTTTGGAGAAAGTGATAGGAGTCCCATTTTTTGGCACTAAGGAGAATTAGAAATTGAGTAAGTTTCATAGAGAAGAATTCAACATTGATCAGAAGAGGCACTGATTTATGTGACTAGATATATATACTCTTTCATTGCTCTGATGTACCTTAAGCTTTGCATTACGAAATTGCTCCTAGAACTCTTGGGAATCAGAAGGCCTTTTCAATATGCTATAATCTAGAACCTATTTACAAAATGTAATGTAGTCATTGTCATTTCTCTCATTTTAAAATTTACCTGGTGATTGAAAAATAAATTTGCGTGTGTAAATGTGTGGGATTCTCTCCTATATTATGTTATTGTTTTAATTGTACTATACTGCCAAGTTTCCAGCTTATGCCATTTAGAAAATAACTTTTTTCTTTTGTATATTTTCTATATTTTAAAATTCTGTGAGCTTGCTTACTTTTTCCATATCTCAAAATTTGATAGAGCTTTGTTGTATTTGTGACATGGGAGCACATGGCCAAGTTGTAGAGTAGGGCAGAGGTAACTATTATGCAGGACAGACTAGAATCAGTTCACATTTAAGGTATAGTGCTGCATGTTAAGGTCAATCTAACCTTAACTACAGGCGCTGAGGAAAAGTTCTTTTTGGTAGGCCATGCCAGGGGTAGAACAGCCAGAGAATAATTCAGTCAACCTATTAATGGGAATTCAAGGGGAAGAAGCATATGGAATCTGAAATAGGAGGGTGTGTGTGTGTAAATGACGAAATGAATGCAAACATACATGCTTGTATATGTATGAGTGGCCACCAGAAAATTCTGTCTGCAGGCACTGGACGCTAGCTATCAGTGCTTGGGATTGGGAGTGGTAATTTAAAGTAGACTTCTCAGTCCTAGGAAGAGAAAAGCCAGGAAGGGATCAGCCTAGGGACCTCCAAAAGTGTCTAAGCAGAAGCTTAGTTATAATAGCTGAGCTATAAACAGGGCAAGGACAGCAGAAGGGGAAGGAGTAGAACAGGCTAGGCATCATAACGAGCTAGAAATCCTAACTGTCTAATCTGCAGTAAGAAGGCTGGGTAATGTTAGTGATGACTTGATCCAGAATTAAAGATTGGGGCAAAACTGCGAAAACATCTTCTATCATAAGTCCGTATTGGTGATCTAGGATTTAAGTGGCAGGAAAGCCAGGCACTTGGAGAGTAGAGACAGGCTGGGCTTGACATTCTTTGATGAACTACTAAGTATCTTTTTTTTTCTATATACTATTAAGTATTGTTGATCAGTAATCATTTAGTCTGCTTTATTGGCATTGGTATGGCATCACGAGATGCAAAGAACTGCTGATGCCTCATAGTAACGTCTTAACAGGGAACTGCTGCTAAAACCAACAAACTTAAACACTGAAGTAAATATGCTTTCTTGTGAAGTAGGAGGATATGAAAAAGCATGTTAGGCATGAGGGTTCTCATGTCACACTTTGGAAGGCAAAATAACCCTTTAGGAATTTATTTTCTGAGTTGGGTAGGAGGAAGCAAGGAAAATGCATGATTATGATAAATTGACCTTAAAATGAGAACCCCCAGACCTTTCATTTACTTCCTATAAGAAGTTATAGTAGCATTTTTTTGGTTGCAGTCAGTTGACACTTACTAGCTTGAGGAGGGGAAAAGGAATTAATGGGACTCATACTGGGAATGGAATGATGGATTGAACAAGTGGGTCTTGAACAGAAGAAATCAGAGTTGCTTTGAGGATCTCATTAGCAGGAATTTTATTTATTTATTTATTTACTTTTGAGACAGAGTCTCACTCTTTCATCTAGGCTGGACTACAGTGGCATGATTATGACTCACTACAGCCTTTACCTTGCAGGCTCAAGTGGTCCTCCCATCTTAAGCCCCTGAGTAGCTGGGACTTCAGGCACATGCCACCATGCCCGGCTAATTTTTTTTTTTTTTTTTTTTTTTTGGTAGATGTGGGGTTTTTTGATATGATGCTCAGGCTGGTCTTGAACTCCTGGACTCAAGCGATCTGACTGCCTTGGCTTCCCAAAGTGCTGGGTTTACACATGTGAGCCACTGCGCCCAGCCTAGCAGGAATTTTTATTTTATTTTATTATTATTATTATTATTATTATTTTGAGACAGATTCTCGCTCTGTTGCCCAGGCCGGAGTGCAGTGGCACAATCTTGGCTCACTGCAACCTCCACCTCCCGGGTTCAAGCGATTCTCCTGCCTCAGCCTCCCGAGTAGCTGGGACTACAGGCCTGTGCCACCATACCCGGCCAATTTTTTGTATTTTTAGTAGAGACAGGGTTTCACCATGTTAGCCAGGATGATCGATCTCCTGACCTGGTGATCTGCCCGCCTCAGCCTCCCAAAGTGCTGGGATTATAGGCGTGAGTCACTGCGCCCGGCCCCTAGCAGGAATTTTTATACCTTCTTCCTAGACTCCTGCTATTAAGGTGACTTTGCTGTAAAGATTTAGTCTCTCTCTGCCTTGCATCTTCAATTTATATATTCCATCAAGAAAGGATTAAATTGGCCGGGTGCGGTGGCTCACGCCTGTAATCCCAGCACTTTGGGAGGCCAAGGCGGGTGGATCACGAGGTCAGGAGATTGAGACCATCCTGGCTAACATGGTGAAACCCCGTCTCTACTAAAAATACAAAAAAAATTAGCCAGGCTTGGTGGCGGGTGCCTGTAGTCCCAGCTACTCGGGAGGCTGAGGCAGGAGAATGGCGTGAACCTGGGAGGCAGAGCTTGCAGTGAGCGGAGATTGCGCCACTGCACTCCAGCCTGGGCAACAGAGCGAGACTCCATCTCAAAAAAAAAAAAAAAAAAACGAAAGGATTAAGTTAGCCTCGTTCAGATCAGGTGTCTGTCTGTACTAGAGCCAGGGTATGCAGAGTTATGATGTATAGCACGCCAGGAATATACCTCGGTGCTGGGGGTCGTTCCCAAAGAAGGGGAGGTCAATAGCTGGGCAGCCCTCCTGGGTGTCTAGAACATGTCACTCTTTGGTAGCTTAACCACTGCTTTTCCTGTCTCTTTCCCTTTGCTTTCTTCCCCACTAGTAGAGATAACCCTGCTATCCCATGTATTGATGCAGTTTTTCCAGTGGGAGAAAATCAAAAAGCAAGTTGAAGTGCCATATCCAGAGGCAGTGCCATAGGGCTACTGACTCTGAGTGATACCATGCTGCCATTGTGATTCTTTCTTGATATTTTACAACCTAAATTTAACTCCTGCCAACTTGCCATCTGCATGCTTGAGGGAAAGGAAGAGGAAATAAAGAGAAAATGTATTTAAAGGGAAAGACAAGGGTACTTGTCACACACCAGTGACTGTTAAGGAAATAAATGGTGGCTACAGTCGTTAGTTTTGCAACCGAGCACAAAGCCCTAACCTGTTTCACTTCAGATTACATAGTTCTGTTACCTTCTGCTAGTGTCCTGGCTTATCAGGGTTCTATTTCTAGCAAGCTAACTCAGTCCTTCATTCCCGAAAGGATCTGAGGTTTGGTAGTTCCAACTGTATAGAATTGTGATAATCTTTCACTCACGTTAACACTGTGCACGGCACTGCCAGAGAATACTCTATGAGATTCCCCCAAGTTCTTTTCTCATGATCTTCTTAGCCCCAGATGTGCAGTAGCAACCTGTCTTCTTCTTGGTGGTCAAGAGCAGTCACCTCTGTCAATTCTATAGCCTCCATTTTTGCTTGTTTTTTTATTGTTATGAGGAAATAAAACTCTGCTTTCAATTGAGTGAAACAGTTATTTTGTTTCTTGGTATAAGTATTTCATTCTTGGGTACTAAATAAAATTTCTGCATCAACAGATTCCAGAGTTCTTGAGACAAGAAGCAGAACTTTGAAAGCAGATGAAATATACCACCTCCAGCATCACCACGTGGTTCCCACATCCAGTGTGTTCCGGAGATGGGAGGATGGGAGACATTATATATTAGTGGGTGGTTCAGAGCTTATTTTATATACTGTAGGACAGCACCCCAATTTCGGAAGGTTTTAGGTGGCACAACAACTTGCATGTCAGGCTTCAAAATGCCATTACTCCTCTGTGAGGACAGCTGTGTCTGAGTAAGAGTCTATTTGATAAGACTAGTGAGGTCCCTGGGCATCTGCCCATCACCATTTGAAGTGAGTTCCTGGACCAGAGGTCCTGTGAATGTGATTTATATGAAGCATTCACTTAATCTTGAATGATGGTGCTGGCAGAGACAAATTCAGAATTGGTGTGTCTTATAGTGAAAACTAGCCATCACCATTTCTGTAATGCAAAGGGTTTGTTATAATTTACCTGCTAAGAAGTAGTCTCTCTGTGGGGGACTCAGGCAAATGTGTTCTCAACAGTAGTGACAGTGACATCAGTCTTAATGAGTTTGTGCAGATTTGCCCTTGCATAACTGCTTCTCCTTCCACCTGGTGATTTTCATGAACCTATTGAGCAAGGACCAGTCTGGCTGGAGGAGTATGAGTTGGTCTATGATGTGGGTCATCTTATCCACTCAATTACTAAGAGGCTTTATATTTTGATTTGTTAGCAGAATTCTGGTGAACATACACATGGGACGGGAATTTTTCTAGGCTATGACCCTGTTGTGAGAGGTTCATTCAAGTAGCTGTTCTGAGAATCTCCCTCTTATCTTTTGATCTTTTCAAGGCCATTGATCATGACACAGAAAAGGGAAGGATTATAAGCTTTCCAGCTACTCCAGGAAGTATCTACTACAGAAGTAATAATATATTCTATAAGTTCCCAAAACTTAAGACTTTTAGCCACATCCAGTGACTATATGTATTATTTATTTATTTATTTTTATTTATTTTTTTGAGAGGAAGTCTCACTCTGTTGTCCAGGCTGGAGTGCAGTGGCGTGATCTCAGCTCACTGCAACCTGCCTCCGAGGTTCAAGCAATTCTCCTGTCTTAGCCACCATGCCTGGCTAATTTTTTGTATTTTTAGTAGAGACGTGGTTTCACCATGTTGACCAGGCTGGCCTCGAACTCCTGACCTCAGATGATCCATCCGCCACAGCCCCACAAACTGCTGAGATTACAGGCATGAGCCACTGCACCCAGCCTATTTATTTTTTGATGCAAGGTCTGACTCTCGCCCAGGCTGGAGTACAGTGGCAAGATCTTGGCTCACTGCAGTCTCCTCCCTCAAGATTCAAGTGATTCTCCCACCTCAACCTTCCAAGTAACTGGTACTACAGGTGTGCACCACCATGCCCAGCTAATTTTTTGTATTTTTTGTTTTAATTTTTTTCATAGAGAATGGGTTTGTAGAGGCTGGTCTTGAACTCCTGAGCTCAAGTGATCCATCCTCCTCAGCCTCCCAAAGTTCTGGGATTACAGGCATGAGCCACCATGCCTGGCTGATTTTTGCTTCTTAAAGTTAGGAGTGATAATTTTGGAATAATTAAAGACTAATAAATGATACTTATATAAAGCTACTTGTTCAGTCAGCAAAAGGATATTTAGAGTCTTATTATTTGTTTTAGCATATGTATTTGACAATCAGGTGCTTATTGAAAATCATTACATGAATTAGTTTTTCATGTAATTATACTTAGGTTGAATTTCTTTGCTTTCCCCATCAACCTAAAGTTTCCATTTAAAATTTGCTCTATAATTAACAGAAAGTGCAATATATCCTAATCTGGAATGTTTATAATTCAGAGGTCAAATTGCAAGAGGGGGGCCTTCAACAGTTGCTCTTCCTTGCTAATTTTAGGCTTTTATGTCTGTGCATCTGGTAGGGACCCAACACGGCTCATAACTGGTGGTGTAAAGACTTATTTTCCAGTTTTTAGTATGTGTAGGCCAAATTGTATCACCCTTAGGCTATTTACTAGTTGATGATGATTTTGTCACCTTTAAAGAGCAGTTTTTTTTGTTTTGTTTTGTTTTTCAATAAATTTATTCAAGTACAGTTGATCTTTGAACAATGTTGGGGCTAGGGGAAGTAACCCCCTGTGTAGTTGATCTGCATATAACTTTTTTGGTTTCCACAAAACTTAATTACTGATAGTGTTACTGATAACATAAACAGTCGATTTATGCACTTCTTGTGGGTTATATGTATTATATACCATATTCTTTTTTTTTTTTTTTTTTGAGACGGAGTCTTGCTCTGTCACCCAGGCTGGAGTGCAGTGGTGTGATCTCGGCTCACTGCAAGCTCCGCCTCCCTGGTTCACACCATTCTCCTGCCTCAGCCTCCCGAGTAGCTGGGACTACAGGTGCCCACCACCATGCCTGGCTAATTTTTTTGTATTCTTAGTAGAGGCAGGGTTTCACTGGGTGTTAGCCAGGATGATCTCTATCTCCTGACCTCGTGATCCGCCCGCCTCAGCCTCCCAAAGTGCTTGGATTACAGGTGTGAGCCACCACACCTGGCCATATACTGTATTCTTACAGGAAAGTTAGTTAAAAGAAAATGACATTAAGAAAATCATAAGGAAGAGAAAATATATTTACTGTTCATTAAGTGGAAGTGAGTCATCATAAAGGTCTTCATCCTCATTGTCTTCGCACTGAGTTGGCCGAAGAGGAGGAGGAAGAGAGGAGTAGTTGATCTTGTCTCATGTGGCAGAGGCAGAAGAAAATCCACATATAAGTGGACAACACAGTTCAAACCCGTGTTGTTCAAATTTACTGTATATACGTAAGTAAAAGTAAACAAATTGTAAGTTGAAGCTTAATGAAATTTCTCAAAATGAACATGCTTCACCATTTAAAAAAAAAATAAAAAGGTTAGCCACAGACTGGTAAATATACTTGCAAAACATATACATACCTGGCAAAGGATATGAACCAGAATATATAAAGAACTCTCACAATTCAATAATAAGAAGACAACCCTGTTGAAAAATGAACAAATAATTTGAACAGATACTTTACCGAGGATATGTGAATGACGAATACATGTAAAATCTGATGATGTTAAGTTTGGTAAGGATATGCAGCAACTGGAAGTTTCCTCTCATTCATTCCTGGTGAAATGGTATAGCCATTTTAGCAAACAGTCAACTAGTGTCTCATAAATTCAAACATATTCATTAGGATCTATAAATTCCATTCCTAGGTATAGGTATAAAAGAAATGAAAACACTTGTCCACAAAAAGGCTAATGTTCATAGCAGCATTCAAAATGTTTTAATTTGCTTTTCATAAATAATGGTAGTGAGCTTTCATTGCTTGTTTGCTGTATGTGTCCTTTTTTTAAAAGTAAGTGTCAACATCTTTTATTCTTTTTAAAATTAGTTTGCTTTTTTTTTATTGTTTAAAGAATTTATTATATATTTTGGGTTCCAGTCTGGTATGTGTTTTACAAATACTTTCTCCCAGTTTTTGGCTTAATTTCATTTTTATAACACTGTGTTTTGATAAGCAGAAATTAATTTTGGTGATGTCCACTTTGCCCATTTTTTTCTTTTATGGTTTTTACTTTTTATATCCTGTTAGAGAATTTTTTGCCTAACTCAAAGTAACAATGATTTTCTCCAAAGTTTTCCTCTGGAAGTTTTATTTATAGTTTTAGATTGTACATTTATGTCTGTGATTTGGTTTGAGTTAAATTTTGTATATAGTGTGATGTGTGGGTTGATTTAAGTTTTTGTGAGTTTTATTTATTTATTTTTGGCTTGTGGATATCCGATTACTCTAGCACTGGCTAGTGAAAAGTTTTTCCTTTCCTATGAAATTGCTTGACATCTTTGTCAAAAATCAGTTGACCACGTTTGTGTGTATCTGTTTCTGGAATTTCTGTCCTTTTCCATTGATCTAGGTGCTTTTACCACTGCCACACTATCTTGATTACCGTAGCTTTATAGTAAGTCTCGAAATCAGATAATATGAGTCCTCCAATTTTGTTTTGTTTGCAAATTGTTTTGACTATTCTTGATTTCTTTTTCGTATAAATTTTAGAGTCATCTTGTTGATTTCCAAAAACGAAAGTCTACTCTAATTTTGATTGGGATTGCATTAAATCTATAGGTAAATACGGGAAGCACTGATTCCTTGAATATATTGCCTCCAAATCCATGAACATAGAATATCTCTCTATTTACTTAAGTCATCTTTGGTTTATCTCATCATGGTTATCAATGATTATCTCATTAGTGATTATTTCATCATTATTTTATAGTTTTCAGTATACAAATCTTGCACATAGTTTGTTGGAATTACCCCTCAGCATTTCATGTGTTTTGGGTGCTATTATAAATGGTACTATCTATCTATCTGTCTGTCTGTCTGTCTGTCTATCTATCTATATAAAACTTTCAATGTTTTCATTGTTAATATGTAGAAACACAATTGATTTTTGTATATTGAATTTTGTATACTGCAGTCTTGCTAAGTTCCCTTATTAACTTAGGGAGGTTTCTTTGGTAGACTCTTTGGGGTTTTCTGTATAGATAATCATGCTGCCTGGAATAAAGACAGTTTTACTTCTTCCATTCCATTTTTGCCTTTTATTTATTTTTCATGCCTTATCGCACTGGCTAGGACTTCCAGTATATGTTAAAAAGGTAAAGCATTCAGTCTTTCTTCATTAAATATGATATTAGCTATATCTGTTTTAAAGAGGCTGTTTATCAGGTTGAGTAAGTTTCATTCTATTCCTGGTTTAGTAGAGCTTTTATCATTAATAGATGTTGAATTTTGCAAGTGATTTTTTAAAATATCTATTGAGATTATATGGTTTTTAATCTTTATTTTATTGATAATGGTAAATTATATTAATTTTTTGAATATTGAATTAGCCTGGCATTTCCAGGATAAATGCACTTGATCATGATGTAATACCCCTTTTATATGCTGCCAGATTTGGTTTCCTTATATCTTCTTAAAAGTTTTTGCATTTATGTTCATAAAAAATATGAAATTTCTAGTCTTCTTTTCTCTTAATCTCTTTGTCTGGTTTTGATATCAGGATATTGTATCTTACAAAAGGCTTTGGGAAGAGCTTCCTTCAATCTGGATTGAGCTGGTTAGTATAAACAAGAATATATAGTGTACTATCTTTTGTGTAAGGAAAAAGAGAAAATAACACATACATATATATATGCTTGACTTTACAAAAAGAAGGGGTAGTGAGAGGTAATGTGGCCAGAGGTTTATGGGAGGCAGTGACACTTCAAAGTAAACCTTTTTTTTTTTTTAAATATAGTTTTGCCTTTTCATAGTGTGTTTTTTTCAGTATTCAAAATAAGGATGTAAATGGGGAGAATCCTAATCCACTGAAACAAATGAACCTGAATGTATTTTAAATTAGTATTGTACCCCCACTGAGGGAACAAAGAGTAAATCTAAGTAATTTATTACTAATAACATGGTACTATAACTATAACTGTATACCCTCAGCTTGGGTAGAGTTGAAAGAGACAGTTTGCAGGCAACTCTTGAACTCATTCTATTAGGTTTACTTTTCATAGTGATATGGACATAGCACTTTTGGGACTTTTTAGATATATTGGGGATTGAGTAAATGTTTTGAGGTTGTTGGAGTGAGGGTTCTCCCTGAAGAAGGAGGGACACACAAATATGGGATGGGAAAAGGCAAAATGAATTCTGCACAGGTGGGTTGGAATTGAAGGTATCAGTGTGAGTTCATTATGTTTTAAGCCAATATATGTGTACATGTAATTGCATGTACAGACATATATACATAAATTTGTATGTGTATATGCATTCATACATTTTCTAGCTCTGTCCAGCAAAAAGGCTAAGAGGCAAAGAGCATACCTAACTCCAAATTCTTGGAATTAGAATTCTGTAATACCATTCTCAAGTCAAAGGAACCAGAGCTCCTCACAGAAATAGATGATTCTAGGACAGGGTAGGGCACATACCATGTGAGCCTGGGTTATTTTTTAATGCGATAAAATAGAAACTTTTTTTCTTTAAATAAGAACATGTCACAAGAAGCCTATTGGCATTCCTACTAGCCAAATTTGAGATAATTTAATAATCAAGTAAGTATAATAATAAATTATGAACCATTAGAAATAGCAATAAATCCATAATGATAATAAAAATAAGTGAATGAATAGAGGAGAAAGGAAGGCTCTTTCTTCCAGTAGGACTCTGAGCTTTAGAGTTGGAAAAATCATTATTTTGTAGCCAGCATAGTAGATATTAGGTAGGGCAAGAGTCATAACTAAATGAGGGAGAAATTTTGATGAGAAGTAGGATATTTTCAATGTCTTAAAGCATCACCCCACAGACTGTGTACTAATTGCAAGGGATAATATAGTGATTATGCATTGGTGCGATCCAACAACAATATGGGGCAGATGGTCACCATGTGACTCCAGATAGGACACCCTGAGGGTACACATCATCTCCTCTGTAGTATTCTGGCCAAGACTGCATAACCTGAATTTAATCATGAGGAAACATTCGACAAGTGCGAAATAAGGAATGTTCTACTTTAAAAAGCGGGGAGGGAACTGTGGTCCTTAAAAAAGTCAGTGTCATAAAAGAGAAAGAAAGGCTATGGAAGTGTTCCAAATTAAAGGAGGCTTAGAAGAGAGAACCACTAACTACAGTACGTGACCCTAGACTGGATCTTATACTGAATGGGGGAAAATATACCGTGCAGGATGTTATTGGATCAATTGAAAAATTAGAATATTGGAATATAGACCATAGAATAGATAAAAATATTGTAACAATGTTATAATTACTGAAGTTGATCACTGTGCTTTCCTTATAAGAGAAGGTATTGCTAAAGAAATGCACATTGGAAGCAGAGGAGCAAAAGGCTTGATGTATATAGTTTATTCTCATTTGCTCCAGGAAAGAAAGTGTATGTGTGCGTGTGTGTGTGTGTGTGAATGCAAGAAAGTGTAAGAGCTCCGGAGCACAAATGAAAAAGTAAAGAGGTGACATTAGTAATGGCTGAATCTGAGTATGAGTGATTTTTGTATTCTTACTAACTTTTCTGTAAGTTTGAAATTATTTCAAACAAAATATTGAAAACATTTAAAAATATCTGCCCTTTATTTTTAGACATTCCTCATTTATAAAGAGCTTGGTTCTTTCTCTGGAACCAGTTTGGAATGAACATTTTTGTAATATTTTCCTGTGTGCTGGTGTTATGGCCCTGCATGCCAACCATTGTTAAATATGACAGCAGTTAGTGGGAAAGAAATGAGTCATTCTGTGGATAGCCAGAGTCTAAAACCTAATTATACGGGGAACTATTTGTTAATTTATCAAATTTGTGGAAGTATCAGTTACAATGTCTAATAAAGTATTTCGAGGTTATCATCATTGCCAATTATCTTTTGAAGAAATTTTAGAATGATTCTTTTACATCAAAAATCTACTTGTTGTCCCCCGATTATTTAGATTATCTTGTTTTATAAACTAGGAAAGATTCCCATTTTTAGCCCTAAGAGAGTAACTGTTTATTTATTTTAAAAAATGTTAATTGGATGCCTGCTATGTGCCAGATTCTTTTCTAGGCATTGGAGCTGTAGCATTAAACTAAACAAAACCATTGCCCTCATTGATTTTACATTTTCAGGGAAGGACATAGACAAATAGGAATAGAAGGGAAATACACCTGTCAGAGTATCTCAGTGCTTATATCCAAATAACCTTTATTTTACTTAATAATGGCCCCAAAGCATAAGAGTACTATGCCTAATTTATAAATTAAATTTTATCACAGGTATATATGTATGGAAAATAATGTACTGGGGGTCTTGGAACATATCCAACCCCCAACCCACACAGATAAGGAAGGGTCTACTGTAATCATCTCTTGGAAAAGCATATAAGGAGAGAATAGCAAGTATAAAGGCCCCAAGGCAAGGATGTGCCTGGCCTGTAAAAAGAATGGCAAGGAAGTTAGTAGAAAATGAAGTTAGAGGTAATGGGGGCCAAATTTTATAGGTTCTTTTATGTCATTTTTTTTAAAAAATGGCTTACTCTGAGTGAGATGGGGAGCCATTGGGAGATTTTGGGAGCAGATGTTATGCGATTTATGATTTATGTTAGGTTGTCTGGATCACTCTGGCTACTTCGATGAGAAAGGACTTGAAAATAGGACAAGGGTAGAAGTTGGGAGGCCAGTTACTAACCTATGGCAAAAATCCAAGTGAGGGACAATACAGACTTTGACCAAAATAGTAACTATGCAAGTGGTGAGAAGTGGTCAGATTCTCAGTATTTTTGTAGATAAAGTCAATAGTACTTGCCAGTGGGTTAGAGAAGAAGGCTAAGAACCTAAACTTTAAAGGTCAAGGAGAAGAGGAGGAACTAGCAAAGAAGGCTGACAAGGAGAGGTTAATGAGATAGGATGAAACCAATAGAGTTGGTTCTGGAAGTCAAGAAAAGAAAGTGTATCAGCATGTGATATGTCATGCCAAATGCTGCAGATAAGAAAGATGAGAACTAATAGGCCTTTGGATTTAACAATATTCAGGTAATTGATGACCTTAAGTTTCAGTGATGTTGTGTAGTAAAAGTCTAATTGGAGTGTGTTAAATTTGAATGGAAGTATAATTGTAGACAAGGAGTACATGTTTGTAATGTTTTGCTAAAAAAGGAATAAAAGATATTGGCCATCACCTAGAGGCATATAAGGAGTCGAGAGGTTTTGTTGTTTGTTTTCTAATGATTGGAAATGTATTTGCCAATTATTTTGCTTTATTGGAAGGAGGAATTGATGACATAGGAGAGAGAAGTGGGATTTCCTAGAGCAATGACATTGGTGTTCTAGGCATGTAACATCTAGTAGCAAAGTAGAGGAGTTAGATTTTGATGTGAATCCTGAAATTCAGTGAAAGGGTACAGATTGAGGTGGAGAGGTAAATGTCATGAGAGATTCTGGAAGTTCTCTTCTGATTGCCTGTGGCTTTTGAATTTTTTTTTTCTTGTATGATGCATTTCATCAGATTACCTGGCAGGAGTCCTGGGAGGCCTTAGGAGGACTCTAGAACTGCTTGTTAAGAATTTTGAAAATTTATTTCTTGTTATTATTTAGTTTAACAGGCTACTTTGTATAAAGTTTGGAAAGAGACTCCACAAAATCTTTCTGGGCTATTTGGAAAAAAATTTTCTCATTGATCTTCAAGCCAAATAATTTTTTTTTAAAGAGACAGGGTCTCGCTATGTCACCCAGGCTGAAGGGCAGTGGCACGTTCATAGCTCACTGTGGCCTCAATCTCCTGGACTTAAGTGATCCTCCTGCCTCAGACTCCTAAGTACCTAGGACTACAGGTGTTTGCTACCATGCCCAGCTAATTTTTTGATTTTTTATAGAGATGGGGGTCTCACTATGTTGCCCAGGGTGGTATCAAACTGCTGATCTCAAGTGATAGTCCTGCCTCAGCCTCCCAAAGAGCTGAGATTACAGGCGTGAGCCACCGCTCCCAGCCCAAAGAGTATGATTGATTCAAAGGGTCTTGAAATTTACCCAGCACAATTTCCATTTTAAGTATTAATATAAGAAAACCAACTCAGAAGACATAGATAGGCCAGGGAGATATAGCTAATCATCTAGCTAAGTCTGGAGTTCAGGTTTCTGTGGCATTTCAATTTACACAGTTTAATTTTGAAATTTAGTTTTTATACGTATGTGCATATACATTTAAACTTAACCCTCTGACAATGTAACTGACTTATTCTAAATTGGAGGCAAGCAAAGCATGAAGTAAAAATATGTAAAATGTCAGGGTCAAAATGGGAACTTTAAATTGTGGTCTAAATTGTGACCTGTGTAAAACTTGATTCCTGAGAATTATATTATATTGCATATTGTAGTTAGAATGTACTGAAATCATTTTGTAGCATTTGTTCTTGGCTAAGTTTATATTAAAATGAAAGATTGTAAATCTAGATTGATTTTATAATATTTTAGGTTTCTGATACTTTAAGATGTCTGTAGATTACATTTATATTAAAAAATGCGGCCGGGTGCGGTGGCTCACGCTTGTAATCCCAGCACTTTGGGAGGCCGAGGCGGGCGGATCACGAGGTCAGGAGATCGAGACCACGGTGAAACCCCGTCTCTACTAAAAAATACAAAAAATTAGCCGGGCGTGGTGGCGGGCGTCTGTAGTCCCAGCTACTCGGAGAGGCTGAGGCAGGAGAATGGCGTGAACCCAGGAGGCGGAGCTTGCAGTGAGCCGAGATCGCGCCACTGCACTCCAGCCTGGGCGACAGAGCGAGACTCCGTCTCAAAAAAAAAAAAAAAAAAAAAAATGCGTTGAGGAAATCATTGGTACTCTAACTTACTGTTGCCAGTTTTCTGGCCGCCTGTTATTTTTGCTTCTGCTCCCTTATCTCAACAATTGCCTGTTTTTGGTCAAGACTGGTAAAACCAAGTAATGGGCATCCAAATACATATAAAATACACATGAAACAATATGAAAATGGCAAATAACTCAGGAGGAAAATGGGTAAAATATATGAATAGGCATTTCATACAAGAGAAAATATGAGATAGCCAAGAAACATGAAGAAATACTCAGCATCATTAATTGACAAGGAAGTGCGAACTAAGACCACAATTAGATGCCATTCTATACCCAGCATTAAAAAGTTGGCATTAACTACATGTTGGAGAGGCTGTAGATGTGGTAGTTCTGCTACTACTTTTTGGTAGTGAAGTTATAAATTGCCAAACACACTTTAGGGAAAGTAAAAATTGGCATTATCATGCAAAGTTAAATTTAAGATTACTCCCTAACTCTTAGGCATGTACTTAAGAGAAACTCGGACACATGTGGAACATGACACATGTCAGAACTTTCATAACATAAATGTTCATAATAGCAAAACAAAACAAAACTTGGAGGGGAAAATAAGCTATTGACAAGAGAACGGATAATTAAATTGTAGTTTGTACAATGCAGTATTATTCTGCAGTGAAAATGAATGAACTACAACTATATGCAACAACGTGGGTGAGTTTTGGAAATGTAATGTTGAATTAAAAAACCAAATCCTACAAGACAGGAGGATAGATTTTGATACCATTTTGATAGATTTCAGAACCAAGCAAAATGGAACACTATATTGTTCAGGAAGATGTACCTATGTGATACACTGTTTAAAAAGCAAAGTAATGATAAACACAAAATACAGGATTGCGGTTACAGGGGGTGGCAGGGATAAGAGAGGTGGAGTATGGAATGGAGGAGGAACAAATTAGTAGAACAATACGAATAACTTAACCTTAGGTTCTTGAGTTGGGTAACAGGTATCTGGATGCTCATTCTATTATTTTGCTTTGAGTTTAAAATGTTCCAAATAATTGTTGTATGTAATGATTAATATATTAAAAGATAAGCTATAATCTGAAGTCATAATTTAGGAGACATGTCATTAATTCTGCCTACTCTCTACTACCACCTGAATTCCTAACAGCACTCAGTATTTCACTAGAATTATCTTGTTTTAAAGCTTTCTGTCTCATTAAGCCTGTATGTATCTGCCATCTGGCAAGTGACTCAGTAAAAACTTATTGGATGAATAACTAGATCAATGATTTGAGGAAATAATTCAGGATATTTCTTAGAAACTACCCAAGAGGTAGACTTTTAAAGAGTACTTTTCCTTAATCTGATTTAAAAAATGGGCAAAAGATCAGAATAGACATTTCTCAAAAGAAGACATACATATGGCAAACAAACATGCATTAAAAGGTGCTCAGTGTCATTGATCATCAAAGAAATTCAAATCAAAACCGCACTGAGCTATCAACTCATCCCGTTAAAATGGCTTTTATGCAAAAGACAGGCAATAATAAATGCTGACAAGGATGTGGAGAAAAGGGAACCCTCGTACACTGTTGATAGGAATGCAGATCAGTACAGATATTATAGAGAACAGTATGGAGGTTCCTAAAAACCTGAAAATAGAACTGCCACGCGATCCAGCAATCCCACTACCAGGTTTATACCCAAAAGAAAGGAAATCAGTATATCAAAGAGATATCTACACTCCCATATTTATGAGCACTGTTACCAATAACTAAGATTCGGATGCAAACTGAGTGTCCATCAGCAGACAAATGGATAAAGAAATTGTGGTATATACACATTGGAATACTATTCAGCCATAAAAAAGAATGAGATCCTGTCATTTGCAACAACATAGATGAAACTGGAGGACATTATGTTAAGCAAAATAAGCCAGGGGCAGAAAGACAAACTCTGGATGTCCTCACTCATTTCTGGGAGCTAAAAATTAAAACAATTGAACTCATAAATAGAGAATAGAATAATGGTTACCAGAAGCTGGGCAGGGTAGTGGGTGGGGCAGGAGTGGGGATGGTTAATGGGTACAAAAGCATAGTTAGAAAGAATGTATAAGATCTAGTATTTGGTAGCACATCAGGGTGACTATAGTTAATAATTTGTTGTACATTAAAAAATAAGTATAATTGGAATGTTCATAACACACAAAAAAATAAATGCTTGAGATGAGGGACACCCCATTTACCCTGATATGATTATTACACATTGTATGCCTGTATTAAAACATCTCATGTACCCTATAAATCTATATATTTACTATGTACAGGTAAAAATTAAAAATAAAAATTAAAAAGAAGGATTTTTCTCCTACTTCTAGCTGGGTTTCTGTAATAGAACCAGCCAGGTAATGAGATAAACCAGCAAAACTAGGTTATTATTGGTTAGGTTTTTGAATAATTACCTGTCTATTGAAGGCAATATTGCCTTCAATGATTCTGAATGATTTTGTTTGAACTATAATAATATGATTAAAGAGTTTAACAAATAAAGTTACATAACAAAAACACATAGCTCATCTGAAAAGGCAAATGTCATTAAAGATGATGCTATTCTTTAGTATAACATTTTAGAGTTAGAAGGCCCCTAGGAATTAGTCCAGGCTCCTCATTTTTGAATTAAAGAACTTTAGGACCAAAATGTGTTTGACTACACTATAGAACTTGTTGAGAGCAGAGTTACTAGAGGCCTAGAAACTAGATCTCATGATTCATATGCTAATGTTTTCATATTGAAATATTGACTGGTAAATGAAAGGAAACATTTATATATCCTGTATAAGACAACCCAAATAACTTGAGACTAGAGTATGACCTTTGAATGAGGCAGCAATTTTTAAAATTTTAATTTAGAACAAATCAATTCTGCTGTATACTGCATTTATCTTGAGATGCATGACAAATACACCTAGAGAAATAGCATGAATTTTTTCTCCAAGAAAAGAGGCTGTGTGGTCTGTGATATACAAATGAGTACTGGACTGTAAGTGGTAAGGGTTGAGTTCTGAATCTGGCTCTAACACTAAGTAGCTGTGTTGTCATTGATTCTTTGCATAACTTCTCCAGGTCAAAGTTTCCTTATCAGTAAAATGAAGAAGTGGAATCAGATGGTCTGTAGAGACCAGCTTTAAATAACTTTATATTTTTCATGGATTTTTAATAGCAAATTTAATGTATTTTAAATAAAGTGCTATATGTTCCATTATTAAACAAGCAAGACAACAAGTAAGGAGGTAAAGAGAATCAGTAGAAAATGAATGACTCATGATGCATATTCTGAACATAAACTGAGTTTTCTTTTCCTTTCCTTCATCAGGTATAATACTTCTCCACATCTGCTTCAGGAAGAAAGTGCCTGCCATTCTTATCATTTCTAAGCAGGTTCATGCCAGCCCAGAACAGAGAATCAGGTCAGTTTTAGGATTGTTTTATTTGTTGAAAAAGGAGCCAGGAACAGAATTGTGATTGTCTTTGCTGCGTTATTGTGCAGCAGCAAGACCAGTGACTTGTGATTCAGGAGTTGAGTTTCAACCGTCCTTTACCACTGATGACTGGTAAGCTTGGGCAAGCCTTCTTTGCTTGTTGGCTGTTAGTTTTCTGCACCAAAATAGGGCTACATTAGAATAAGTTATCTTCAGTTTCAATTTTGGCTTTAAATCAGTATTACTTTTCTTGTTGGTACCTACAGATGATAAAAGTCATATTTTTAAAGCATCATTTCCTCTGGTTTTTTCCTGGAAAAATCTAGTTGTTTTTAAAGCACATGCTTTGAAACTCTTTAATCCATTGTATTGTACTTTCTTTGAGTGACTAGTTTAAGGAATAAACTGTCTTGTGAGGCCCTTGAGAGTACTGTGGCTACCCTTAGTTTTAATGTTTTACTTTACTTTGTTGTTATTAAAAAGTTTATTTGTTACTTGAGGTTATTAGTTTTTTAATAATGTTCTTCAGCTTTAGAGAGAGTACCTTTTTGATCATGTTGGTTCTCTGTTGATTGCAAGTAATCAAATTATTTTAACCAAAAATGGGAAAACTTCTGGGATTGTCCCAGGAGATGCCACAGGATCCAAGAACAGAAATGCAGCTGAACTGCAAATAAGAACCCAGGACTAAAGACAATCAGATTTCCCGCACGCTCTCAGCAGAGTGTCTCTTCTCTGCATGTCCATCTCATTCTTCTCTCTCTCTTTGGGAACTAGCTACCATCACATTTCTATTCTTTGTGAGGTGAAGCCTGCTTGCCACTGTCTCCCAAGCATAATACCTTATAATCCAGATCCCAAAGAAAGGCTAACTAAGCACTCAGTACTGATTTGCCGGAACAGACTCCGATTGCTCAATCAGATACCTTTAGGCAAATTGTGGCTTAGGGCGTGGTAATTTAAAAGCTTTTCATTGGCTTTCTTTGTTTTAAAGACTGTTCTCTGAAAAAGGTCCACTATTCCTACTAAAATGTGGATAACTAATAATAAGGTTTAGTAGTACTTCTTCCACATGTACGGTAGTCTCCCCTTAGCAGAGAGGGATATGTTTCAAGACTCCCAGTGGAAGGCTGAAACCACAGATAGTAGGGAACCCTATGTATACTATGTTTTTTCTATACATACTTACCTGTAACAAAGTATAATTTATACATTAGGCACAGTAAGAGATTAACAATAATAACTACTAATAAAATAGAACAATTATAGTAACAAATATTGCAGTGAAAGTTATGTGAATGTGGTTTCTATCAAAATATTGTATATAATATTTTTGGATTGTGGGTAACAAACCGTGGAGGGTGAAATCATGGATAAAGGGGGAATATTGTAATACTTTAAAGATATATCCATGTTATTGCATTCATCTGTGTTACCCAGCATTAAAAAGGATAAAACTTCTGATCCTTTTAATGCTAGGTAGTATTTCATTGTTTGCATGGTCCACAGTTTGTGTATCCTTTCACCAGTTGATGGACGTTTATTTGACTCTCATGAATAAAATGGTACAGTGCAATAAGATATTTTGAGAAAGGAAACCTTTTTCATTTGACTTTTTGAGAAAAAAGATTTGAATATAGGAGACGTACTATTAGGTACCCAGCTGAGCTGCCAACTATGATTTTGGGTAAATTACTTTTTCTCTGTGCACCTCAATTTATTCAGATCCTGGCATTGCCACATACTAGCTTTGTGACCTTTACTTCTGGACATCAATTTCTACATCTTAAAAAAGGAGTGGATGATAGTAGTAGTAGCTCATGGTATTATTATAAAGAATTAATGTATGTGTTCCTGGCACATCATTATTATTATTGTCATCAATTTTTGAAATGAGTAGATTAGATTATATGACTGCAGAGGTCCCAGCTCACTAAAATATCTGTGGTCCTAAGATTTTCTGGTATAGACTAATATCTTTTTTCTTAATAAAGACCTTTGGGCATCTACTTCAGTCCTAAATGGAGGCTCATTTTGGTATTGTTGATAGAAGTTATTTTGAATTAAGTATGTGTGTGTTATCTATTGCCACATATATTAGTTTGTGAGGGCTGCCGTAACAAAGTACTAAAAACTGGGTGGCTTAAATGATAGGAATTTATGGTCTCACAGTGTGTATGCTGGAAGTCTGAAGTCAGTGTTGCAGGGTTGGCTCCTGAGGCCTGTGAGGGAAGGATTTGTTCCAGTCCTGTTTTCTTGGCTTTTAGGTGGCCATCTTTTCCCTGTGTCTCTTTGCACGGTCTTCCTTCTATGCATGTCTCTTGTGTCTAGATTTTTTTTTTTTTTTTTTTTTGAGCGAAGTTTCTCTCTTGTTGCCCAGGCTGGAGTGCAGTGGTACGACCTTGACTCACTGCAACCTCCGCCTCCTGGGTTCAAGCGATTCTCGTGCCTCAGCCTCCCAAGTAGCTGGAATTACAGGTGTGCGTCACCACATCCAGCTAATTTTTTATATTTTCAGTAGAGACAGGGTTTTGCCATGTTGGCCAGGCTGTTCTCGAACTCCTGACCTCAGGTGATCCACCCGCCTCGGCCTCCCAAAGTGCTGGGATTACAGGCATGAGCCACCACGCCCGGTCCTATGTCCAGATTTCTAAGGACCCCAGTCATATTGGATTAGAGCCCACCCTGATGGCCTCATTTTAACTTGATTACCTCTTTAAAGACCCTAGCTTCAAATAAGGTCACATTTTGAGGTACTGACGGTATGGATTTCAACATATGAATTTGGTGGGGGGGACAATTCAATCTATTGCCCTACATAACAAATTACCCCAAAACTTCTCAGATTAAAACTGCAAACATTATCTGTTTTTGTTGATCAGGAATCTGAGTGCAGCTTAACTGAGTCCTCTGGCTCAGGATCTCTCACAAGGCTGCACCTAACATGTCTGCTAGGCCTGTGGTGTCATCTGAAGGTCCTGGAGGAGGATCTGCTTCCAGTTCAATCATGTGATTATTGGCAGCACTTAGTTCTTCACTGATTGTTGAACTAAGGGACCCAGCTCCTTGTGTGGGCTGTTTTTGAGAAGCTAACTTCAGTTCCTTGCCACTTGAGCCTTTTCTGTAGGGCAGCTCACAACATGGCATCAACTTCCATTAGTGCAAGCTAACAAGAGAGGGTGAGCAAGATGAAAGGCCCAGTGTTTTTGTAATATAGTCTTGAAAGTGGCATGCCTTCACTTTTTCCATATTCTGTTTATTAGGAGTGATTCACTAGGTCTAGCCCACATTCAAGGAGAGGGGATTACACAAGGGTGTAAATACCAGGAGGTAGGGTCATTGGGAGCCACTTTTGAGGCTGACTACTAGTATGTATAAAATGAGTTATGTTTTGGTCCTGTGTGGACTTGAAGTGGCACGTGACTTTTCACTTCGCTATGTTATTAACATGATATTTCTCATAAAATATGCAGAGGTCTAATCTCATTTCCCTAAAAAAATTTAAGAGTAAGAGGTCTGAGGTTATTAAGATTACCTTAATTTTATCAACTTCTTTGTGGTCATTTTCAACAACTAAGGTATTATAAAGTATTAGAAATTATCTGCCATATGTGAGGATATTTAATACACCAAACTGGCCAAGGGTACTGCTCAATTACAGTTACTTTTATAGAATGTAGTGGTACAATCATATATACCATATCATCCAGCTAGCAGTTCTTATCATTTACACTGATGGAAAAATCTATGGTGTTTTGGTCAGGGTTACCCAAGAGACAGGCTATCAATTGAATATATATTTAGATAGTGATATATATGAGAAAGGATTTATTAGGGGAATTGGCTTAGTCGATTATGGAGACTGAGAAGTCTCACCGTAGGCTGTCTGGAAGCTGGAGAACCAGGGAAGCTAGTAGCGACTCAGTCCAAGTCCAAAGGCCTCAGAACCAAAGAAGCCAATGCTGTAACTCTCAGTCTAAGGCCGAGGGCTCGAGAGTCAAGCACGGAGAAGGGAGAGGGGTTGATGCTAGTCCCAGAATCCAAAGGCTAGAGAACAAAGAGCTCTGATGTTCAGGGACAGACAATGAAGGGTATCCTGGCTTCAGAAAAGAGGGCAAGTTCACCCTTCTTCTACTTTTTTTGTTCCATCTGGGTCCCCAGCTGATTTGACAGTGCCCACCAGTATTGAGGGCAGATCTTCCTTACTCAGTCCACTGACTGAAATGTCAATCTCCTTCGGAAACACCTTCACAGACACACCTGGGACACCCCAATCATTCTAATCAAATTCCACACCACCTGGTTTTGTCTTTCAGCAGAAACGGGATGAGCTCAATGCCTGCTGAAGCATTGAGAATAATTACTGCTTTACCAGCTATCTGGATATATTAGTCCATTCTCACATTGCTATGAGAAAATACCTGAGACTGGGTAATTTATAAAGAAAAGAGCTTTAATTAACTCACAGTTCCACATGGCTGGGGAGGCCTCAGGAAACTTACAATCATGGCTGAAGGCACATCTTCACAGGGCAGCAGGAGAGAGAAGGAGTGCCAGCAGAGGAAATGCCAGACACTTATAAGACCATCAGATCCCCTGAGACTCACTCATTATCACAACAACAGCATGGGGGACACCTCTCCCATGATGCAATTACCTCCACCTGGCCCCGCCCTTGACACATGGGGATTATGGGGATTACAATTCAAGGTGAAATTTGGGTGGGGACACAAAGCCAAACCATTTCACTGGATATCCCTTAATCCAGTCATGTTGACACTCCAAATCAACCACCATCGTATTTGGAAACTAATTTTATGGGTTCTTTTTGTAATTCTTCTTATGGAAGGCCGTATAGTTGTGTTTCTGGAAGTGAAATTTGACCTAGTTGGCATTATCTGTAGGAGTTAATCTATAAGGTGTGTGTGTGTCTGTGTGTGTGTGTGTAACATATGGAATAACATTTCTTTAGTAAATTTAGTCTAAGAAAATCTCAAGTTCATGGAGAAAAGATTGTTTTTAAAAACTTCATTAGGTTAGATGGAGCATATATTTAAGCATATGATGACACGATTTTTATATGATTTTACAAGTGGTTATTTTTATAAGTTGTTGTTTAATTATTATTTGTGAATTACTCTAAATAGAATACATTTAATAGTAAACAAACACCTCATTGTTAGAAATGTGGAGACATCTTTAACTCTCACTAGATTTGGACGTTTAAGTCATAGTATACAGAAATTAAGTAAATATAATTTAATAGGATTTCTATGTGGTATTCCTTTTTACTTGTTAGCAGAGTGTAGCAGAAATCATACAAAAATTTAAGACTTTCTTTTGGTATGCCTATAGTGGACTGGGGAAGGCATTCTTATTTTTGAACAATTGATAATTTTTTTCTCAGAAAAAATTCTGTTGAATTGATTATGGCAGAGGGAAGGTCTGTTGAACTGATTATGGCAAAGGGGAAGGTTTAAGCTTATGCTCTTAGGATGCTGTTACCAGGATACTGAGCTGACAGTTCTGTTTTATAATATGCCTCCTTTTTATTATGAAAACTTCTGGAACTGCATAGATTTATGACTAGATTTTAGGCGTTAGACTATTTGAGGAAAATAATGTTGCAAATTTCATGATTTAGAAAAACATCACCCAGAAATGAAAGTCTGTGTCAAATGTATTAGAAAGAAAACATGTGTTGAGAGAGTTTAAAAAGCCGGAAGGGAACTCAGGAAAATGTAAATGAATAAAGATACCTGATGTGAAGTTTAAATTACAAAGTATAAAAAGTTTTTATAATCAGAAAAAAATAAGTAGCAAAATAAAATTGTATTACTAAATAGAGTTTTAGGATTTTAAAATCTAATTCAGTTTTCTTTCATTTGAAGAAGTGATATTTAAAATTTAAGTCTTAGAAACACTAATCTTTTTAATCACCACTTCTGTTGTGAAACTTTTTTCCTTTTTCTATAGAATTTTGATTTATTAAATAGAGCCTGACGTTTGTATGGCCACATCACATTGATTTTTTTTTTTTTTTTTTTTTTTTAGAGACTGGAGTCTTGCTCTGTCGCCCAGGCTGGAGTGTGGTGGCATGATCTTGGCTCAGTGCAAGCTCTGCCTCCTGGGTTCACGCCATTTTCCTGCCTCAGCCTCCGGAGTAGCTGGGACTACAGGCGCCTGCCACTGCGCCTGGCAAATTTTTTTTGTATTTTTAGTAGAGACGGGGTTTCACCGTGTTAGCCAGGATGGTCTCGATCTCCTGACCTCGTGATCCATCCGCCTTGGCCTCCCAAAATGCTGGGATTACAGGCGTGAGCCACCACGCCCGGCCACATTGATTTTCACCCCTTAGTATTCCTTATTTAGCACTTGTTTTGGGGACAAATTATACATTGATCTTTATCAACAGTATGATTAAAAATATATAAGGTGTATTAATAAAGCAGATATGAAAGTGAAAAAACTGCAATACTGGTTTGGTTAAGGTCTCAAACTTAATCATATTTTCTAGTTTAAATCATATTATTGCTTACAGCATTTTTATTTTTTATTTTTTTGAGATTGAGTGTCACACTGTCGCCCAGGCTAGAGTGCAGTGTCGCGATCTCTGCTGATTGCAACCTCTACCTCCTGGGTTCAAGCAATTCTTCTGCCTCAGCCTCCTGAGTAGCTGGCATTACAGGCACCTGCCACCATGCCAGCAAATTTTTTGTATTTTCAGTAGAGATGGGATTTCACCGTGTTGGCCAGGATGAACTCCTGAGCTTGTGATCCTCCCACCTCGGCCTCCCAAAGTGCTGGGATTACAGGTGTGAACCACCACATCTGGCCTACCTACAGCTTTTTACCCCAGGACAGATTTTTCTAACCTCTTCTTATTTCCTTATCTGTAAAATGGGTTTATTAGTAGTACTTAGAAGTATCAAAGGATTAAATGTGATAATGCATATAAAGAACTTAATACTGTGCCTGGCACACAGTAAGTAGAAGCTAAATTTATGTTAGCTGCTATTTGTTGTTAATAAGAATCACCTTTTTTTTCTTAACTTCGTTTTTACTTCAGCATTTTTGAGATTGAAATATAAACAAAATCATGTCCACAGCAAATAATATATATATCCCTTGGTATTTAGTTGATTGGTTACATATTTTATTAGCATACTGACTTTATTTTTTCACTTGATCTTAGCCAAAAGCCAAGAAGTGATGTTTATTTTTGAAAAATGGAATAGAATTTGCATAAAAAGAGATAAGTTTAAAGGCATCACTTAAATTATTGACTTACAAAGAAAGGAGAAAAAGGAAATAGAGGAAATAAGTGTGTTCTCTTTGCTTAGGTCAGAGGTGATGTTTTGTAGTCAATAAGTTCTTAAAAATTACAAGCACTAGGATGTCAGGTTTTCATTTTCTTTTTAAGTGTTGTTAACCGCTAGCCCCCCTCTTCTGTTTCTCATTTTGTTTTGTTTTCACATAGGGGAAAGAAGTGTGGAGAAGTGATGCCTTTTCTCTTCATTGTCTTATAAAGGTCGAGTCATTCCCTGTGGTCATGTGAGTGTCCCTTGAGGGTACCTCAGTTTTCTGAAGATCTCTACTAAAAGCCATCTTTACATGGATTAATTTGGTTGTGAGATGACTGAAGCCCTTTGGTAGCATCCTAAGAAAGCTAAACTCCTTCTCCTTTGAGAAAAAGGATCTATGCCTAAGTAAAGTGAAATACGAAAATTGAAAGTGTTAGACAATATAAGTGATATAGAAGGAAGACAGAAAATTAAAAAAAAATCTGAAATACAGACTCTGAAGCTGCTTATTATCTTCTTTGTGTGTATTGGGGGAGGAACCTCAAAAAGACTAGCCGAGGATCATATTTTGAAAGTAAAGATGCAGTATATTTTGATTGAAGGATTTTTTTTGTGAATATGTCTATGTTCCAGATTGAAATATGAGTTAAAGAATTACCAGATTTCAAAACATATAGGGAAGGAAGTACAGATTCTTTTTAATCTTTGCTTGCTTTTTTAAACTTAACTACTTTGTTAAGTTTAAAACTACTTTGTAAGTTGTTAAGTTTTAACTACTTTGTGTTTTCTTATAAAAATTAGGATATTTTGATTCTTTCCTCCTCCAAATAGTTGAAATTATTTATGAAGGTCTCCTTCCCTCCCTTCTACCTCATCATTTCTTCTCTTCTGCTTAATTTTTTACCTTTCAGCTTGGTTCTCTTATTTGGTCATACTGCATGTTTTGTAGGAAGCAAATCATGTATCATATGTTTATGATGCAAGAATTGTTTTTCTCCTTAACAACATCTCTAACTGTTTCTTACCTATATAATTGCCTAGTCCAAAACAAGTTTCAAAAAGCCCCATAGGAATGCGTTTTTGTAGTCATCTCTGAACCAGTCATGGTTTAAAATTAAAACTTTTTTGAGATGAGATTTTTTTTTTTTTTTTTTAAACCTTCGTCTTCTTCCAACATCAGTAGATAATCCTAATGCTTTGCTGTTTCTGAGTGATGAATGGGCATTTAGGAATAAGGCTTCATTTTGTGGTCAGGAGTTATTGAAGCCTTTACAGAATTTTATCAAAAAGCGGAGTATCCCTCATGAAAAAACACTTCATGGTTTGTTATTGTGGAGGCCCCACTATAGAATTAGATAGTCTAGGAGATTAGGGTTTTTAAAAATAAAGATTGCTCCTGTTTTTTGGATCATACATTTTTCTGTTTTTTATTTCCCGTACCTGTTAAAGAGTCGTCCTGTTGAAGGAATTCAGTTTTATAATGTTATAGGTATATTTGAAATCCACCCCTGTTACCAGAATATCAGCTAATGATTATTAAAAATAATAATATTAATAGCAGCTAACATTGTTTCCTAGGATTTTTAAAAGCACATATTATGCCATTTATTTTTCTTATACTCCTACGAGATAGATTCTATTATTATTCTAATTTTATACTGTTGAATAGGAGAAGTAACTGACCCAAGGTCACAGGATTAGCAATGGCAGGGCCTGAATTCAAACCTAGGAGTCTGGCTCCAGGGCTCATGCATTTGACTGCTCTCCTATCCTGCCTCTGTAATACGTGAAGAAAGACATCGCTTATTTCTTTCTCTACCCTAAAAGGACCTAAGGCATTTTTATTATGTTTGAATTTATATTTAAAGCTGATAGTCTGTGAATATTCATTAATATTAAACACAGGTTTCAAACATTTTATTCTATTGCTGATAAAAGTAAGAAAATGCACACTAATAAAGAAAGTTTGGACCAGAAATGATTTGTTCTATCTTTTCAAGTGGCTCTGTATAAGGTTACCATCCTATTTTGGGAAGAATGTATTGATCAGTAATTGAATCCCAGGCTTTGTTATGTCCTAGTCATATTTTTGTTATTTAGTATGCTAATTTAACTCATTTGTTTCTTTGGAAGTTTGCATCTGTATCTACATAGATGTCCATATTTACCTTCCCGCCCCACCCTGATGGTTGTTTTGAAGACAATTTTCCTGGTGACAGATACTATAGAACGCAGTACAGGAAGTACAGCCAGGCTTCCGAGGAACTGAATATTTTTAGGTGCCTCCTCTCCTTTTTCTGTAGTTGCGTGTATTTTTTGTTTTTGTTTTGTTTTGCTAAATGGTCTCTACTTTCTTATCAGTGGTCAATTATGAGTGTTAAGTTCAGCTAGCCTATAGTCCCCATAGATAAATATCTCATAAAATTCTAAATTCTAACTTGCTAGGGAAGAGAACCATTTATCTCACAACACAGAGGAGTCTAACACTGTTCAGTCAGCTGTCGTTGGAAGAGCCTAGTTAGGTATTCACAATAAAGTTCCTTTTCAGTGAGAAGGGAAAGGGCAATTTCTCTAAGAAGGGGATATGTGCAAGAAGAAAATAAATACCTTTAGTATTTAAATAAATAATTTTAGTAATACCCAAAGAAAAAACGTTTTGATGTAAGTTTTTAATTTGAGTTAGCCCTTTGCTTTTTCTTGACTGCATGGATGTTGGAATTTTGTGGAAGACTTATTTTCATAGCCTTTAGTTTATGTGTCTGGAATGGGAATACATTTTAAGTCTAATTTAATAGTGTAAAGTGGTGTGTGAACCTAAATGAATGAGTTTTTCAGTCATATCTTATGTTAGAAGCATAGGTTCGTGAAAAACTTGTTTTCTCTGAAGTGTATTTCTGCAAAAATGTGTGGTGATCATAGCCATCTTTCTAACTTTCTTTAGGTTCATTGTACTCCTCATTGTCTGCATGCTTTGCCTAAGGCCTGAGTCTCAGGGCAGTTGGACCATTTAAGAATAAAACAAAAGTACTTACTACATAATTAATAGAAAGTAACATCTGTGAGATTGTATAAGGTATATGCAAATAACAGATTTTTATAAAAATACGTTTGCTCCTTTACCGTCTGTTGACCTTGGTAAGATATTCTATTGGAAACCATGAAAAACACGGTTTAAGAAAAGATTTGTGCAGTACACCCACACATTATCATCTTTGGTACCATGGGAAAATTATATGGTTTTATACTTAAAGTATTGGTGATATACTTTTGTTTATGGAAGAAAAAAAGAGTAGAGTCGTAATTTTGTGTATTCTTCCTCAGAACCTGATTAGAGTGGTAACCCTTCTAAGATTTAGCAGTTAGCACTTTGTAGACTAAGAGGAAGTTGTTATTTCTGCTCTATCAATAATACTAGATATCTAGGTTGGGTGCGGTGACTCATGCCTGTGATCCCAGCAGTTTGGGAGGCTGAGGCGGGTGGATCACTTGAGGTCGGGAGTTCAAGGCCAGCCTGACCAATATGGTGAAACCCCGTCTCTACTTAAAAACAAAAATACAAAAATTAGCTGGGCGAGATGGCAGGCGCCTGTAATCCCACCTACTTAGGAGGCTGAGGCAGGAGAATTGCTTGAACCTGGGAGGCAGAGGTTGTAGTGAGCCGAGATCACGCTATACTCCAGCCTGGGCGACAGAGAGAGACTCCATTTCAAAGAAATCTGAAAACAAGTATAGACTGCCCAATGGTTTAATTTCTCCCTTACCTTTTTGAACCCAGTTTTGTATTTCGAAAAATTTAAACATGCAGAAATGTTTAATGAATAATACAGTGAACATCGAAACACCTTCAACCTTGATTTAATAATTACCAACATTTTGCCACATATATTCTTGTGGAATATGTACATTTTAGAGAGGGGTGTGGCACTGCTGGACCATTTGAAAGTAATTTCAGACCTTATGACATTTCACTCTTAAAAACTTCATACTTTAATATGCATCTCCTAGAAATAAAGGATGTTGTTTACATGACCACTGTATTAATTACCATATGTAAAAAAGAACAATAATACTGTGTTAAATTCAGTCCATATCTTAATTCTCCAGTTGTCCTCAAAACTTCCTTTATAGCTTTTTTCAAACAACAATCTAGTTAAGGTCCACATATTGCATTTGCCTATGTGCTCTTTATTCTTTAAAAAATCTAGATTAGTTTCCCTTATCCTGTTTCTCTTTCACTCTTCCTCTCTTTTTCTTTCTCTCTTCCTTTCTTTTTTAATAATACTGACTTTTTGAAGAGTCCAGACCAACTTTCTTGTAAAAATCCACATTGTCCATTTGTTTCTTCCTGGGTCTGCCTAGTAAAGTCAGAAAGTATTCCTGCCATGGGAGCAGCAAGCCACATGAGGTATTTTTTTAAAAACTTCCCAGGGCATTAGATAGTGACTAGAAGTAATTACTTAGTTGAAGTTAACAAATGAGAACAATTAAGAGAGGTTTCTTTGAGGCTAATAGAGTAGAAATTGGAAGAATAATAAGAAAAGAAAGAGGTTAAAGGAAATGCATATGGCACTGAGGCATGATGCTAGGTAAGTTACTTAATAAAGAGGGAAGAGACTTGGAAATCACAGTCCTCAGCGCCTAGAGGGTTAGATGTCCATTCTGTGCTAGCTAAGTAGCTGAATGAATGAAGAAACACCTTTAGATTTTCTCTTCTGAGCTTAACTGCTACTGGAAAAGCAAAGGAGATTGTGAGCATTAAACCTTTTGTAGGTATGTTATGAGGTTTTCCATGGAAGTGTACATGTAATAGTATATTGTACTGGTTCTTGCAAATTTTCAAGGGCAAATTTGGAGCCATGATCTTATACTTCGGCTATAACTTTATGCTTTATAATGATTGTGTAGGTTCTGTAGTTGGAAGGTACTATAGTAGGAAGAGTTTTAGAAGCAGAGGATTTTAGTTTTAAATGATGTTCATACCACATACTAGCTAAGCAGCCTTGTTCAAATATACCTTTTCCTCTGACTGTTTCCTCCTTTGTGATGATGAAATAACAGTGTGTAGGTGAAAGTGCAGAGGATTGAGTGTAAGGCAGACAGACCTGTTTCTAAAGCCTGGTTTTTCTGGTTTCTAGCATGTGACCTTGGGCTACTTAACTTCTCTTATTCTCAATGTTCTGTTTTGTAAAAATGGAATTGATAGTATCTACTTCATGTGATTGTTGTTAGGATTAAAGAGATAGTTCATGTAAAACGCTGAGTGGAGCCTGGCATATGGTAGGTACTTGGCATGTGTTAGCTTTCTTCCCACAGGGTTATTATGAGGATCAAGTTAAATGGTCAACTAAATGTGAAATGCCTTTGTAAAGAATAAAGTCCTACACAGAAAATTAGCCAATGCCTAGGAAATAGAATATGGATATAAAGCCGTGTATGTATTTCTATTCATTTTACGTTGTAGAAACTTCTGCGATGATAGTATCCTAAGAAATATTGTGAATGCTAGAAAATAACTTTTCAGAAATCTGCTTTTTAAGAAAATAGATCTAATTGTTAGGTATTAAAACATTGCAATTTTTTTTTTGTATAGAAAAAAGATGCCTTTAATCTCTTAGGGCTGTGCCCTA
Source organism: Symphalangus syndactylus (assembly GCF_028878055.3). Lineage (NCBI taxonomy): Eukaryota > Metazoa > Chordata > Mammalia > Primates > Hylobatidae > Symphalangus > Symphalangus syndactylus. The sequence continues at coordinate 53,159,107 of NC_072432.2, forward strand.
AATCACTGTACCTATGTGAATGTGTATATTTATAGCCTGAGTGCCTCCCCCATTAGTGTAGCTTGTAGGAATTTATTTATATAAATGTTTCTATTAACAAAAAAATAAGCTGATCACAGTTGTTGCCGTTTGGCATTAGGGAAAATAATATCTAACTCACAATCATGGCTCATTGCAGCCTTGACCTCCTGGGCTCTATTGATTCTCCCACCTCAGCCTCCCCGAGTAGCTGGTACTATGGGTGCACATTACCATAACTGGCTAATTTTTGTATTTTTAGTAGAGAAGGGTTTTCACCATGTAGGCCAGGCTGGTTTTGAACTCCTGACCTCAGGTGATCCACCTGTCTCAGCCTCCCAAAGTGCTGGGATTACAGGCATGAGCCATCATATCTGGCCTGGAAGTTTTATTTTCATGCTTGGAGCATGGTGTATGGAACCAGCTACTAAGAATGTTTATTAGCGTTAGAGATTGATAAGGACTTTATTAAGAATCTCTTCCTCTGTAGGAGAGGCAAAATTTCACCTCTATCCTCTTAGGGTAATAGTTGGGCCCACGAATTAAATTGCCGTTAACAGGAGAAAAGCATACACATTTATTTAATGTGGCATAGGAGCCTCATAAAGAAATGAAGACCCAAAGAAGCAGTGAGAGACAAACACTTATATACTGAATTGGACAAAGAGCAGTAACTTGCAAAAAATGTGATAAGTCAGAAGGGCTTGGGCTAGGGTAGTCAAGTGGGCAGAGAAGTGGTTGGGATGATAAGAATTTGTGTAACAGAGTTGTTTGTCCAGATTTCCTTTGGCCTCAACTTTTTATTCTTGATGATAAGAATGCTGTTTTCTTTGCAGTATAGGAAGGGCGTCTTTCACATGAGACTTTCATCTCCTACTTTTAAGAAACAGCATGGTCAGAATGATCTTCTTGTACCTGCTGTTTTTTTAAGTGCCTTTAACTTAAATAGTCAATATGCCAGAATGGCATTTTGGGGTGGCATATTCTTAACTCATTTACCCCAAAAGACTATGATGATTTTGCCCTCTTTCATTATTTGCAAACCTAAAGAGACAGGCTAACTGCTTTTGTAAGTTCAAAGATCTCACAGCATGTGTCCCAGCTGAATAGAAGATAGGCCAAACACTTCGATTTTTAGCTATCATTTAATGCTTTAAAGCAATATACAAAGAGTAAATTAAATAACTCTGTTGCATATGGGATTTCTTGGCTGGGTGTGGTGGCTCCCGCTTATAATCCCAGCACTTCAGGAGACTGAGGCAGGGGGATCACTGGCATGGTGGAGCACACCTGTAGTCTCAATTACTCAGAAGGCTGAGGCAGGAGGCTCCCTTGAGTCAAGGAGACTGAGGTTGCAGGGAGCTTTGATGGTGCCACTGCACTCCAGGCTGAGCAGAAGAACGAGACCCTGTCTCAAAAAACAGCAGCAAAAACAACAAAACAGACTTTGCCTCGGTGAAAGCAATAAGATTAAAAAAAAACAATTTCTTGCTGTACTGTTGGCCATATTTACATGCTTAGACCTATAGAAATCTAACAAAAGAGCCCATCTATAGACTGAATTGCTCTTTGATCCTTTACTCTGTCTCTCCTGACACACACCTACTCACACTTACAATTTTTAAATTAAAGTTTAAAGAACAAGTGTTATTTGTTATAAAAAGACTAAATGAATGTGATGATTAAAACAACTTTTTGTGGGGAGAGGAGGCCGTAGTGTGACATGTTTATTGCCTCTATTTAGTTTGTTTTCTTTTCCTTCTATAAACTGGAAAAGAAATATAAGAAGCAAGCTTTTTGTCCTGAGGAGACTCTTTAATGTATATTTGGCTATCTATTGTATTTTACATTCTCAGTGTAAAATATCAATAAATGTTTATATTTATAAAATCTAGTTGTTGTTATTGTGCAACTTGACATTCAACATAAAAGTTACTTAAAACCTTTTATTGATAGCTGAAATCTACAGGTGTAGGTGCTCAAGTAGAATACTAGAATCCAGATACAGATATATGTTGTGTAACTTTATGTATATTATACATATATACTATATATGTGTATATTTTTATATACAATAAATGTATAGTTGTATATTGATGCCTTGAACTGAGAAATTGAAAATCTAAAAATGAAAGCAGTCCAGGCGCGGTGGCTCATGTTTGTAATCCTAGCACTTTGGGAGGCCAAGGCGGGTGGATCACAAGGTCAGGAGTTCAACACCAACCTGGCCAAGATGGTGACACCTTGTCTCTACTAAAAATGTAAAAATTAGCCGGGCGTGGTGGCAGGTGCCTGTAATCACAGCTACTAAGGAGGCTGAGGCGGAGAATTGCTTGAACCCAGGAGGTGGAGGTTGCAGTGAGCCGAGATTGTGTCACAGCACTCCAGCCTGGGCGACAGAGTGAGACTTGGTCTCAAAAAAAAAAAAATGAAAGCAATAGAAACTTGGTTCCATATTTGCTTATAAATAATAGAATATATGTTGATTATGAATAATACTGTCCTCAAGTAACATTTGATAAAATGTCAGATATTGATAAAGACATATAAAAAATACTTTTCTGTGATTATGCTTGCTATTTCATTAGGAATAATTGAGGGTTAGTTAATTCTTAAAATGCTAACATTTTAACACTAGACAAATCTCTGTTTTACTAATAGAGTTTTCTTCTTTTCCCTTACCTTTTTAACTTTTTCCTTCCCTTCTTTTCAATTTTCTACTTTCCCATTTCTTTTCCTTCCCTTCTTTTCCTTAAATTTCTTTTCCCTTCTATGCTTTTAATTACCTTTCCTTCTTCCAGGGTTCTTATGTTATTTGTATAAAAGGCACTGAACATATTGCTTAATAGCAGTTGCTTTAAGATTGGGTCCGAGAAGGCTCTTGCAGTTGTTTTATGACTATATCAATTATGTTATACCAGCTTTTTAAGTCTCTGGGCAGTAATTTTTGCTTATTTGCTTCTGAAGATCCAAAATAATATATTTTATTAGTATTGGGTTTTTTCCAAGTTAATCCATTAAGTTCTTTCCTACCTATATTTAGGACAAATTAAGAAATACAGGGAGTGATATATTCAAATTTCTTTGGGTGAAGTCACTCTGTAGCAGTGTGTAGAATGATCTAGGGCCAAGACTGGAGGAACGGTGATCATTAGTAGTTTGTAGCAGTAAATCAGATGAGAAATGCTAAGTGATTAGGTCCTACACCAATTTGGTATGATTGAAGGAAAAAAAGGTCATATTAATGATATTCCCTTAGGAAATTCTCCTTTGGGGTGTGGGAGTTATAGAAAAGGAAGGAAATGATGAAACTATTGAGTAATCTAGGTTAACTGTCAAGTTTCTAGTGGGATGACTAGTTGGCACTGGTGCTGTTCAGCTGTGTAGGAATTATAAAAGAAGGAACAGATTTTAGGGAGAAAAATAATGTGTTAGTTCCTGAATATAATGATTTTTTTGGAAATAATTTCAAACTTGCATAAAAGTTGCAAAAATAATATAAAGAGCATCCAGTTGCCCTTTATCCAGGTTCATCTATTGTTAGCCATTTGTCCCAAATGCTTTATTACTCTTTCTCACTTTGTGCATGTTTATGTGTATATATTTGTAAATATACATGCATGCATACATTTATTCTTTTCATTTAGCCATTTGAGAGTTACATTGAACATATTATGGCCCTTTAGTCCTAAATGTTTTTGTGTAGATTTCTAAGAATAAGGATCATCTCTTACATTAGCAGTCTAAAAACTTAAGTAGACTTAACATTCTTACATTACTTTAATCTTCCATTTTCTAATTATGTTATCTGAATAAATGCCTTCTATGGCAATTTTCTTCTCCTCCAGTGTAGGAATTAGTCAGTGATCATATGTTGCATTTATATTTGATGTCTTTTTAGTATCCTTTAATCTAGAATAATTCTTCAACCTTTATCTTTTATTATATGACATTTTATTATATGACAGTCATCCTTTCCCTTTTCAGAAGTGATTTTTTGTTCGTTTTCTTATTTTTTGTTCCTTATTTTTTATTTGTTTGATGTTTCCTCTTGATAAGATTTCAGGTTATACATTCCTGGATGGAATATTACATAAGGAATATATCTTTCTGAGCATATCATATCTATAGGTACCGACTGTTCTGCCCTTCATTTGTGATGGAAATTTTGACCATTTCATTGTCTGATTTTTCCACTATATAGTTACTATGTGTATTAGTTCATTCTCATGCTGATATGAAGAAATACCTCAGACTGGGTGATTTATAAAGAAGTTTAATTGACTCACAATTCCACATGGCTGGGGAGGCCTCAGGAAACTTACAATCATGGTGGAAGGGGAAGCAAACACACCTTTCTTCACTTGCAGGCAGGAGAGAGAAGTGCCGAGCAAAAGGGAAAAAGTCCCTTAATAAAACCATCAGATCTCTAGAGAACTCACTCACTATCATGAGAACAACATGGAGGTAACCACCCCTGTGATTCATTTACCTCCCACCAGGTCCCTCCCGTGACATGTGGGGATTATGGGAACTACAATTCAAAATGAGATTTGGGTAGGGACACAGCCAAACCATATTACTACATGTTCCTTGCAACTAATAAACAGTCTACTGGAAGGGAGACACTTTAAGACTGTTAAAATATACAACTCCTCATAACGTTTCATCCTTGTATGTGTAGCATCCATTGATGATACTTGCTTGAATCAATCTTTACTATTATAGTTGCAAAATAATGATTTACTCTCTCTGCATTTACCAGTCATTACTCAGCATTCTACTGTAATAGGAGCCCTTCTATTTATCTATGTGTATTGTTGTATTTATTGTTGATTTGAATTTATAGTTTCCTATTTTTCCCTTAATGCTTAACATTTCATTACTGTCCTTAAATATTTTGGAGCTCAAATTGTTCCAGTCCTCACCAGTGGCATCTTCTTCATGCTGGCTCTTGTATCCTTTTACATGTTCCCATCATTTTTTTTTTTTTTTTTTGTTTTTTTGTTTTTTGTTTTTTGTTTTTTTTTTTTTTGAGACAGAGTCTTGCTCTGTCACCCAGGCTGGAGTGCAGTGGCACAATCTCGGCTCACTGCAAGCTTCGCCTCCCGGGTTCACGCCATTCTCCTGCCTCAGCCTCTCCGAGTAGCTGGGACTACAGGCGCCCGCCACCACGCCCGGCTAATTTTTTGTATTTTTAGTAGAGACGGGGTTTCACCGTGGTCTCGATCTCCTGACCTCGTGATCCGCCCGCCTCGGCCTCCCAAAGTGCTGGGATTATAAGCGTGAGCCACCGCGCCCGGCCTCCCATCATTTTTTTAAAGCAAGTCATTATTTTCACTCTTTATAATAAGTTTCATCTTGTGCATTTATTGCCCGGCACTGGAGTCAGTCATTTCTCCTAGGAGTCTTGGTCCTTCTTATTGGGTAATAGTATTAGAAACCAAGATCTGGATGCTTTGGTATATATGTTATTGCTGGATATCTTTGCTTCTGGGCCCTATCAGGGAACAAACTAGAAAATGTACACATGTACACATGTGTGCACACATATATATACATATATACACACACACACACACAAATATGTGCATGTGTTTGCATGCATATGCTCATATAACATGGATATACATATGTGAATATGGGTTTTTTTTTTCAAAATAAGAATTTACATTGATACCTCCAATTCTCCCTTTTTCTATAATGAGAACATGGGCTCCCAACAGTGCCAACATTTTACTCATTTAGTCTAAACGAGTACCATCTAAAATGGTTTCAGAATTGTTTCACATATATCACTAAAAACAAAAACAACATGCTACCCTGGTAGATAACCAACCTTATTGTTTTTTGGTTTATCTTTCCAATGTTTCCTTTTATAATGATTATTAGATGTGTGTGTTTTCTTATTTCTCCTTTTTTCCAGCACAAAAGATAGTATATTGTCTGTGTAAACACTTTGGCTCTTAACTGTTTTCACTGGAAAATATACCCTGGAAATTATTCCATATCAGTTCATAGAGGTCGTCATCATTCTTTTGAGTGTATGTACACCAGTTCATTCATCTTCTTTTCTATGTTCGTGTATCCAGATAGTTTCTAGCATTGTATAGTTATACAGTGCTGCAATTAATAACCTTATGTCTTTTCATACTGTTGGAGGTATATCTTCAGGATAAATGTAGGAGTGGAATTACTAGGTTGAAGTGGTAAATGCCTATGTAGTTTTGCTAGATGTTACCAAATTCCCTTCCATAGGGTTTGTACTGTTTTGCATTCCCATCAGCAATGTATGAGAGTGCCTGTTTTCTCACAGCCTTACCAAGAGAGTCTATTGTCACGCTTTTGAATTTTTGCCAATCTGAAGGGCAAAGAAATGGTATTTTGGTGTAGAGTGTGCATTTTTCTTATTATGAGTGAGGTTTAACATCTTTTCCCATCTATCAGAGCCATATATATAGGGGGAGGTGTCTGTCTATACTTTCATTTTTCTCTAGGAGTTTTGGTCTTTTTAAATTATTACTAAGCTCTTTGAATGTTGGGAATATTAGTTCTTTATCTGTAATGTATATTGCAAGTATTTTCTCCCAATTGTCTCATTTGTCTTTTGACTTTGCTTTTGGTGGTTTTTACCATTCCCTATATATATATATCATATATATAGAATATATATATGATATATATATAGAATATATATATGATGTATATATTGAATATATATATGATGTATACATTGAATATATATGATGTATATATTGAATATATATATGATATATTCAAATTGGCTAATGATTTTTATTATTGCCCCCGCATTTTGAGTCATAGTTATAAAACATAAAGAGTTTGAAATGAATTTGCTGTGTTTAATAGAAAAGGAATGAGATGGTTATCTATACCAGATGCTCTATTTCTCCTTGTCCTGCAGCCTTACATTGTAAAGCCTGAATGAGAAACAAATCTGCTATTATGTATAGAATATGTAAGTGAATTTATTTTACTTTTAACTTTTTTAATAGAAAATTTCAGATATCCATAAAATATTCTCATGTATCTATCACCCAGCTTTTTAAATTATCATTTCTTTTAAAACTTCCTTACTAAATGACTTAGATTATACGTTTTCAGTTATTGTGAATTATCCTTGTAAAGAGGAAGGTTTGGACCAGCCTAGTAGGCTTTGGCCAACTGGCCTCCCAGGCTCTCTTGGCTTCTTTTCAATGGTCTTGGCACTGGACCTGACCTCTTTTAGGCTTCTGTAACTTCACCATTTCCATGAAACTGAAGTTTATAGAAAAAAGATAATAGGTCAGAAACTAGTAATGTTACCACGAAGCAGTGAAATAATTCAGAGGGCTTGGCGCCGATTGATGCTTTAAAGGTTATATCTTTCCACTTAAACACACACACGAAAAAGATATCTATTCATCTATTTTTCGTGTGTGTGTGATATATAAAATATGTATCTGTTCATAGATATATACTTTGTTTCATGTATATGTTTTTGTGTGATATATAAAATATATATCTATTCATCTCTTTTTCATGGTTTAATGTTATTAGAGGAGAGCCAGCAAACATCTTTTATCATTGAGTCTAAAAAGACAGCTTATAGGTGTTTGCCAGCCAGAGTCTAAATGTAACATAGAAAATACTCAAAAATTCTAATTTGCTTAATGGAATTTTGTCTGTACTACAATTATTTTGAACTGAAATTATATTACTTTCATTTGATAACTTCCATAGAAATTGTTTTATTAATTCAGTATATTCATTTTCAATTTTTCAAGAGTCCATGATTAATTTGGCAGAATGACTAGAGATCAGTGGAGCTCTAGGATTTCTTCATTTAATTTTAAGTTCTTGTATTCTATTTGGAACAACATTCTTGATACATTGACATCCAGTTGAAGTACTTCATTAGAGTGTCAGAATAGCCTTTCCCTCCTGCCTGAGTACAAACTGATCAGTCACTTGCTGCTGGTAATCATATGTGAGAATTGCAGTATTCTTCAGAAAATACTTGTAACAGAGGCAGGAAGGAAAATCAGTGAATTCTTCATCTAATGGTTGTAAATCATTTGCATAAGTAAAGTCCACATTTGGTTTCTTTTTCTCATTGAGAATAGCAGTGGTAGTGATCATGGCATGACAGAGTGCTTTCTGGCAAGAAGAGGATAGAGAGGACTAATATAATGATGGGAGAATGTTGCTGCACAGAACTGTATCCATTATTTTTTCTCTGCCCATCTCTTGTGAACTTACTAGATGAACTGATGGACTTAACCTTTTGCTTGTGTTTTGCATTTCTTGACCTGTTATTTTTGTGTCGTTCTGTTTTTAGTTTATAATGTCGTTCATCCCTTTTCTGAAATTACGGCTTGTCCACAAAAAAGATAGTTTTCTTGTACCTATCCAGCGTGATAAAACATGATATTTTTATGATTAATACTTACCCCTAAATGTATGACAAGGTTCTACTTTGGTGGATTAGGAACATAAAATATAATTTCAGGACTAAGTTTATTATGAAACAGATTTTTCATTAGTTTGTGGAAAATCATAGCATTCCTGATTAGAAAACAACATGGTAAGTAATTGGTTTTGTGGCACTTGCCAAAAGCATGCAACACATTGTGGGGGTGAGCCAGAGGTATGTGTGTATAATTAAAACCTCTTTTCCCCAGTTCCTGTTAATTGAGTTCTGTACACTTAAAGCTTCTACTACTCTGAGATTCTACAGTTCTGATTATTAAAAATTTGAGTGCACATATTTTTCTCTTGAGAGTCCCATTTTTAAACTGGCTTAAAGAGAGAATTCTAGATGTGGAAATAGAAACAGTAAAAATAGACAACTAAAGATCTCAAGTCTGCAATGAACTTGGCTTTTATTTCTGTGGAGTGTTTGTGAGTTTAACTTGGCTTGAATACCAAGTTCTTGCTATAAAAACAAATCCTTTGGGGTTCATTTATAGGCTTGTTCTTTAGTGTGGCCAGGGAATTGGATGCCTTATTTTAATGCTGAATATATACTTTGAAGCTAGTACTGTATTAGTTTATGTTTGCCTGAAAATTTTGTGGTGATAGACTTTAGATCAAATTAAATTCTGTTTCAGGAATAATATTCAATCTTAAATGCCTTTTTAAAATTGTGGAATATACACTACCTAAAAATAACCATTTTAACAATATTTAAGTGTACAATTCAGCAGCATTATATATGTTCAGGATGTTGTGTAACCGTCACCACTATCTATTTCCGGAAGTTTTTCATCATCCCAAACAGAAGCTTTGTACCCATTAGGTAATAATTCCCATTCTCCTCTCTCCTGGCTTCTAGCCACCTCTATTCTGTTTTCTGTCTCTATGAATTTGCCTGTTCTAGATATTTTATATTAAGTATGATCATACAATATTCGTCATTTTGAGTCTGGCTTTTTTCACTTAGTATAATCTTTTCAAGGTTCATGTATGTTGTTGCGTGTATCAGAGTTTCATTTCTATTATGGACGAATAATCTATTGTATGTGTATACCACATTCTATATATTTTTTCATCTGTTTACACACACCTGAGTCATTAACACCTTTCACTATTGTGAAAATTGCTGATAAGAACATTGGCATACAAAATTCTGTTTGAGTCACTGTTTTCACCTCTTTTGAAAACAGAATTGCTGGGTTGTATGGTAACTCTTTGTTTAACTTTTTGAGGAACCACTAAACTTGTTTTCCATAGTGGCTGCACCATTTTGCATTTTTCTAGCAATACATGAGGGTTCCAGTTTCTCTGTATACTTACTGGCACTTGTTATTTTCCAGTTTTTTGGAAAGTAGCCATCGTAATAGGTGTTAAATGGTGTCTCATTGTGGTTTTGATGTGCATTTTCCTAATGACTAAATTATATTGAGCATTTTTACACATGCTTACTGACAAGATACAGTTGACCCTTGAGCAACTCAGGGCTTAGGGATGCCAGTGCCCCTCCAGTTGAAAATTTATGTATAACTTTTGACTCTCCCAAAATGTAACTACTAATAACCTATGTTTTTTGTTTTTTTGTTGTTGTTGTTGTTTTGAGACGGAGTCTCGCACTGTCGCCCGGGCTGGGGTGCAGTGGCGTGATCTCGGACCACTGCAACCTCCAAGTTCAAGCGATTCTCCTGCGTCACCTTCTTGAGTAGCTGGGATTACAGGCACCCGCCACCACACCCAGCTAATTTTTTGTATTTTTAGTAGAGACAGGGTTTTACTATGTTGGCCAGGCTGATCTTGATCTCCTCACCTCGTGATCTGCCCGCCTCGTCCTCCCAAAGTGCTGGGATTACAGGTGTGAGCCACCACACCTGGCCCTAATAACCTACTGTTGAAGGCTTACCACCAACATGAACAGTTGATTAACACGTATTTTGTATGTTACACATAATATATGTATTCTTAAAGCAAGCTGGAGAAAAGAAAATGTTACTAAGAAAATCATCAGGAAGAGAAAATGTATTTACCATTCATTAAGTGAAAGTGGATCATCATAAAGGTCTTCATCCTCATCATCTTCACACTGAGTAGGCTGAGGAGGAAGATAAGGGGTTGGTCTTGGCAGTCTTAGGAGTGGCAGAAGCAGAAGAGGTGGAGGAGGTGGAAGGGAAGGAATAGGTAGAAGGGGAGGCAAGGGAGGCAGGAGAGGCAGGCACACTTGGTGTCATGTTACAGAAATACATTATAATTCCTTCCTTTTTTTTTTTGCTTTATCTCTCTAAAAATATTTCTTTTCCAATCCTTCCACCATTTGGTTTAGTTTCAGTGCCTGTATCATAGAAGAGTCCATGTCATAAAAGAAGTCTTGGATAATCAGAACTCTTCTTCCAGATTGTCTAATGTCGATTTTTTTTCTAGCACTGCTTATTCTACATCTCTTCCTCATCGTCTGGTACTAGTTCAGAAGCACTCATCTTCATCAAGTTGTCTTCTGTTAATTCCTCTGATGTGGTGTGTACTAGCTCTTAAGTTTCTCCAAGATTCATATTTTGAAACCCTTCACCCCTCACCTTTTTTGCTACATCTACAGTCTCTCACAATTTCCTGATCAGCTCTATCATACATCTTATGAAATCGTGCACAACATCTGGGAACATTTTTCTCCAACAGGAACTTATTGTTTTGGGCTTGATGGCTTTTATGGCTTTTTCTGTAACAATGATGGCATCTTCTGTGGTGTCATTTTTCTAGACTTTCATGATGTTGTCTCTGTCAGGGTTCTCTTCCATAGGTTGACAATCCTTTCCATAGAGTAGTGAGCCTTAAAGGTCTTTATAATGCCCTTATTTAGAGGCTGAGTTAGAGATGTTGTGTTTGGGCTCAAGTAGACCCTTTAATGCATAGGTGTTGAACTCATGAGGTTCTGGGTGGCCAAGGGCATTGTCTAATACCAAACAAATTTAAAAAGGCAGTCTCTTACTGGCAGGGTACTTTCTAACTTCAGCAACAAAGTATCAGTGGAAGCAATCCAGAAAGCACTCTCATTTCCAGCCCTTCTTGTGGTACAACCAAAATACTGGCATTTGGTGTTTACCTTTTCCCTTCAAGACTCAGGGTTTAGCAGCTTTGTGGATGAGGACACTTGTGATTATAAACCCAACTGCATTTGCTCAAAACAGTAGAGTTAGTCTATCCCTTTATACCCTTAAATCCTGGTGCTCACTTCTTTTCTATAGTAATAAATGTCCTTGGTAAGCTTTGTTTTTTCTTTTTTTCTCTTCTTTTCTTTTTCTTTTTTTTTTTCTTTTTTTTTTTTTTAGAATAGGGTACTTTGATCTACAATAAAAACCTGGGCAGATGCATTTTATCCTCAATGATTTTTTTAATGTCTGGGAACTTGTCTGCTGCCTCTTGGTTGGCAGAAGCTGCGTCTCCTGTTCTCTTGACATTTTTAAGCCATACCTCTTTCTAAAATTACCAAGCCATCCTTTGCTGGCATTAAATTCTGCAGCTTTAGATCCTTCATGTTATTTTTGCTTTAAATTGTCATATAATGACTTAGCTTTTTCTCAAATCATATTAGAGTCCATGGATATGCCTTTCTTATAGCAACCCTGTGCCCACAATAAAGGTGGATTTTCATTATGAGATAAAAAAGTATTTTGCAAAAAGCGCAGGGTTTTGTGCCTTCTGGCAGAGCTGCAGTGATGGCTTCACCAGTTTCCCTTTCTGTTTTTACAGTGGTCCTTAATGCTAGATTTGTTTTTCTTGAAATAGTCGGCAACTGTACCTGCGGACCTCAATCTAAGGTACGTATCAAGCAATTCAACTTTTCCTTGTTATGTCATGACTTTTCTCTGCTTCTTGGGAACACAACCAGCGTCACTAGTGGCACTTTGTATGAGTTCCACGGTGTTAGTCAAGGTTTGTGATATTGAGCTAAACATGATAAAAAAAATATATGCATGAACCTTGAGACACATTTTGTTGCCATATACAACTTACTGGAGAGATGAACTGCTCTGGCAGAGATAATTAGCGTTGCACAGTGTTTTAATGAATACTCGCAACATTTGAGCTTACCACTATAGCGACAAGAGATGGCTACGAAGTTATTTTGGTAGTAGAGTCTGTACTACAGTTAATTTTATGCAGTTATGATTTAATACTGCATCTTCACTGTTTACATTTCTCTTGATTATGAATGGCACCATGTACAGTCTGTGCATGTGTAAGTCTTGATACGTTTCAACTTTTTATAATAGATTTGTATATATTTTTATGGTAAAAAATGATAAAAAATAGACTGGTATCTACATATATTTTATGCATTCATGACCTACTTAATTTTTTCTTAATTTTTTCAATATTCTTAGGCTATAAAGTTTGTCTGTAAGATTTTTCAAATTGTCACAAATCTCCAAAAAATTTCTAATTTATTTATTGAGAAAATTCACATATAACTGGACTCAAATAGTTTAAACCTGTGTTGGTTAAGGGTCAAGTGTATATATCTTCTTCAGTGAAATGTGTGTTCTTGTAATTTGCTCCTTTGCCCTTTTTTCTTTTTTAAAAGACAGGGTCTCACTCTGTCACCCAGTCTGGAGTGTAGTCGTGCGATGATAGCTTACTCTGACCCACAGTTCCTGGGCTCAAGGAATCCTGTTGCCTCAGCCTCCTGAGCAGCTAGGACTACAGGCACGTGCCACATGCGCAGCTAATATTTTAATTTTTTGTAGAGGCAGGGGTCTCACTGTGTTTTCCAGGGTGGTCTCAAACTCCTGGCTTCAAGTGATCTTCCCACCTCCTTTGCTCATTTTTAAATTGGGTTGTTTATCTCTTTGTTGTTGAGTTATAGGGGTTCTTTATGTGTTCTGGATAACTCTTATCAGATGTATGATTTCGCAGATATTTTCTTTCATTCTGGGAGCTTTACTCTGTTGATAGTGTCCTTTGGTATACTAAAGTCTTCAATTTTTATGAAGTACAGTTTATCTATTTTGTTTCCTGTGGTTTTGGTGTCATATTTAAGAAACCATTGGGCTAGGCATGGTGGCTCATACCTGTAATCCCAGCACTTTGGGAGGCCGAGGCAGGTGGATCACCTGAGGTCAGGAGTTCGAGACCAGTCTGGCCAACGTGGTGAAACCCTGTCTCTACTAAAAAAAAAAAAAATACAAAAAAAAAAATTAGCCAGACATGGTGGCACACACCTGTAATCCCAGCTACTTGGGAGGCTGAGGCAGGAGAATCGCTTTAACCTGGAAGCCAAAGATTGCAGTGAGCCAAGATCGCACCACTGCACTCCAGCCTGGGCCACAGAGTGAGACTCCATCACAAAAACAAACAAAAAACATTGAAGAGTTGCCCATTTTTTTTTTATAAGAATTTTATAGTTTCAGCTCTTAAATTTAGGTCTATGACCCATTTTATGTTAATTTTTAAGGTAGATCCAATTTTCACAGCACTGGTTTTGTTGATGAGACTGCCTTCTCCTCTGTTGAATAGTCTTGGCTCCCTTGTTGAAAATCAGTTGGCCATGTATATGAGAGTTTTTTCCTGGGCTCTATTCCGTTCTGTTGGTCCATGTTACCATCCTTATGCTAGTACCATACTGTTTTGATTACTATATTAAGTGTTTTATTTTTAATTGGATATTTTATTACCATTAATGTGTGCCTTTAAAAATGTTTCTAATATACAGTCATCCCTTGTATCTGTGGGGGACTGATTTCAGGACCTTCCTCAAGCACCAAAATCTGCACCAAAATCTGTAGGTGCTCAAGTCCTTGATATGAAATGGCATAGTTTTTGCACATAACTGTGCGTATCCTCCTGTATACTGTTAATCATCTTTAGATTACTTATAATACCGAATACAATGTCAATGTTATATAAATAGTTGTTATTCTGTATTGTTTAGGAATAATGACAAGAAAAATATATGTACATGTTTAGTACAGATGCAGTTTGCTTTTTCTGAATATTTTTGATCTGCAGTTGGCTGAATCCACAGTGTGGAACCCACAGATGCAGAGGGCTGACTGTATATCTTTAAATTTTGCTTTTAATAGTTTCGTTTAGTTGCCAGTACTCCAAAAAGAATGGCAAATACTAAATTTATTATGAATACTGATGGAGTTATACTAGGAAAAAATGTTAAAGCAAGCAAATTGTTGGTTATTTAATTCATATTGTAACTTTCTTTGGAAATTTGAGGATTAGAGACAAAAGCATGAAGACAAAAGAAATATTTGTCTTGCTTGCAGAAAAAATGCAATAACGGAAAGACCAATGAGTCACGTAATCTAGTGAATTATTCAATTTTATGTTAAATGCTACTTTTCTTTGAGTTCCAGAAGCTATCTACTTACTGAAAATCTTCAGATTTCATAAAAGAAAATATTAGTATTTTATAAGGAATATTTTTACTAAAGAGCTAGCAGTGAGACTCCTAAGCCAAAAATGAATGACTATATTTAGGTTATTTTTATGTTACAAGTGTCCAATTAATCTTGTGTTCCTTCAGACTGCAACAGCAACCAGAAAATTAGGAGAACATTAAATGTCATTTTCTCTTACTTTGTTATTATATGAATCATATTTTTATTTTTCTGTAGTACATTTGTGCCCCTTCTTTTTTTTAATTATAATCTTTTAAACATAGTTCTAAAATAAGTTATTTGGTATTTAGAATTATGAAGTATAAATATTTTGTAACGAGAACACTGGGTTATAAATTAAAGGCAAAAATCTGTTAAGAAAGCATAATTTTAACCTTTTTAAATGTATTTTAGTTTATTTTACCCCAGGAACCAAATACATAAAATAGATGCCCTCCCTGTAACTCCCTTGTTTACTTTCACTTTTCTCTGATAAATCTCACAGTTCTAAAAAGTTATATATTGGCCCATCTTGTTTTATTACATTCCCATGGATTTACTCTATCCCTGTATTATGAAACAAATTCCGTCAGTAAATATTTTAGTGTGTGTGCGTGTGTGTGTGTGTGTGTGTATGTGTATGTTTATGGATATGTGCATAGGAATAGACTCCTAGTGTTTAGTTTAATATGAATCCATTCAATAAACATCTTTTGAATTTTTCCTTGCTTCAGATGCAGTGGGCTTAGTGCTAGGAATAGATGTTTAAGACATGATTTCTGCCCTCAAAAAGCTTACATTATAGCTTAGAAAGAGTTCTTATGTTGATAATATATGCTCACTGAAGTCCTGAAGAGTTTCAACCTTAGAGGAACACTGAGAACTCTTGAGCTAGATAAGGACAATGTGTTGTATTCTGGCATATCTGACTTAGATATTCAAGAAGAGGTAATACAGTATCTCCTTGATCCCTTTATTCTAAAAGGGAAAGAAAAAGAACTATACTTCATACTAGCAATAAAAAAAGTTAAAATATACAGAGTTGGGCTTGTCAGTTGTAAATGACTATTGAGGTTTTTGATGAGTTACATTAGAATTATGCAAAGCCACTTATGCCTTCATCATATTGAATTTATAGTTCTATCTTTTTGGACAACTGATTTAAAATTCATTTCCACTTTCAGAATGTGTTGGTGATTCTTTTGAGTTTAGAGGGTTTGCCATGTATACCAATAAAGATTGTTCTTTTATTTTTTCTGAATATTTGCATATTATGGTGATTTTCCTTTTTTAGTGTTCTGGAGATATTGATGGCATTTAATTTTAAAATCAATCATAAAGTTCTGTCTTTCTACCTTCTAAATGTCTGTTGAATCTGTCTGCTGCTTTTTTACTTCTTGTTGCTAAGATATTTCAGGCCATCATTCTACCTAAACTGGATAGCTGCAGTTTCCTTTTAACTGTCTGTATTAGAGGAGGCCCTTTGGAGCCGTTTTCCATACTGCAGCAAGAGTCTTCTTTGTAGAATGTGAATCTTACCCTACTTTATTGAAATTCTCAGTGTCTCTTTATTGCCTTTAGTTAAAGCTCGGAGTATGACATCCTTTCATTATCCAACTGGTACTTATATATATCTCCAGTCCCTTCATTTGTCATCCTCTGCACTTTCCTTGCACCTTACATGTAGATATGCACACCTACACCCACTCTTTCCCCCTTAAACAGCTTCTCCTCTTCCTCTTCCTTCTTCTTTTGAAACTTGATGTTGTGTTCTGGGTGTTGAGGTAGGGCCTTCTATTTATCTGTTTAGAGCACTTAACACTGTGTTGCTATACTATCCTCTATCCTCTTGTATATCCCGTCTATCCCTGTAAGATAGTGAGTCTTATTTTTTCCCTGTGTCTGTAGGGCCTGGTACAGTGCCTGGGCCATAGTAGGCACAGATCAATGATTATTGGTTGAACGAATATAGATTACTTATTGCTGATTGAAGTTAAGTCGCTTAAAAAAAAACCAAGCATTTATTATCTCACAGTGTCTGTGGGCCAGGTATTTAGCAGTGGTTTAACTAGGTGGCCCTGGCTTAGGATTTCTCATGAGGTTGTACTCAGGATGTTGGCAGTAGCTGTCTAAAGGCTTGACTGGGACTAGAGGATCACTTTCCAGCATGGCTCATGTACATGGCTGTTGACAGAAGACCTCAATTTCTTACTAGTTGTCAGCAGAAACCTTCAGTTTCTACTCATGTGGACCCCTCCATAGGGTTGCTGGAGTGTTTTCACGATGTGGAAGTTGGCTTCCTTCACGGCGAGTAATCTGAGAGAGAGCAAGAAGGAAGTCATAATGTCTTTTATAATCTGGTCACACATAGTCACTTCCGCCATATTCTGTTCCTTAGAAACGTGTTGCTAAGTGTAACCCATAATTAAGAGGGGATTAATTAGACTCTACCTTTGAAAAGAGGAGCATCATAAAATTTGTGGATATATTTATAACCAACACAGAATGGGACAGTAATTTATTATTCTCCCTTGGACCTGACCAAAATAGGTTATTTTCTTTCTCTACAAAATACTTTTGTCCAGATGGAAATACATTCAGCCCTCCATATATACAGGTTCCACATCCATGTATTCAACCAACTATGGATAGAAAATATTTGGGAAAAGATGTTGCAAACAATAATAATAAACAATTTTACATTTGAAAATACATTATAACAAAAATTTACATAGGATTTACACTGTGTTAGGTATTATAAGTAATCTAGAAATGATTTGCAGGTGTGTCCAATCTTTCGGCTTCCCTGGGCAACATTGGGAGAAGAAGAATAGTCTTGGGCCACATATAAAATATACCAGCACTAACGGTGGCCGATGAGCTAAAAAAAAAAAAATCACAAAATATCTCATAATGTTTTAAGAAAGTTTACAAATTTGGGCCATATTCAAAGCTGTCCTGGGCCATATGCAGCCCATGAGCCATAGGTTGGACAAGCATGATTTAAAGTATACAGGAAAATATGTATAGGTTATATGTAATTACTGTGCCATTTTATATAAGGGGCTTGAGCATGGCAGGATTTTGGTATTCATGGGGGTCCTGGAGCCAATTTCCTGTGGATACCAAGGGATGACTGTGATTAAATTTTTTTAAGAGTATGCTTTTATTAAAATATTACACATATTTTTGAGGCTATAGTCATTTTGCATATAAACATAATTATTTACTTGAGCTAGTTGGTACCTATTCATAATTTTACTGCAGTTTTTCACGTAGATTCTGAAAATAAGAAAGTCATGTCTTAGGTTCTATATTGCCTGTAAAATGAATCTGACACAAAATGCACTGCTTTGAGGTTTGTCATAGGTCTTTAAGAAATGAAACACATCTATCTCTGAGTTATATTTATATACATCATGAGATAAAATCATAAATTATCTTTTAAATTTGTAGCTTAAAACACTTCAAATTGTATATAAATTAAAGTCCTTTTAGTCTGATATTTCTAACTTGCTCATTCAGGAAAAATTTACATGACAGGCATTTTACTAGGTGGTGAATATAAGTAAACAAAACAGGCATATTCTGTCTACTTGGAGTTCATAATCTGGTAGACAGCTAGATGATAAATGTATAAATAGATATTTTCCAATAATGTTAAGCGCAGACCATGGAAGAAATGCAGATGAGGTGTTAGAGGGTCATGGGAAGGCAGAGGTACTTCTACATTGCCAGAAAAGGCTTGTCAAGAGAGGTGACCTTGAAGCTGAAAATTGAAGGAGTTATCCCTGCCAGGAATTTGCAGGAAGAAGGGAAGACCCTGCAGTGTGAACAGTTGGTGTATGAGGAATTGAAAACATGCCTGGAGATGTCCGGGGGAGAGTGGAATGAAGTTTGAAAGGTAGAAAGGGATCAGATATCTAGAATTTTAAAGGGCCATGGTAAGGAGTATGGCTTTTATTAAACACACTGAAAGCCACTGAAGAGTTTTAAAGTTATATACTATAGTTTCTGTTACCTGTCCTCTAGCCCCCAAAGCACTTTGTCTGCAAAGGAGAGAAAATAGGAAAATAATAAGACCATTATAGTAGTCCAGGTGAAAAATAATGGCAGCTCGGATCTAAAGTGTTGGGAGAGAAAAGGATAGATGAGATCTAGTCTGTAGGTAGAACCAATGGGACTTAACATGAAGAGTGTGGGGGAGGAGGAAAGCAAGGAAAATACTCAGGTTTTGGCTTGAGCAGTTGGGTGGATGACAGTATTCTTAAATGAGACTGGAGGTCAGTGAAAAGGGAAGTCAAGAATTTATCTATTTTTAATTGAGATAGAGTCTCACTCTGTCACCCAGGCTGGAGTGCAGTGGCACCATCTCGGCTCACTGCAACCTCCACCTCCTGGGTGCAAGCTATTCTCCTGCCTCGGCCTCCTGAGTAGCTGGGATTACAGGCGCACGCCATGATGGCCAGCTAATTTTTGTATTTTTAGTAGAGACAAGGTTTCACCGTGTTGACCAGGCTGGTCTCGAACTCCTGACCTCAAGTGATCCGCCTGCCTTGGCCTCCCAAAGTGCTGGGATTACAGGTGTGAGCCTTATTTTTGAACTTGTTACTTTTGTGACGTCTTAAGTGACCGAATGGAGATGTCAAGTGGCAATCAATTAAACAGTCTTGAAGCTCAGAGAGTTAGGAGGAGATATACAGATGTTATTTAAAGTTGTAGAGTGAATAAGAGCTCTTTTAGGGAGAGAACAGCCCTAGAAACTCTACCTTTTAGAGTTTGCTTGCATGGGCCACATTTTGCTTGCTTTGTAAGACAAACCACAGCACAGAAAGAACACCTGCACAAACTGCAGCACAGAAGTTTGCTTTGTTTATATTAGTTTATATTAAAACATGTGCTTTCTTATTTATTTATTTTTTTAAATTTTTGGCAGTAATGGTATTGTAATAGATGAGAAAGTATTACATCTCTACCATGTCTGCCATTTGTTGAATGAATGACTAACAGCCCTTCCAAGCTGTGTGACCTTGGAGTTTTACCTCTCTGAGTCTCAGTTTTCTTCTTTTTTTTATTAGATGGAGTCTTGCTCTGTTTTGCCCAGGCAGGAGAATCCCTTGAACCCAGGAGCGGGAGGTTGCAGTGAGCCAAGATCACGCCATTGCACTCCAGCCTGGGCAACAAGAGCGAAACTCCGTCTCAGATAAATGAATGAATGAATGACAGAAATTTATTTCTCACAGTTCTAGTTCAAGATCAAGGCACCAGCAGATTCAGTGTCTGGTGAGGGCCCACTTCCTGGTTCACAGACAAGGCCTTCTTGCTGTGTCCTCACATGTGGAAGAGGCAAAGGAGCTTTTATAAGGACACTAATCAGTTTATGAGAGTTCCACCCTCATGACCTAAACACCTTCCAAAGGCCCTACCTTCTAATACCATCATATTGGGAGGGTTGGGATTTTAACATGAATTTGGGGTGGGGGAATACAAACATTCAGACCATAGTGGGCAGGCGGGCAGGCAGATGGATGGACGGAGAGACAGACAGACAGACAGCAGATAGGGAGCTAGGGAGATAGAGAAATAGAGATACACATCACATAAATATACATGTGTATAGCGTAGTGTCTTAAATATCTAAAACCAATTCTTTAATGTTCATATATTTCAGATACTGTTTTTGTCCAGCTTTTCTCAGTCTTTCATAACTTGGCTACCTTCAAGGAAGGTTAATTTTTGAAATGATGAAACTCTAAGGTGAGGTTTGGTTTGAAATATTTTTGAAGTCTAATGAGTAGGAGAATGAGTTAAAACAGTATTATAAGACTGGGCACAGTGGCCCACACCTGTAACCCCAGCACTTTGGGAGGATGAGGCAGGCGGATTACTTGAACCCAGGAGTTCGAGACCAGCCTGGGTTACATGGAGAAACCTGATCTCTACCAAAAATACAAAAATTAGCCAGGCATGGTGGTGCAGGCCTGTACTCGCAGCTACACAGGAGGCTGAAGTGGAAGGACTGCTTGAGCCTGGGAGGCAGAGGTTACAGTGAGCTCAGATTGCGCTACTGCATTCCAGCCTGTGCCATAGAGTGAGACGCAGCAAACTCCCTTTTTGTTTGTTTGATGGAAACTCCCTTCATATATTCTCTGCTATGGAAAATATTCTAAACTTTTTACATTTAGATTATATATTCCCTGAGGTTTTCCATTTATTTGAAATATGTGATAATGTGTTTGATAATATCAAGAGAAAACATTTATTCCACATGTATTAGATTGAACTGTAAAAATTACTGATACTCTTTTTTCTGACCTGACAAAAATGGCAATTTCATTTGACTCAACCTTAATAGAAAGAATTTTTTCTAAAAGTCCTTATATTCTTCGTGATTTGATTTTAGCACTTTGTGACTTTCATTCAACAACATAATTTACTCTTTTCATTCTTAAATCCTAATAATACACATCTTGAGGGAGACTCTAAGGACTACAAGTGCTTGGTTAGAAGCAATTAGTTAGGCTTCTAATATTCTGGCACTAAGTCAAAGACTTTACATATGCTATCTCCAATCCTGACAATAAATCTGAAAGAGAGGAATTGGTATTAATGGCAGAGCTACAGTTTGAATCCTTTTTATGACCTAGTCTTATAAGTCACATAGTATCACTCCCAACATTTTACTTGTCCAAAGTGAGTCCCATTCAAAGGGTATGGAGAAAAAGGCTTTTCCTTTTAAAAGTAGGCATGTCAAAGAACTTGCTAACATTTAAAATCACCACAAAATGCTAGGGACTTTGGGATGTGCTTTTTGTCATGGTGAAAATTTTATTTTGCCCTTCTAAAAAGTTTCTTCTCTTTGATGACCATGTAAAAATGATTTACAGAAGATTAGTGGTCACTCCTGAGTTCTTCCTCTTTTAGAGTTTAACTTGAGACATGGTCTGTTAATTATGCACAATGGAAGCAATTAGTCTGAATGTTTTTAGTCTGGTCCAGAGATTTTAATCTTCTGCCAGTTTTTCATATTGGGTTTTAAAAAAACTATTTTATTGGATTTACAAAATATATAACTCATTTATAAATTGTTTTTATTGTTGATTCTGTGAAAGCACTAAATTCTACCTCTTGTTTTCTGTGATAATTATGTTGTATTTACTAAATTTGCCTTTTGATTAATTACAGGTGACAGTTTACAGATTTCTCATGGGAAGTCTGCAAATCTGGTTTCCCTAAAGAAAATTGCAGACCATGTATAGTGCAAAAACATATGTGACACAGTCTTTCAGTGTGTGTATGGAATATAATGCCAGATTTTCCTGAAAACTTGGAGATGGGAAAGAGCTTTGAGAGCAGCAGAGTGAGAAAACTTGAGTATGTGAAAAGGGCTGACAATTGTGATATAAGCCATGCCTTTGTATTTATGGCTAATCTGGAGAGTTGGATGGAGGTAACTGAAAAACTGAGATAACTTGAATTGCAGTATTTCTTCATGCAGTATGTCATATTTGACAAAGGAAATATTGCATTCAGGACTTTATATTCACCCTCAGATATCAACCCGTCAGACTGCGTGCAGAAAAATCACAGGGAAATACTGAGATGGGTTATTGATTTAATGTTCCGTTGTGAATGGATTATAAAGCCAGGACTAAAACCGAAGAGTGTAGTAACCCAGACCACACTTTTGGATCTCATCTTCCCTGGAAAAATCTCAGATTATTTGCCCTAAATTTTTAGAGCTTGTTTCCTTGTTAGTTTATTGTTTTTCTTTAAACTATCTACTATTATTTAAATATGTCCCCCCCAATATGCAGGTGTTGAAATGTAATGGCCATTGTGATGGTGTCTTAGTCTGTTTTCTGTTGCTTGAAACAGAATACCTGAAACTGGGTAATTTGAAAAGAAAAGGAATTTATTTCTTATGCTTATAGAGACTGAAGAGTCCAAGATCAAGAAACTCCCTCTGGTGGGGGCCTGCTTGCTGGAAGGGACTCTACAGAGTCCTGAGGTGGTACGGGACATCACATGCTAACTCAGGTCTCTCTTTCTTGTCTCAGAAAGCCACCAGCTGATCCCCATGAGGACCTTAATCCATGAATGGATTAGTCCTTTCATGAGAGCAGATTCCTCATGAACCAGTCAAAGGCCCCACCTCTAATTACTGCCACATTGGAGCATTAAATTTCAACGTGAGTTTTGGAGAGGAGAAATTTTCAAACCATAGCAGATGGCATTAAGAGGTAAAGCCATTAGGACGTGATTAGACCTTGAAGGTTGCTTTCTTATCAATGGGATTAAGACCCTTCTAAACGAGTCTTTATGCTTTAGGTTTCTTGCCCTTTCGCCTTCTACCATGTGAGGACCTACGCTCCTCCCCTCCAGAGGTTGCAGCAACAAGGCACCATCTTGGAATGAGAGAGCAGCCCTCACCAGGCAACTGAACCAGCCAGTGCCTTAATCTTAGATTTCTCAGCCTACAGATCCATGAGGAAATACATTTCTATTATTTGTAAACTACCCAGTTTCATGTATTCTGTTATCACAGCACAAATAAACACAGAAACTATCATGCTGTTTTCAAAAGTTTTTGTTTTTTAGATTATTACAAAGTAAAATTGACCTTTTTGTGGTATACAGCTTTATGGATTTTGATACATGTGCAGATAAGTGTAACTGCTACCACAATGAGGATACAGGACAGTTTTATCACCAAAAAACTTCCTTGCTCTGTTCCTTTATAGTCACAGTCTCTCTCACCTCTAACCCCTGGCAACCACCAATCTGTCTTCATCAAAATAGTTTTTTTCAAGAACACCATATAAATGGAATTACATTTGTAATCTTTTGAGACTGGTTTATTTGACTCAGCATAATGCCTTTGAGAATCATCCAAGTTTTTATATATAACAATAATTCATTCACAGTCTGGATGCAGTGGCTCATGCCTGTAATCTCAGCACTTTTGGAGGATCGCTTGAGGCCAGGAGTTTGAGACCAGCCTGGGCATCATAATGAGACCCCATCTTTATGAAAAAAATTTAAAAATTAGCTGGTTGTGGTGTTGTGTCTGTAATCCCAGCTACTCGGGAGGCTAAGGCAGGAAGATCACTTGAGTCCAGGAGTTCGAGGCTGCAACGAGCTATGATTGTACCACTCTACTCCAGCCTGGGAGATTGAGCAAGATCCTGACTCAAAAAAAAAAAAAAAATTACTTTACTTTTGTTGAGTTGTATAGGTGCACCATAGTTTGTGTGTCTATTCACTTGCTGAAGGACATTTGGGTTGTTTCCATTCTTTGGCCATAATGAATAGAGGTACTATAAACTTTTGTGTGTAAGTTTTGTGTGAACGTAAGTTTTCATTTCTTTTTCTTTCTTTCTTTTTTATTTTTTGAAACAGGTCTTGGCTTTGTCACCCAGGCTAGAGTACAGTGGCACAGTCACATTGCATGTAGCCTCTACCTCCTGGGCTCAAGCAGTCCTCCTGTCTCAGCTTCTTGAGTAGCTAGGACTACAAGCATGCCACCACACCTGGCTAATTTTTTGTTTTTAATTTTTGATTTTTTTTTTGTGGAGATGGGATCTCTCTATGTTGCCCAGACTGGTCTTGAACTCCAGGTCTTAAGTGATGCTCACGCCTTAGCTTTTCAAAGTGTTGGGATTATAGGTGTGACCCACCACACTTGGCCCAGTTTTTATTTCTTTAGTGCCAGGGTCAGCAAACTTTTTCTGTAGAGGGCTGGATGAAGTATTTTATGCTTTAGGGTCTCTGTTGTGGGTACTCTGCTGTTGTAGTGTGAAAGCAGTCATAGATAATATGTAAGTAAATGAATGTGGATGTGTTCCAATAAAACTTTATTTACAAAAACATGTGGGCTAGATTTTAGTACATGGCTGTAATTTGCTAACCCCTGTTTTATGATAAATACTTAGGAATGGGATTGCAATTTATCATAGTACATAATAAATAAATGTTTAGTTTGATAAGAAAAT
Organism: Symphalangus syndactylus; assembly: GCF_028878055.3. Lineage (NCBI taxonomy): Eukaryota > Metazoa > Chordata > Mammalia > Primates > Hylobatidae > Symphalangus > Symphalangus syndactylus. The sequence continues at coordinate 53,183,975 of NC_072432.2, forward strand.
GCCAAACGTTTAGTTTATTGACTTAAAATACACTTAGTTTAATAACATTTGAATTGTGGGATGTTTTTGAACTGAGATGTTATAGTTCACGCAGCAAGCTCACCTAATTTGTGACAGGCTTTAGTCTTGTCTTACACTGAGGATCTCTTTTGCCTTTTACTTTTATTCATATTCTTGTGTGGTCTTTTGGCTTGGATATATTTTTTCTTCGCAGATAAAAGGCATACTCATTTTTAAAGTAATTTTTATTTGAATTAGTTAAGATACAGTCAAACATTTCAAGGAGGTTGCCTTTTTAAAAAAGTATGTATTAGGAGCAAAGAATTAAAGATGGAGTTGCTAAGTTTGTAAATCAATTAGACAGTTGATCGTATCCTAGAAATTGGGTATAGCTGGATATACTCTACTCATCACACCATGATGTCTCTTTAGAAGACTTTGTTTCAATGCCAAACCCAGACCTTTTCAGTATGGAAGCTAAACCCAGACTGTTTATCCATAAGGGAAGCTCACCTGTGAGATCATGTCTTTGTTTTGTGTTAGTTTTTGATGACAGCTTAGGTGTTAAATCTTAGGTTAGTAGCCAAGTATCCTTGGAATTCTTCTTAGGAACAGCATCCTACAGATGGAAGGTTGTTTGTCTTTTTTTCTGAGGGATGCAGAATTCACTTTCCATTTTGTTGTGATTCCCTTTGCCACAAAAAGCTGGGATTTGGGGTTAAAAGACAGGTAAATAATCTTGGATATACCAATAGCTAATGAAGTTGGAGATGATGAATAAAGCAAAGGAGGTCTGTTTTTCTGGTTATGATTTACTATTACTTTTTCTCTTCTGAAAAAACAGTGAAGCCCCAGGACCATAACAACATCAGGGAGGTGGGAAGACCATTTTGTGCTAATAGTAGTCCTACTCGTCTTCATGCAATGGTTGAAAGACTATATCCGTGGGTAGGAAGTGCTACTGTTGGTATGATATGCTTTTTTAAAAGAGGTAACTATTTGGGGACAAAACAAAAAAAAAAACTCTTTTCTACTTTCTGTGGGCTTGGGCACTGGCACTTGAATCACTGGTGTGGCAATTGAACATGATCTCCTTTGACAAATAAAAGTCATAGGTCATCTCTCTAGAATATATGTATGTTTACAAATTTAATATGAAGTTTCGGGGCTTCATTTACCCCCAGGCCAGCATTGTCCAATATGACTTTCTGTGACAATTAAAATGTTTTATATTGGCTCTGTCTAATACAGTAGTCACTAGACCCATAATAGCTGTTGAGCACTTCAAATGTGTCTGATGCAACTGAGGAACTAGATTTTTTACTTCATATATTTAAATTAATTTGTATTTAAGATTAAATAGCCACATGTAGGTAGTGGCAGCCAGCTTAGGCTCTTTCGTATGCCATAGGTTATAATCCCTATAAAAGAGGTTTTGTGAATGTCCTTGTTAGGAATTTAATTTGTTCATTTCACTTTTGATTTTTGCAGTCAAGCAGTAGTTAATTGTATCTTGCTTTTCAGTTAAATTTTAATAGTTGTTGTTATCTCTAAATATATAACTTCTTTGTAATTCAGGAAGATTTAAAGGCGTTTTTCAATATTTGATCCTGTTTCTTTCATAATGAAATATCCAGAATAGGTTTGTCCTGGGCTTTTAAGCTTGTTCAGAAAATGTGAGGTAAACACCTATTGAGTTCTGTGTTGTGGGCTCTCCAGCGTCACTTTGTCCTGCATTAGGAACACTCTGGTTGTTTAGAGCCACCTTTGCCCAAGTATTTTAAAAGTGCATTTCCCCTTTGGGAGACCGAGGCGGGCAGATCACCTGAGGTCAGGGGGAGTTCAAGACCAGCCTGGCCAACATAGTGAAACTCTGTCTCTACTAAATGTAAAAATTAGCCAGGCATGGTGGCGTACACCTGTAATCCCAGCTACTCGGGAGGCTGAGGCAGGAGAATCACTTGAACCTGGGAGGTGGAGATTGCAGTAAGCCAAGATCAGGCCATTGCACTCCAGCCTGGGTGACAAGAGTGAAACTGTGTCTCAAAAAATAAAATAATAAAATTTAAAAAAGTGCATTTTCCATACTCATAGGTTATTTAACAACAAGCTGAAAAGTTTATAGGTGACCTCCATACCATCTGATTTTATATTTCTGTGGCAGTGGTTCTCAACCCCGGATGCACATTAGAATCAGTTGGGAAACCCATAAAAACACTGCCCAGGCTCTAGCCCCAGAGACTTGATTTGAACAGAGTGGCTTCCAGGCATCAGAGCATTTTTTAAAGCTTCATAGTTGATTCCAGTATCCAACCAAGGTTGAAAAGCCCTCATGTATGAGATAGTTAGTGGACCTGGTGTTGAGGAAAATATTCTGAATTAGAGATTAATTCATAACCTGTTTCCCCCTTTTTCTAGCTGGAGCCCAGATTTCAAGTTTTGAGTAAAATACCTTCAACCGGATGGGCCCTATTGTGCTCACACATTCAGAACCTGTTACCCAAGGAATTCCCTAAAGGTGAGTCTCTGGGAAGAAAAATTGTGGGTTTTTGTTTTTAATCTTTACTATCACTGGATTTATTGATAAACAAAGACTGTTAATTATGTGTAGACAGGACTTTTTATATTGACTTGATTTATAGAGCTATCGTTATAAATTTGATTACTGTACTATCATATTTAGAAAATAGAAAATGGATCTTGAGAACTGTTTCTAATAGCCTATTTAAAGGAGGATATATGCTACATGTACACCTATATGCTTATACATATTTAACGTATTTTAAAAGATATTCAAGAAATTAGTGATGACAGTTACTAGGGAGGGGAACTGGAGCCCTGTAGTGGGATATTTACTTTTACTGTGTATTCTTTTCAGTATGGTCTTTTAAACCCCATGCATATATTAAATTTCAAAAAAAATTCTTAATGGCTAAAAATGCTTTTTTAGTTTTATAAATATGCTTAAAGTTTTTTCTACTTGTAAAAATAGAAAACAACCTCACATTCCTTGAAATTGAGGGTCTCTGCTTGTTACTTGGTATACTATTTCTTGTGTTGGATGTGTTATTTAGGGGCATACATCAGATTTTCTTCTCTTGAACTCACGTCCTGGGATTTTTTTGCTTTACATTTTCTTTCACCTTTTATTTTTTATTTTACTTTATTTTTTGAGACGTGGTCTCGCTCTGTTGCCAGGCTGGAGTGCAGTGGCGCAATCCCAGCTCACTGCAACCTCTGCCTCCCAGGTTCAAGTGATTCTCCTGCCTCAGCCTCCTGAGTAGCTGGGATTACGGGCACCCACCACCATGCCCAGCTAATTTTTGTATTTTTAGTAGAGACGGGGTTTCACCATGTTGGCCAGGATGGTCTCCATCTCTTGACCTCGTGATCTGCCCGCCTCGGCCTCCCAAAGTGCTGGGATTACAGGCGTGAGCCACTGCACCCGACCTCTTTCACCCTTTTATTTCACCATGTTCCAATTTGTCTCTTTTTATCTTTTGCACTAATTCGTAGTCCTTCAATTTATTTCCAGCTTAATTAATGGCACTACCATTGTTCATATCACCCAACCTGGAATTCTGAGTCCTCTTGATCTCTTTTTCCTTTGATCCTGAAAGATAACTACTCCCTAGATTGTTAATCCTGTGTCAATGGCATTACTTGTAATCTCTCATACCACTGTGCCCCACCCTTACCTCCACTGGCACTGCCTTTATCGCTGAAAGCATCATTAAGATACATCTATCCCACATATCACACTATATTTAGAAATATTTTCTCTACATATATAACCCTCCTACTTAGCAGTTTATTGTTAGTCTAACATGTAAGGCCTTTTAGGCTCTTCCTGTGACTGGCTTTTCTCTGCAAGCCTCGTCTCCAGTTTTTCTCCGTATTCACCCTTTGTTCCAACTATAGAGAACTACTTGGCCAACCCAGCAGCATATCTTGTGGTTTCTTGTCGGTGTACACAGTTGATTTGCTAGAAATAAGTTCTAGTCCATTGTCAGCTGAATGAACTTGTCTTCAATTTCTAAGGCTTAGTTCAGATGTCACTTTCTCTATTGATAGTTAACTGCCTTTTCCCTGTGTTCTCCATAGCACTTTGTTTATTTTTTATTATTCATTATAATACTTATCACATTGCTTCTGTTATGTTTTTTCACTTAACCATGAGCCCCTAGAGGGTGGCGTGTGATTGATTTATCTTTCCATCACTAGTTTCTAGCAGAGTACTTGCATGTAAAAAGTGTTATTAAATGAATAAGAAAGTAAATGTTAACATATACAGTTTTTGAACTCTTGCTTTATAACCATGTGAGGTCACTAATCCACTGTTTTTAAAGTTTAGTAAAAGCTAACCTAAGTTTTACATGTCTGAAGAAAGAGTTTAATAAGTTACTTATTAGTAACTTATTAATCAATTATGAGAAAAATGTTCACCTATTTGAAAAAGCTGACTTTTTTTTTTTTTTTTTTTTTTTTTTTTTTTTTTTTTTTTTTTTGAGACAGAGTCTCACTCTGTTGCCCAGCCTGGAGTGCCGTGGTGCAAATTTTGGCTCACTGCAATCTCCTCCCCCCAGGTTCAAGTGATTCTTATATACTTCAGCCTCCTGAATAACTGGAATTACAGGCATGTGCCACTACAACTGGCTAATTTTTTTTTTTCAGACTGCGTCTCGCTTTGTCACCCAGGCCGGAGTGCGGTGACGCAGTCTCGGCCCACTGCATCCTCTGCCTCCTGGGTTCAAGCAATTCTCCTCTCTCAGCCTCCTGAGTAGCTGGGAATACAGGCATGTGCCGCATTCCCGGCTAATTTTTGTATTTTTAGTAGAGACAGGGTTTCACTATGTTGGCCAAGCTGCTCTCAAACTCCTGACCTCAGGTGATCCGCCTGCCTCGACCTCCCAGAGTGCTGAGACTACAGGCATGAGCCACCGCACCCAGCCTAATTTTTAGTAGAGATGGGGTTTCACCATGTTGGCCAGGATGGTCTCAAACTCCTGACCTCAAGTGATCTGCCCACCTCAGCCTCCCAAAATGCTGAGATTACAGGCGTGAGCCCCTGCACCTGGCCAAGAGCTGACTTTTTAAAAAGTACTCTTAGATGATTCAGAATACTTTTCATGCAAATCACTTATACATAAGTACATGACAATTTGACTGTTATTTAAAGTAGAAAACAGAGTAAGCTTTTATCAACATAACCAGAGTTTACGTTCTCAAAAGTAATAATGCTGTATTTATTTAACATATATTGTTTTGATACTTTGCTTATCTCTCTTCATTGCATATCTATTTGAATATGGACATTTATTTGCCTTTTGTTATTCCTTAGTTTGAATATAAGGATCATGGTAGAAATTTACTATAGTTTCCAAGTTTATATTCCTTATGGAGTCTTTAATGTACATTTAAAGTTGATTCTGTGCTAAATTACTTTTTTTTTTTTTTTTTTTGAGACGGAGTCTTGCTGTGCCTCCCAGGCTGGAGTGCAGTGGTGCAGCCTCAGCTCATTGCAACCTCCGCCTCCCGGGTTCAAGAAATCCTCTGCCTCAGCCTCCTGAGTAGCTAGGATTACAGGCGCTCACCACCACACCTGGCTAATTTTTTTTTTTGTATTACTAGTAGAGACGGGGTTTCACCATCTTGGCCAGGCTGGTCTTGAACTCCTGACCTTGTGATCTACCTGCCTCAGCCTCCCAAAGTGCTGGGATTACAGGCGTGAGCCACCGTGCCCAGCCTATTTTTTAAACAATAGTTGTAAGTCTGTAGATGTTGGTGGTCTAGAATTTCTCAGATTTTCAAATAGGAAAATCTAAATATTGAAATAAAAAATGTAGAGATTGAGAAATATAAGTTCTCCAGGTGTACCTACTCTAAATTTATCAACAGTAGGTGAGGAAAAGGATTCCATTCAAAATGGCTGAGTAAAAGCATTTGTATTCTATTCTTCTGCCTAATGCTAACTGAACATAACAAAAGGAGTAAAGAACAGGGAAGAAATCTTTTAACTTAAGTGAAATGAGGAGAAAACAGTAATCCCAAGCCTCAGATTATGAGAAGAGCTGCCAAACATTGTGAACGTTGAAGCAAATTGGGAAATATGCAAATATCTACAGATTTTAAACACGGCACAGAGCTCTCCCATGGTAGGTAGCAAGGGGACTACAAAGTCTCAGGCAGAGCGAAGCTGCAGGGAAAGACACAGATGTACCTTTTTTTTGCAAAAAAGAGTGGCAAGAGGCAGCAGAATAGAGGAGGTAGTGTATAGAGCTATCTCCTTGGTCTCAGTTGATGGAAAGCAGCTGAAGAGAAGTAAACACTGAATCACAATGCAGACATTTGAGAGCTTAACACTCTCTTCTTCTCTAATTCTGCTTCCCAACTCTACTGGTTTCATTACAGTTCTTCAGCCATGTGAAGCACAATCCTACTTCAAGCTATTTGGTTTTACTTGTTCCTTAGCCTGGAATTTTATTCCCCTAGAAATTCTTAGGGATTGCTCCCTCATTGATTCAGGTTTCTGTTCTGCTGTGAACTTCTCAGAGAAACATTCCTTGACCATGCATACTGAAACAGCAACCCTGGGAACGTTCTATTTCCAAAGCTTACTGAATTTTTTTCATAACCATCAGACATAATTGAGTTCTTTGTTTATTTTTTTCACTGTCTCATGAGAATGTAAACTCCAAAAGGACACAGACTTTAGCAGGCTTCTGTTCTTCCCCGACATTCTTAGCATCTAAAACATTGCTGGACACATAGTGGTTGCTTAATAAATATTTGTTGAATAAATTATTCAGCAAACGATAGGCAACACAGAGTTCCTGTGCCCAGTATAAACTGGGAGATCTATATGAGAGGGTTAAGAGACATTATCAGCCAATAGCAATAAGTGGTCTTTATTTTGAACCTGATTCATATAAAATATCTATAAAAATCAACCATGACATTTATGAGATTTTGAACATTGGATATTTGATATTAACAAAATGATGGTTACTTTCCAAAAAGTATTTTAAAACCTTTAAAATACTTTAAAAAGTATTTAGCCCTAATACTTTTTTTTAGAGTCCTGTTTTTTGGAGATTCTTATACACATGCACACACACACATGCACACTTTATAAGAGATTATATAATGCCTGAATTGTGATTCAGAATAAGTTTAAATTTCTGACAGTTAAAGAATAACTTAAAAAAATATATATATGTAATGGAGGATGTTGATTATGACAGTATATTTAGATCCCATGGATACATTCCAAAGCATGATATATTATTTTATTTAAAACTGTCAATGCTTATAATGCCATCCTTTGTAACTCTTTAAACTCAGGTTGAAAAGTATTAGATATCAACCTAAAAATAGTAAAGATTCTGACTTATGTTAGGGATTGCATGCAAAAAAAAAAAAAATTGAAGGCCATTTTTCTAAATTACCTTCAGACAATTTCTGTTTCCAGGGTTTTTCTCTGCTGTACCTTCCAGGAAGGATTAGTTCTACTATTATTGATGTGAACTGAAGGTCTGTCCCAATTTGACTTTTTAATGCCTGGAGAGAAATGAATGTAGTGCTCAAAGATTATGCAGTTGCCACTTAAGATACTCTAGAGCCATCATAGACTTTAGAGATGTAGTTATGCTTCCCTAAAAACAAAAAGTAGAGTTTCCATAAGCAAAATGTCTGTTGAGTTCTCCTGTTTTCTGCTTTTTCATTCTGTCATCTAATGCGGGTTCCCTAATCACTGAAAGGAGGTGAACAGTTTTTCTTTCCCATTATATAATTTTATATTTTTGTGGTTAAAACATAATAAATACTTTCAAATTATTATTTAGGCGTTTTCTTATATTTATCATGGTGTTCTGCAGAATCTGTAGATTCTTGTGGATTAGGTGGTTTATGCTCCTAGTTTGAAATAAATTTCAATTAAATAATGTATTCTTAAAATGGCATTCTGTTGTGTGTAGTTTTTAGTTGTAAACTCATATTTTTAATGCATTAAAATTAATTTGTAAATAAATATTTTATGGTGTACACCTGAAAGATAATAAGGGTTTTTTTTTTTTTTTGGTTGAAAATAAAAAGTGCTTATATATGTGTAGCACTATGAATCAGTCAGGATTTAGTTGCAGATAATAGAATTTGTTATAGCAGTTTATGCAGGAAAATACTTATTACATGGCGTTAGTGGCTTACAAAATCATGGAAGAGAGGAAAGGGCAGATGAAACAGATTTTGGGCTCATGGTTAAACTTTAGAAACATATCCCAGTGGTATACCTCAACACTGGTTTCTAAGGGAGCTGCGGCTGTCTGTGTGGATCAGGAGACTATTGTAGGGTAGCAAACTATGGCCTTCAGGCAAAGTCTGGCCTATCACCTGCTTGTCTATGTCTTACAAACTAAGAATGGTTGTTATATTTTTAAATATTTGAAAATATCAAAAGAAAAATAATGTTTTGTGGCACTTAAAATTAATAAATTCACAATAGGCACAGTGGTGGGCACCTGTAGTGTAGTCTCAGCTACTTGGGAGCCCAAAGTGGGAGGAGGATTGCTTTAGGCCAGGCATTTGAGACCATCTTGGACAATATAACAAAATACTTTCTCAAATTAAAAATGAAAAAAATGTGAAATTCAAATGTCAGTGTTTATTTGAACACAGCAATACATGCTCACTTACCTATTATATATGGCTGCTTTCACACTACAGTGGCAGTGTTAAGTAGTTGTAACAGAAACCGCCTGGCAAAATATTTGCTATCTGACCCTTAACTGAGAAAGTTCTCAACCCCGGCTCTAGAACACACAGTTCAATGCCACTGCAGAAAGCTGCCTCTACTGCTGCTTGCTCCAGTCGTACTGTAACTATTATGACCGGGCAAATAGATGTGACATGCACTGCCTCCCAGCAGCCAGCAGGATAATTACTGGGTACTAGAATCTCTGTCCAACACTGCAGCTAAAAAATGTATGTGTATCATTGACAGTGTGGTCTCTGCTTCATTTCTCATTTTCAAAGGTTGGGCAAGGCCACATGTGGTGGCTCATGCCTGTAATCCCAGCACTTTGGGAGGCCAAGGCAGGTGGATATCTTGAGCTCAGGAGTTCAAGACTAGCCTGGGCAACATAGTGAAACTCTGTCTCCACAAAAAATACAAAAATTAGCTGGGCATGGTGATGTGTACCTGTAGTACCAGCTACTCAGGAGGCTGAGGCAGGAGGATTGCCTTAGTCTGGAAGATTGAGGATGAAGTGAGCCATGGTCGTGCCACTGTACTCCAGCCTAAGTTACAGTGAGACACTATTTAAAAAAAAAAAAAAAAAAAAAGCTGGGGCAAGTAAGTTTGATTGGCCGAACCTAAATTGCAACAAGAACCTATTTGCATAGGAGTCTGTGGAAACCTTGCTTATTTTATTTTATAGCCTCTGTAATACATGAAAGCCCATTACAGGAGCAAGGTATGATGGATCTTGAGCTGCAATTCCCACCATATTTATCATATACTGGCTGTAAGAATTTGGAACATACTCTTTGTTTATTGAAATGATTAATTTTTTTCTTAATTCCAATTCAAAGTCATTGGTTGGTTTTGCAGTAACCAATTCTAATCATGTAATAACTAAACATTGATTGACTTCCATGTGGTAGTCGTATCACATGTATTCTGACTCTCTTTTCTTACAACATTATAAAGCCAGTATCATACTCATCTCCATTTACTATTAAGGAAAATGTAGCTCAGGGTAGTTTGATTTACTTTTCCTGAGGGCACATAGATAGTGAATGGAGGAATAGAATTTGAAATTCATATCTGCCTGACGCTGGAACTTTTTTACTGCCGCCTGTTCTTGCTAGTCTATTGCTTGTCCCTCTAATGCAGCATTTTTGTGAATCAAACCAGAATTTTTTTAATCACATATTGAGACTATTTAAACATTGTTTCTTAGTTTCGTTGCCTTTACAGAAATTTCAACCTGTGTTTATTTCTTCTTCTGTAAAAGGGAACTAATCAATTTTGTCTTTTATTTTTGCATAATGATTCGTAGTTTAATGCAAAAGGTCTCTGTGGATGTGTAATATCATGCACAAAATATATTGCTCAGACAAAAGACTCCACACATTTTAGTATTGATAATATTGTGCATTTATGTTTTATGAGGAATACATGTAGAAGCTTCAAGCACAATATTCACTGGAGGGAATAAAAATTTGCTGTTAGCACCCCCTGACAAGAAATAGAGACAGTGCTTTTAAAGTAGTAGAATATGATAAATCAGGCCAATCAGATAAGGATTCAGGGATACACTTTCTGTGAGAATATTTTGGTGAAAAAATATTTTTACTTTAGATCGTTAGTCACAATATCTGAACTTTTTGAAGTAGTCTAAGTATTTTCAAGGCAAGGCCTTTGGGGAAAAAATAAAAGCATAAAATCAGTGTTTACTGGAAAAGAGAAATAAAGTAGAGAAGAAAAGAAGATAAAAAATATAAGCTTCTGAAACACTAGTATGGCCTAAGCACAGTGCTGATATACTGACAAGCTTTATAACAACCAGCTAGCCAAGAAAAAGAAAAGCCCCAATTTTTAGTGTTTGTTGATTGCTGTGGTGCAAATATTCTTACCTTGGCTGGTCCCAAGCTATTTGTAGTTTGACAGCTGGATGTCCAAAATTTCTGAAAATTTAGCCATCAGCTCTCATGAGCTGGTACAAGCTGGATCTAACACGCCACTATTTAGTTTAGCTTCATTCAGCAAAAAGTAAGAACAGTAGACGAAGGCAGAAATATTTTGCATTTACATTTTAGTGGATATGCAAGAAAAAAACTTTATGGAACCTGAGTATCTTTTTTAAATCAAAAGTCATCATTTTGGAAAATAATATGAAAGTATATTATTTTATTCACAGAAGAATAAGGTTAATAGTTAAGTACTCTTGATATTGGAGTTTTTTCCTAAGGTTATTATCTCATTTTCTCATTAATAAAAGAATTGCTCAGAACTCATTAAATGACATAATACATTGCTGTGTTTAATTGCTAATAGTCACAGGCATAGTTTACTATAATCTGGAACTTCTAGGCTTAAACAGTCCTCTCGCCTTGGCCTTCCAAAGTGCTGGGATTACAGGCACGAGCCACCATGACTACCTCAACAATAGTTTTTTATTCGTATTTGCCTTTGACAAATTCTGCCAAGAAATGATTTCCTTAATATTCTGAATATTATTCTGTATTTAATATTGAGGCATGTGTTAGGATTGTGGCAGATTTGAATTAAAGATAGCTGGAAATCCTCAAAGGAAAAGAAAATGTAGTTACATGTATGTAACATTTCCCCTATGTGTCAGATGTATCTAGAGATGCTAAGAATTCTTTGCCAAGATACTGCTCATGAGTCATATTTCTTGTCACCAATCTGGTTACACCCTTGGTGGAAGATACACAAAGTAAACATGGGTTTTGTGGGTTTTTTTTTTTTTTTATTCTTGGGGACAAAAATACTTGATCATTTTGTCCAAATGTTTTAAGGAAGAACAAATAGTACTATCTTTGGTAGGAACAACCAGAAAATAAAATTGCCATTGCTTTCATAAGTAAAGGTATTTCATAAAGACAAAGAGCTTCCATTTAATAAAAGAGTACTGGATTTGGACTTGTATGTCTTGAATTCAAATTTTAGCTAATGCTAGTTGTTGGATCTTTTTGGCAAGCTGCTTCAACTCTGAGCTTCCGTATTTTAAATGTATAAAGTAGGCATACCATTTTGTGGTAGGAAATAAATGAATAAATTTTTGTGAAAATACCTAGCATTGTACTTGGCTATGGATCTTAAGGCTATATTTCCTGGACAAAAACTGACATAGAGGCAGGAAATGAGAGTTCCTTAGAGATGAACTCCAGCCTGAGCTGCTAATTACTGACGCTGTCCCCTTAGACTTAAAATGATTCAAGGAAAGAATGACTGGTGTTTTACACTTGGAAATACTGATTACAAGCCAGTGGGCAGAAACCAACCTGCAAAAATCTGATTGGGTGGAATGGTCTTAGGCTAGGCCAGTGAAATTCATTTGTTTTCTTCTGTAATTGACAATCTTTTAAAAATGTGCTTCTTTTTCCTAACACTCATCTTCCCCACAGCCCCACCTCCCTGAAGCTAGATTAGGTTTCCCTGATGTACTTTTCTCTAGTCTTCCTGTGTGTCCCTGGTATAACATGCATAGCCTTTATCATTCTTCATCATCTTTGCTACCACCCAGCTTCTAAACTCCACAAGGTCAGATATCATGTCTATCTTAAATGAATTGTCATTTCCTGGCACATGGTGTAAATGCCACATGTTCCAGGTTGTTGATATGTACCACTGTATCCCAAGCACCTACTCAGCATAATGCTTAACGTTTTATAAATTATTCATGATTCAGAATATTATGTTGTAAAAGTGATCATTCTATACCATACTTTTCATCATATATTCATAGAAAGACTGAGAGATTATGCCAAAGTTGTGATGACTCCAAAATACTAATAGGAAATTGCTCTATTTTTATTAGAGGCAAATCTAGGGTATTGAACACCACCAGAACAGTGTTGGTATTCCCAGCATGACTTTTTTGTTGTTGGAGACCATGGGTAGGTTTGTTTGAAGACTGGAAGAAACTCAGATTTATTTTGCTATTAAAAGTTGTGCAATTTATTTAATATCTAATACCTATTGAAAAATCAGTTCCCTCCCTCCCTCCCTCCCTTTCTAAATATTCCTACAAATACATGTATTTTTCTTGTTACTTGCTAAGCAGATGAAATTTATTTTAAGGAATTTTTTGTGTGTCAGAGGATTAAAAGGAACAAAATGGCTGTGTTGATGATAAACAGCTAAGAATCACTTTAAAAAAAAATACATGTATCTGATTTAAACATGGTTCAGTTGTGCTCACATTTCGCAGCACAGAGAAGATTAGCATGGCTCCTGCACAAGGATGACATGCAAATTCGTGAAGCATTCCATTAAAGAAAAAAAAAAGAAGAAATAAACAAATAAATGTGGTTCAGTTGAGACTAACTTAAGAAATGAATTGGTTGGTATATAAGTAATTTCAGTTGTTAATGTAAATATATTTTTATGTAAAACTGATTTTTAGGGTTGAACTAAATTCAGAACTAAATTCAGAAGTATTGCCAAGTAATTATTAAAGACCTATAAATTTAATGAAGGACAGACACAACCATTCTAAAGTAGTTAATGTTGTCTTTTGTTAATGTGTGTCCTTGTAAAATGTTTGCTTTCTGTCCATGTATTTTTAATTTCCAAAAGTTACATTGTAATGTATTTCATCTTGTTTTTTAATTTTTTTTTACCCATCACTATGTTTCTAAGATGTGTCCAATTAAATGGATCTGAAATACATACTTTTAAATAACTATATATAGTTATGTATCAACTTTGGTTTGCCTGTTCTTTTGCTCAGTGATGGACCTCTTAAGTAGCTTCCAAAAAATTGCTGCCAAGGAGAGAATTTCTTCCGAGTGTAGATGTAGAAGAGGAACACAAGATTCCAAGTGATGCAAAATTGCCCTTTAGATCCAGTTCATTTTCTCACTAGTCATGTATGTAGTTTCTGTCCACATGTCCTAAGGACACAGCATTTTCCAGCTTTCTGATTGTTGCTAATCTATTAGGTGCAAAGTAGCATTTTGTTTCAATTTGCATTTCTCTGAATACTAATTAAATTAAAACACCTCTAACACCTCTGTGTTTAATGGCCTTCCAGATTGCTTGTTCATACTTTACACCTTTTTTTCCAGTGGGATTGCTGTATTTTTCTTGGTTTTTTTTTTTGTTTTTTTTTTTTGTATTACTTGTAAATTCTATACTCTAATTCTTGTCAGTTTTGGATATTTTAAATATCTTCTATTGTGTTCTCTCTTTCTTTGTTGGCTTACAGTGTTCTTTTCTGAGCAAAAATATTCAATTTTGAAGTAATTACATTCATCATTTTATTTTTATATATGGTAAGCGATTTTGAATTTATCCTTTCAGAGTTCATACTTGATTCATTTTATATATACATACATATATATATATATATATGTATGTATGTATGTATGTATGTATTTGCCGGGCGTGGTGGCTCACTCCTGTAATCCCAGCACTTTGGGAGGCCAAGGCGGGTGAATCACTTGAGGTCATGAGTTCAAGACCAGCCTGGCCAACATGGTGGAACCCCATCTCTACAAAAATACAAAAAAAATTAGCCAGGCATGGTGGTACACGCCTGTAATCCCAGCTACTCAGGAGGCTGAGACAGGAGAATTGCTTGAACCCAGGAGGCGGAGGGTGCAGTGAGCTGAGATCATGCCATTGCATTCCAGCCTGGGTGACAGAGTGAGACTTCACCTCAGACAACAACAACAAAGAATATGTATGCTCTTCTATTAGCTTTATAGTTTACCTTTCATACTTGGATCTTTAATCCATTTTGAACGCACCTCTGTATGTGGCTTTAGAGAGGAGTCTAGTTTAATTGTATTCTAAAATTAGTGAGTTAGTTTCTCAGTACCATTTACATGATTGTGATATACTCTTTTCTGTGACAATTATCACATGTTTGGTTCTGATTAGATATATGGGTCTGCCTCTGAGATTTCTCACCTCTACCTTGGTCAGTTGTTCTTATATCATTCAGAGTGTAGATGTAGAAGAGGAACGCAAGATTCCAAGTGATGCAGAATTGCCCTTTAGATCCAGTTCATTTTCTCACTAGTCGTGTATGTAGTTTATGTCCACATGTCTAAGGACACAGCATTTTCCAGCTTTCTGATTGTTGCTAATCTATTAGGTGCAAAGTGGCCTAAAGTCACTGATTTTATTACCATGGTTTGGTAGAAGATTATTTTCAAAGTCTAAAAATTATATAATTTAATTTTCAAGTTTCATGATCATTGTTACCTGTTATGTTTCCTAAGTCCATTTAAATTATATTTAACACTCTTAACTAGTAACCATTATGATCCTTGAGATATCTGTATTGTTAATTCTTGATCAATTTCTTTAATTATAATTAAATGTAATTTCTTTAGGGTCTCTTTTTTCCCATGTTATTTAAGTGTTAGATTTTGCTTTTCAGGAGACATCTGGATTTGAAATTAAATGAGTTATTCTCTTCTCTGAAGTATGAGAGTACAAGTGTATATATACTCTAAGTGTATATTAAATGGTACGAACATTTTTAAATCAGTCAAAAATTAAAAGCAAGTGAATATTTTTTTAAAAAACCTAGATCAATAATAAGTTTCACGTTAGAAATAGGTTGCTTTAAAAAATAAGTCCAAATATTTTAAGTAATCAACATTGGCATAGCTCTCAATATTTTTGAATGACTTAGCGTATGTTCTACTAGGAACATAAATATATGCATAAACCAAAATCAACTAAATGTCTTGGAGTGACTCAGTTTTGACCATAGAATGACTTTGTTTTGTGTAATTTCACAAAGAAAGAAAAACTAAAAAGTAATCTACAGCTTTTTGAGTCCCCTTTGCATTCTTTGTTCCCTACCTGAAAAATATTCTCAATTCAAATTGTAATTTTTAGCATGTAATTTTGAGACATCACAAACATATATATATATATATATATTTTATTTTGATCATTAATACAATGTTATATCTGCTTTTTAGGGGTAGTTAGGTCTTTATACGGAAACATTTATTTCATGTAGTTTGTATTTTCTGTTTAAGCCACTGAATTCAAAAGCCTAGATATTGGAAATACAATAAGTAGATGAGAAACTTAATTTTAACCTCCAAATGCTAAACCTCCTAGCAAATATTTCAACTAGAAGATTTCAGTTGTATAGTCTTTCCCTTTTCCCCAGCTCTAGTTGAGGTGTTAATTGTAAAATGTAAAAGGAGACAAGTAGAATGAAAATAACAGCTAGGTATGCTTAATCCTTCAGTAATGATATAAAAGGCATTACTCTTTTAGATTGATCTTCAGAATAATGTGAGTTAGGTCTTATTATGGAATGTTATAAAAATAAATAAGCCTAGGAAATAGTTCCTCACTGCCAGAGGGGTTCTGTGCCAGTTTATTCAAGGTAGTATTTTATATTTTATGACATTGCTTTCCTTCTAAGAAGATGATGAGACTTACCAAGAAAAATATGGTAAACTGATTTACACTTGGAGAATTAATTCACTTCAGTTACTTATTTCCCGAGAAATTAGAGAAGCCACATATTTCAAATATTGTCATGGTTTCAGATAGATTTACATAATATATTAAATAGCTAACTGATAAGAATAACACTTCTCTTCTGATTCTTCCCTAAAGGCGTTTTTTAAAATAGGCTACATGTGATCAACAGAGAAATGATGTAATTAGGACATGTCTAATGGTAGTAATCATTCTTATATTTTGATATGGTGGAAGGACAGAGACACGTGGTTTTTTGCTCTTCTTTTCGTTTACCCCTCCACTCTTCCAACTCCTTTAGTGAGAATGTATCCCCCAGCCATGAGAATATAAATACACGTTTATATTTCATTTGTAGACTATCTGATGCAAAACTTATCAGGGAGGCCGGGCACGGTGGCTCATGCCTATAATCCCAGCACTTTGGGAGGCCGAGGTGGGAGGATTGCTCTAGCCCAGAGCTTGACACCAACCTGGGCAATGTAGTGAGACCCCAACTCTACAAAAACTGAAAAAATGAGCCACGTGTGCATACCCGTAGTCCCAGCTACTCAGGAGGCTGAGGTGGGAGGATCACTTGAGCCTAGGAGGTTGAGGCTTCAGTGAGCTCTGATCATGCCATGCACACCATCCTGGGTGACAGAATGACACTGTGTCTCAAAAAAAATTTTTTTAAGGGAAACAATAATACTTGGATTAACAAAGGGTATAAATCCACTAACAAGTAATTTTTGTGTCCCTGATAGTCATACTACTATCACCTTTTATTTTAAAGTGTGTTTAAGAATTTAGTAAGTTTCCTAATCTTTTTCATTTATATATCCCTAAAAAGTACATAAAGAGCAGATTATATATACATAATATACATATAATTTAAAATTTGAATAGAGGAATTTGTGGAAAAGATAAGTTAGGTGTGTCAGCAGGAAGATTCTCTGCCTCATTCTATCCATCCATTTATCCATCCATTCGTTAAGCATCTTCAGTGTGTCAGGTACTGTGCCAGCCACTAAAAGTTGAATATAAAGAAACAGATTACTGACCTCACACCAGATTCATCTTCAAGGAGTAGTGGTGGAGCTGTGCACTTATTGGAGATACTCTCCATAAATCCTAACATGCTTTTATTATACCTGCGGTAGGGCGAGAAATAGCCTCAAATGGGACCAAACTAGAATATTGGCTGTTGACTGAGAGCCTTGATGTGGATACTCAGTGCTTGTTTTTCTAGGTGATGAGGATTATATGTGAATTTGGGATGAGCGGATATGAGATGATGGCACAGACATAACAGGCATTCTTTTTTTTTTTTTGAGACAGAGTCTTGTTCTGTCCCCCAGGCTGGAGTGCAGTGGCGCAATCTCGGCTCACTGCAAGCTCCGCCTCCCGAGTTCACGCCATTCTCCTGCCTCAGCCTCCCGAGTAGCTGGGACTACAGGCGCCCGCCAACACGTCCGGCTAGTTTTTTGTATTTTTAGTGGAGACGGGGTTTCACCGTGTTGGCCAGGATGGTCTCGATCTCCTGACCTCGTGATCCGCCCGCCTCGGCCTCCCAAAGTGCTGGGATTACAGGCTTGAGCCACCGCGCCCGGCCTCTCTAACAGGCATTCTTATAGAGAGCAAAGAGCTATCAAAAGGCATGACTTCAAGTCCCATTCATACTACTTACTAACAATGTTTTGAAGATTGCATGAGATAATGTTTCTCATGTCCTTATAATTGAGTATAAATACGCCCAAATGGACATACTTTAAAACAGAAACAGAAAAATAGATCTTAATAATAGATCTTAATAATCTTTTTTTTTTTTTTTTTTTTTTTTTTTGGAGACAGGGTCTCGTTCTCTCACCAAGGCTGGAGTACAGTGGCACAATCTCAGCTCACTGCATCCTTCACGCACCCCTTGGGATCAAGCGATCCTCTTACCTCAACCTGGGACCTCATACGTACAGCACCATGCCTGGCTATTTTTTTGTATTTTGAGTAGAGGCGGGGTCTTGCCATGTTTCCCTGGCTGGTCTCGAACTCTGGAGCTCAAGCCATCAGCTTGCCTCGCCCTCCCAAAGTGTTGGGATTACAGGCGTGAGCCACTGCACCTTTTTTTTTTTTTTTTTAATGATTGTAAAGATCATATTCTAGTTAGAGGCCAATTAAGTTGTTTCCTGGAAAACAAAGACATTTGAATTCAGCCCTCAAAATAAAAGGAATGTAATTTGACAGGCTGAACAAAGGAGAAAAAGATTTGGTGAAAGGAAGAGTATTTGCCCAAGATATGGCTGTCTTTCTTGCAAAGTACTTTCAGAAATAACTGTATTGCTTCATTTGTTTATCTTTATGGTATATTTGAGGTGAAGCAAGGGTAGTATTTTTTTTCTTACTCCTTAGATTTAAGAAAATAATTCACAGGGAGATACATTATTTGCTATCAAATAACCACAAATGAGTCTCATGTTCCCATGCAGTCTGTGAATGAAGAGAATAATACACAGATTGAAATAGAGGGATTAAAATAAAAGTATGTGATGTAATATTTAGCAATTGATGCATATGTATGGTAAAAAATTACAAATCTTGAACAAGGCTATTAAATACAAATCTTGAATAAGGCTATATTGAAAAACATCAATTGAGTGTATATGTGACAAACAACTGAAGAAGCTCAGTAAGACTTACCATCAGGTCGGGCACAGTGGGTCATACCTGTAATCCCAGCACTCTGGGAGGCCGAGGAGGGCGGATCACTTAAGGTCAGGAGTTCAAGACCAGCCTGGCCAATATGGCAAAACCCCCTCTCTACTAAAAAATAAATAAATAAATTAGCTGGGCATGGTGGTGCATGCCTGTAATCCCAGCCACTTGAGGGGCTGAGGCATGAGAATTGCTTGAACCCAGGAGGCAGAGGTTGCAGTAAGCCGAGATCCTATCACTGCACTCCAGCCTGGGTAACAGAGCAAGACTCTGTCTCCAAAAAAACATATATATATATATGGTTCCCTTATTGACAAACACTTTTATTATTTTCAGGTTTTTACAATTTAATCTATGCTGCTTATGGACATTACTTTATACATCTCCTTCGAGATATATGTGAGTTTCTTTAGGGCATATACCTAAGTGGAATTGCTGATTCATATGATCTGTATATGGTCAATTTTACTAGATAATTCCAACCAGATAATGCCAATCCATAAACACTGTTACTAAAATTTATAACCCATTTGTTCACATCTTTACTAATTTGGTATTGTCCTATTTGATTTTTGATATACAATAGTATATTGATGTCCTATTGCTCTTGTAACAAATCACCATGTTCTTACTCGCTTGAAACATTACAAACTTAGTATCTTACAATTCTGGAAGTCAGAAGTCCAAAACTGGTCTTGCAGGGCTAAAATCAAGGTGTTCATAGAGCTGCATTCTTTCTGGACGCTCTAGGGGAGAATCTGTTCCTTGCCTTTTTCATCTTCCAATGGCTACCCACATTCCTGGCTGATGTCCATATCACTCCAACCTCTGCTTCCTGATCACATCTCTTTCTCTCTCCTGACTCCTTCTTTGTGATTATTTCAGGCTTGCTCAAATAATACAGAATAATCTCCCCAATGCAAGGCCTCATTGCATCACTTAATCACATTTGCAAAGTCCTTTTGGCCACATAATGTAACATACAGGTTCTAGAGATTAGAATGTAGTAGAGACGTCTTTAGGGGCCATTATTCTGCCTAACACAAATGTTAACTCGTTGTTATGTTAATTTGCATTTCACTTATGACTAACAAGATTGTGTAGCTTTTCATATTTTTGTGGCCATTCATGTTTCCTTTTCTGTGAAATGCCTATTTGTCTTTTGTCCATTTTTCTATTGGGTTGTTTGCCTTTCTCTCATTGACTTGAAGGCATTCTTTACATATTTTGAATGTAATGCTTTTTTGTTCATTATAGATGTTGCAGATATTTCTCTCCCAATTTCTAGCTTGTGTTTACTTTTTTTTAATTTTGATGTACAGAAGGTAATTTTGATAAGGCTAATTTTGTGTGTGTGTGTGTATGTATAATTTTTGTTTTGTTTCATTTTAAGACATTTCTTCCTTAACCTGAGGTTGTATTTTCCAGCATTTTCTTCTAAACATTTTTAAAGATTTGCTTTTCAAATTAATGTCTTCAAATGTCTTCAATTGCTGTGGTGACAAGAACATAGTGAATATAAGCTGCTGAAAGTAGAGCTAGTCGTGGCTGGAACAGAGAGAAATTCAAGTGGGTTGGGAGTGAGTTGATAAATATTTCTTTGAATCAATGATCAAGTTACTAATCTATAGCCGTGTTCACATTGCTTTAAGATTAAGTACAGTCATGAACTACCTATGATAGGTAGCCATGCAGTAGAAAAATCTGTTATTTCAAACAAAGACCATCTGGGAGAAGCATTAAGAGTTTGAAATTGCATGGTGTGTCCAGGGAACAGCAGATAGGTGATGTGGTATGAGTATGGGATGAGGGGAGGGTTAGGGCAGAAGATACAGCTTCAAAATTAGGGACCCACCAGATTTTGAGCAGCCTTTTTATACCTTGCAAAGGTTTTGTCTCTAGTCCATTGCAGCCATTTTTGTCACTTTTAAGGAAAGTTGTATTCTGATCTGTTTGAAATTTTAGAAAAATGAATATAGCCACATTATTGGCAGAGTAAAAACTGAAGTCGGCATTCCTTTAGTTCCTTATATATAGTAGACACTTAAGGAATTAAATTTCAGCAATGCTATTGCAGTTGGGGATGCAAACACAGAGTGTGCAGTACAGCCTTTTGATTATTAGTGGTGAATTTTCAATCTTTTAAATGGATTTGATATTTAGTAACAGGCAGAAAGATATTTTGAGGAAGTTTTGAAACTAAAGCACATGAGTACACTGGGAAATTCCATTTTTGGTAACACATGATATATGATGATACTGATTTTTAGATGTAGCTTACAAAATGCTCTTAAAGCAATTTGTAGAGAGGAATTTTTTAAAGCATTTCAAACCATGTCAACATCATTATGTGTACATAGCTTTCCAACATAACTAATTGGAAGAGCAAAATTCATTTGGATGTATAAATTTTGATATTTTGTGAGAAATATAAAACAACAATAAAACTCCTCATTCTAATTAATCAATAGTATAATTAATCTGTGAAGAAGCCAACATCTATTTTACCATTATTATTTTTGTTGATGTCGTTACTTTATTCATATTTTTTTCATTTGTGAGGTTTTACCAGTGTAATTTTGCACAATCTTTTGCATTTGTCATTTTCCTTTGATCACTTTCAGGTCTTAACACACATTCCAGCCTCATTCGGTCATGATTTCTTATGACACTAGTGAGCTGGTTTCCTCTTTGGGATGTTCCTTGTCCTCAGTATGTTGTTGATGCATGAATTTCCAGCGGAGGATTCTGGCTTATTGCCTTTTGTTTTGTCGTCATCTGTTTACCACCCAAACCTAACTCTCTGTTAGTAATTTTTTTCCTTCTGCCCCTGCCTTCTCTTAAATAGTTGTTATTTTCTGAATTTATATCAGTTTTAACTGAACATGTTTTAAAAAGTACATTATGGGGTACCCAATGATCTTAACAAAAATGATGATTTTTGTTAGTTATATAATTGATTTTAAACAAACCATAAAAAACAAAATTGTCTTCTAAGTTTTCTTGTTTTAAAATAAACAGATAAGAAATTTAAAGAAAAAATTTGCCCCCTTTGGTCTATTTTATTTTATTTTATTTATTTATTTATTTTTTTTTTTTGAGACGGAGTCTCGCTCTGTCGCCCAGGCTGGAGTGCAGTGGTGCGATCTTGGCTCACTGCAAGCTCCGCCTCCCGGGTTCCCGCCATTCTCCTGCCTCAGCCTCTCCGAGTAGTTGGGACTACAGGCGCCTGCCACCACGCCCGGCTAATTTTTTTGTATTTTTTAGTAGAGACGGGGTTTCACCGTGGTCTCGATCTCCTGTCCTCGTGATCTGCCCGCCTCGGCCTCCCAAAGTGCTGGGATTACAAGCGTGAGCCACCGCGCCCAGCCCTTTGGTCTATTTTAAATCACCTTAACTAATCCTTGAGCTGCCTCTAAATCATTTATCTTCTAAACTCTTATTCAGCACCGTTTACTCATTAATGAACCATTTTTTTTGTCCATTTCTTATTTGTCAGGTACCATGTCAGGTATTCAGGAATAAAAAGTTGAATAGGGTATGACCTTTGCCTTCCATAATCTTACATTGTCTGGTGTTGAAAAAGACAATCAAAACAACAGTTATATGATGTGATAAATGCTATGATAAAGATGTACACAGGATGCTATGGGAACCAAGAAGGGGAGGCATCTGTCAAACTGGGAGATTCAGGAATGCTTTCAGCCAGGCACAGTGGCTCACACCTTTAATTCCAACTCTTTGGGAAGCCAAGGTGGGAGGATCACTTGAGGCCTGGAGTTTGAGACCAGCCTGGGCAACATAGTGAAACCCCATCTCTATAAAAAATAAAACAATTAGCTGGGAGTCTGAGGTGGGAGGATGGTTTGAGCCCAGGAAATGGAGGCTGCAATGAGCCCTGATCATGTAACTGCCCTCCATCCTGGGCAACAGAATGAGAAAAACAACAACAAAGGAAAGCTGGAAAGCTTCTTAGAAGAGGGACAGTTGAGCTCAGATTTAAAGGATGATTCATAATCATCTGGATATAGAAGAGCCAGAGGGAGAGAGCGCCCCAGGAGAGGGCCCAGGGTGTGTGCAGGCAGAGCAAGGAGGCCTGCAGTAGATGGGTGTGGTTAAAGTAGAATAGTAGGGCATGAAGAAGGTCAGGCCTATGCAGGGGCTAGATAATAAAGAGCCTTAAAATTTGTACTTTTCCTTAAAGTTACGAGAATCAATCATACATATATTCCTTCAGTTCTACTATGTACCAGATACTTAGCTATATGTTAAAGGATTTGGAGAGCATAACCTTCTTTCAAGGAATTTATAGTTTGATGCAAAATATTGATAATTTAATAGCATGAAATTATCTTTAAGCAAGTTGGTAACTTTTCAATTTAGAACAAATGATTAATGTAATTTTTATCAGGAGATACGTAAGATGTCCTGCAAAAGCTTTCTTTAGGATGAGAACTAGGATACATAAATTGTAAGCTTAAACATTTTTTTATGTTGTAATATGTAAGTTTTTGTGAGAAATAGTAAAATACACACCCAGAACTCAGAATATCTGAACAGAAAATCTAGTGCTGTCACTTACCGGTTATATAACTCTATGCAAGTTGTTTTTTTTTTTAACATTTATTATTCGCCAACCACTTACTATGAACTAAGGATACAAACTTAAGATTTGGTTCTCTTTATTGAGAAAATTATTGCTAATGGGAATAAATAACCATTTACTGGTAAATGTACATTACAGTAGAATAACAGTAATAATAGCCCTCTCTTACTGAGCACTTGTGCCAAATACTAATCTAAGTGCTTTCCATGTAATAAATTACCTAATTTCTACAAATAACACTATGAGTTAGGTTCTGATAATTATTCTTTTTTTCCAGATAAGGAATCTTACACACAGAACATATCTGACTTGAGGTTAAATAGTTAGTAAGTGATACAATTAATTGCAAAGCCTGTGTAACTAATATGTTATACTGTCTCTCTTAATGTTGAATATTCTGTAACAGACTACAGGCATGCAGTACATAATGATATGTTGGTCAGCAACAGACTGCATATATGATGGTGTTCCCAGACACTGTAATGAAGCTGGAAAATTCTTGTCACCTAGTGACGTCGTAAGTGTTGTAATACCATAGCACAAACCACAACTCACGTGTTCATAGTGATGCTAGTGTAAACAAGCCTTCTATGCTGCCAGTTGTATGAAAGTATAGCACATACAATTATGTATGGTATATAACATATGCATATAAATCATGTAATACATGATAGTAAATTACCATGTTACTGGTTTATGTAGTTACTATACTATACTTTTAATCTTTATTTTAGTGGATACTCCCACTTATAAAAAGAAAACTAACTGTAAGACAGCTTCAGGCAGGTCCTTCAGGAGGTACTCAGAAGAAGGCATTGTTACCATAGGAGATAACAGCTCCATATGGGTTATCGTCCCTGAAGACCTTCCAGTGAGACAAGATATGGAGGAGGAAGACAGTGATATTGATAATCTTGGCCCTGTGCAAGCCTTGGCTAATATGTGTGTTTGTGTCTTTTTTAACAAAAATGTTTTAAAACTTGGAAGAAAATTAAAATATAAAAATGCTTATAGAATAATGATATAAAGAAAAAACATTTTTGTACCACTGTACAGTGTGTTTGTGTTTTAAGCTACGTGTTATTCTAAGAGTCCAAAAGTTTTTTAAAAATCTGAAAGTTTGAAAGTTCATAAAATAAGAGTTTCAGTAAGCTGAAGTTAATTTATTATTGAAGAAACATTTTGTTATAAATTTAGTGTAACCTCAATGTACAGTGTTTATAAAGTCTACAATATATTCAGATGTCCTACACTTTCACGTTCGTTCACCACTCACTCACTGACTTACCCAGAGCAACTGGAGTCTTGCAAGCTCCATTCGTAACAAGTGCCCTATGCAGGTGTACCATTTTTTATCTTTCTACGGTATTTTTACTGTATGTTTTCTCTCTCTCTCTCTCTCTCTCTCTGTGTATGTGTATGTGTGTGTGTGTGTGTGTGTGTGTGTGTGTGTGTGTGTTGCTCAGTACCCCAGGCTGGAGTGCAGTGGCGTGATCTCGGCTAACTGCAACTTCCACCTCCTGGGTTCCAGCGATTCTCCTGCCTCAGCCCCTTGAGTAGCTGGGACTATGGGCGCATGCCACCATGCCTGGCTAATTTTTGTATTTTTAGTAGAGACAGGGTTTCACCATGTTGGCCAGGCTGGTCTCAAACTTCTGACCCCATGATCCGCCCACCTCGGACTCCCAAAGTGCTGGCATTACAGGCCATTTTCTGTGTTTAGATACACAAATAGCATTGTGTTACAGTTGCCTGTATTCAGTACAGCAACATGCTGTACAGGTTTGTACCTAGGAGCAATAGGCTATACCATATAGCCTAGGTTTGTAGTAGGCTAAACCATCTAGGTTTTTGTATGCGCACTTTCTGATGTTTGCTCAAGGACAAAATCGCCTAACAGTGCACTTCTGGAGCGTATCCCTGTCGTTAAGCAATGCGTGACTGTGTAACTAAAGTTTCATGGTAGGCTAAAAGCTGAACAACAAACTTGCCTGGAGATTTGGGGAAGACTTCTCTGAGAAGGTGACCTTAGAGCTGAGTTTTAGACTACTTGGAAAAGCAGAGGAGGGGGCATCGTTAGCAGAGAAAACAATATACATAATACACAGAGGACTGAAAGGGCCTAACAGTCTGGGAGATGCTTTCAGTGTGGCAGAATTTAGAGTGAAAGAGGTGGTGGCTTACTGGTAAATGATGCTGAAAGTTGTATTTTAATTTATTCTTAGACAATAGGGAATCAACAGAGGTTTTAAATCAGAAAAGTGGTATGATACCTGCTTTGTGTTTGTTTTTTTTTTTTTTTTTTTTTTGAGACAGAGTCTCGCTCTGTCAGCTAGGCTAGAGTGCGTTGGCACAATCTCGGCTCATTGCAACCTCCGCATCCTGGACTCAAGCAATTCTCCTGCCCCAGCCTCCCAAGTAGCTGGGATTACAGGTGTGTGCCACCACGCCCGGCTAATTTTTGTATTTTTAGTAGATACAGGGTTTCACCATGTTGGCCAGGCTGGTCTCAAACTCCTGACCTCAGGTGATCCGCCTGCCTCAGCCTCGCAAAGTGCTGGGATTACAGGTGTGAGCAACCATGCCTGGTCTCTGCTTGGTTTATCAGAAGATAACTTAGGAGCTGTAAGAACAGGACACCAGGCCCGGGGCGGTGGCTCACACCTGTAATCCCAGTATTTTGTGAGTCCCAGGCAGGTGAATTGCTTGAGTCCAGAAGTGCAAGAACATCCTG
This sequence comes from Symphalangus syndactylus, assembly GCF_028878055.3. Lineage (NCBI taxonomy): Eukaryota > Metazoa > Chordata > Mammalia > Primates > Hylobatidae > Symphalangus > Symphalangus syndactylus. Next base: position 53,210,210 of record NC_072432.2, read on the forward strand.
GGCAACGTGGCAAAACTACATCTCTACAAAAAATACAAAAATTACCCAGGCGTGGCTGTGCATGCCTGTAGCCCCGTACTAGGGAGGCCGAGACAGGAGAATTACCTAAGTACAGGAGGTTGAGGCTACACTGAGCCCTGATCATGCTGCTGCACTCCAGCATGGGTTACAGATTGAGACCCTGTCTCAAAAAAAAAAAAAAAAAAAAAAAAAACAATGAACAAGACACCAGTCATATGTTAGTGAGATTTACACTAAGTTTACTGGTTATTTCAAAGAGCAAGCATTTGGTTTTATTGATTTTCTCTTTTTTTCAATTTCAATAATTTCTGCCCTAATTTTGATTATTTCTTTTTTTCTGCTTTCTTTAAGCTTAAACTACTTTTCTTTTTCTAGTTTCCTAAGGTAGAAGTGTAGTTTATTAATCCTTAGATCGTTCTTCTTTTATAATGTGTACATTTAGTGCTGTGAGGAAAATTTTTTCCTCAAAGAACAGCTTTTGCTGCATTTTATGCATGTTGATAAGTTGTATTTTCATTTAATTCAAAATGTGTTTCAGTTTCTCTTGACTAGTCTTTGGACCCTATGTTTATTTAGAAGTGTGTTGTTTAATTTCCAAATTTCTCTTAATTCCATTGTGGCCTGGGAGCATACTTTGTATGATTTCTGTTCTTTTAAATTTGTGAAGGTGTGTTTATAGCACAGAATGTGGTCTGTCTTGGTGAATGTTTCACGTGAATTTGAGAAGAATGTGTATTCTGCTGTTGTTGGATCAAGTATCCTATAAATGTCAACTGTAGATCTAGTTTAATGATAGTGCTGTTGAGGTAAACTATATATGTATTGATTTCCTGCATGCTTGATTTATCAATTAATGTATGAGTGCTGTCTCAAACTCTAATAATCAATTTGTCTCTTTCTCCCTTCAGTTCAGTTTTTGCCCTACATATTTTTATATTCCTTTTAGACCTATACACGTTAAGGATTGTTATGTCTTCTTGGAGAAATGATCCCTTTGTCGGTATATAATGCCTCTTTTTATCCCTGATATTGTTTTCTTATTTGAAAGACTACATCATGTAAAATTAATTTAGCTGCTCCATCCTTTTTTTTTTAAATCTTTTTTATTTCAAGGGTAAGTCAATAGAATCCAGCTTTCTTTTGATTAGAGTTAGCATGGTATATTTCTCTCCATCTCTTTACCTTTAACCTATCTGATTGTTTATATTTAAAGTTACCTTCATATAGATACTATATTGTCTATAGGATTTGAGTTTTTAATCCCCTCTGACGTTCTCTGTCCTTTAATTGGTGTATTTAGACCACTCACATTTATAATGATTATTGATTTAGTGGGATAAATATCTGTCATGTTTGTAACTGTGTTCTATTTGTTGCATTTGTTCTTTGTTCTTCTTGTTCTTCTTCCCTTCTTTTCTTGCCTTCTCAGGTTTTAACAGCATTTTCTATGATTTCTTTTAATCTCCTATCTTAGCGTATTAAACTTTCTTTTTTTTTTTTTTTTTTTTTGAGACAGAGTCTTGCTCTGTTGCCCAGGCTGGAGTGCAGTGGGGCAATCTCAGCTCACTGCAACCTCTGCCACCAGGGTTCAGGTGATTCTCCTGCCTCAGCCTCCCAAGTAGCTGGGACTATAGGCGCCCGCCACCACACCTGGTTAATTTTTATATTTTTAGTATAGATGGGGTTTCACCATGTTGGCCAGGATGGTCCCGATCTCCTGACCTCATGATCTGCCCACCTCGGCCTCCCAAATTGCTGGGATTTCAGGCATGAGCCACTGCGCCTGGCAGCATATTAAACTTAATGGTTGCCCTAGATGCCAACATTCACCTTGTACTTATCTTGATCTGCCTTTATATTGACACTTTTTATCACTGAGGTATACCGCAGTGTTCTTGCAATAGCATTACCAGCTCCTCCCTCCTCTCCCTTGTGATATTGCTCTCATTTATCTTACTTATTCATAAGCTATAATCATCCAACACATTATTGCTATTTTTAAACAATCAGTTATCTTTTAGATCAATTAGGAATAATTAAAAGCTATGCATAATGGCTCACGCCTGTAATCCTTGCACTTTGGGAGGCTGAGGTGAGCAGATCACTTGAGCCAGGAGTTTGAGACTAGCCTGGGAAACATGGCAAATATCTATCTCTACAGAAAATACAAAAATTAACTGGCCATGGTGGTATGCTCCTGTAGTCCCAACTATTCAGGAGGCTGAGGTGGGAGGATCACTTGATCACGGGAGGTTGAGGCTGCAGTGGGCCGGGATTGCACCTGCACTCCAGCCCTGGTAACAGAGTGAAATCCTGTCTCAAAAAAAGAAAAAAGAAAAAAAAAAGGATAAAAATGTTATATTACCTTCATTTATTCCTTATCCAGTGTTCTTCCTTTCATTAATATAGATACAATTTACTGACCCCTATCATTTTTTCTTCTTCCTGAGGAACTTTTAACATTTCTTGCAGAGATCTCACAACAAGTTCTCTCAGTTTTTGATTATCTGAGGAAGTCTTTATTCTTTCTTCATTTTTGAAGGATAATTTCATAAGATACAGAATTCCTAGGAATTTGGTGGGTGAGAATTTGGTGTATTAGGTTGATGGGCTTTTCTCCTAATGTTTAAACTATTTCACTCCTCTTTTTGCTTGCATGTTTTAGATGAGAAGCCCACTATAATTTTTATCCTTGTTCCTTTATTGATACTGTGTTTTCCCTCCCTGTTATACCCCTACCTCATCATGCTTCCATGATTTTCTCTTTATGTTTGATTCACTGCAGTTTGAATATAATATGCCTGCATGTAGTCTTTTACGTATTTATCATGTTGGCATTCTCTGGGCTTCCTGTATCTGTGGTTTGGTGTTTGTCATTAATTTTGCAAAGTTCTCAAAGTTCTTTGTCATTATTACTTTAAATATGCTGTTGTTCCCTTCTCTCTTCTCTTTCTAGAAGTTTCTGTTGACCTATCTTCAACTCACTGATTCTTTCCTCAGCAGTATCCATCTGCTGCTGAGCCTATCAAAGCATTCTTCATATCTGTTAGAATGCTTTTGATTTCTAACATTTCCTTTTGATTTTTTTTTTTTTTTAGAGCCCTGTTGGTATGGTGAAAGTATGGAGGAAGGGGAAATGTTTTATAATCTTATTACTAAATATTAGTGTTTTAGTAGACCTGGACTCTGGGCTGTGACTTTGCAAGTGTTTCCCCTGGGCTTTGCTTCCTTTATTCTTCCTTTCCCCTTCCTGGACCTCCTCAAGTGAGACCAGAAGGCAAAGGGGCTGGAGTGGAAGAAATGCCCTTCCCCCAGGAAAGACAAGGCTCTGATAAAATCTTTCATCCTGCAGTGTAGGCCTTTGTTATGGAGAATACTCTGAGAGCATTTCACAATGATTACTCACTCTTCCCCTTCTCTGCTTGAGCCAGGGAGGGGATCTTTCTCAGATCTTGGCGATGAAAACCTAGTGTGATTGGAACCCTGGAAAGTTGTGGTCCCAGCATTTCTCCCTCTCATGCTAGTCCACTTTCATCCGCCACCAGTTTGTCCCAGTTACCATTGAGGTGTTCCTACCAGTTCATGGCTGCAGAGACTTCTTATCCAGGTAGGCTGATTTCACCTGTGACTGGATTTCTGGGGTTCGTTTGCCCTGCGACCTCAGTTCTTTTTGATGGGTCCAAGAAAAGTCCTTGAGTTAAAGTTGATCCAGTGGTTTCTTATGTAAGAACAGGAGATGATTTCAAAGCTCTTTACATTTTGGTGCTAAATCTCTTATTTTGTTTTTTATTTAACTTTTCTTTTCATATTAGTACATGTTCTTTAAACAGTATTCCATGACATGGATGTACCATAAATTACCTATTGATCTATTAAAGAACTAGACTGTTTCCAACTTTTTCAGTATCGCAAATGATTATAATAACATAATGCGGTAATTCACATTGTATGACATCTTTGTGATCTGTGTGAATATTTCTACAGGATAGCTTCTTGTTGACTTATATGTGTAGTAATTTCCATTTTACTTAGTACTTCTTACTGTCTATGAAGAGAAATCCTATTAGTTTTACCAAAGTAATGATCAAAAATTGTACTTTGTTTTTATTTACATTTCTTGGATTAGTGATTTTAAGTACCTCTTCATATGTGTTGTGTAGTGTTTTTACTGGCAGTAGTCTACTTGTATTCCAGATCCACTATGCTCTAGGGTAGTTGAATCTGAGTTCCATGGATATCCGAGTTATTAATACTTTGTTAGAAGGGCTGCAAATATTTTTTGCCTATTTGTTTCTTATCTTTTAACTTCGTGGTATTTTTGGCCATAAGTTTGCCTTTTTTTCCCTTTTAAAGATTTACCCTGCCGGGCGCGGTGGCTCACGCTTGTAATCCCAGCACTTTGGGAGGCCGAGGCGGGCGGATCCCGAGGTCAGGAGATCGAGACCACGGTGAAACCCCATCTCTACTAAAAATACAAAAAATTAGCCGGGCGTAGTGGCGGGCGCCTGTAGTCCCAGCTACTCGGAGAGGCTAAGGCAGGAGAATGGCGTGAACCCGGGAGGCGGAGCTTGCAGTGAGCCGAGATCGCGCCACTGCACTCCAGCCTGGGCGACAGAGCGAGACTCCGTCTCAAAAAAAAAAATAAATAAAAAAAAAAATAAATAAAGATTTACCCTAAAGTATAAGTATTCCTTTTATATTTGCTACTAATATTTTATTGTTTCTTTGCATGCAAATCTTTATTTGGAATTATTAGTTTTTATTTATGGAAAGAAGTAGAAAACAATAACTTTTTACTATAACCAGTCTGCGGAATTATAGAATTTTCTCTGTAGTACCCAGCAACCCAAAATTAGAAAAGAAGAAATGATGTGGCTGGGTTCCTGGAGGTATGAATACATGTTGAGAAGGTGTATAGGCCAGGAATGCAGGGGGCATGAAGACACCGATGAGAATTAAATATGGTCTCACCTCTCCTGAACAACTGGGAGAAGTCAAGGGATAAGCGATTCTAGTGAAGACCACAGATTCATCGAGTGAGAAAGGGGGATGGAGTAAAAGACCAGAGTGAGATTTTGGAATTTGAGATGTCAGAAATAAATTCCTAATGATGCCAACATCTGGGATATATCTGTGTAAGTTTTAGGTCAGCTGAAGTGCATCTCATTCCTGCGCTCACTCTCCCTGTACTGTGCCTTCCACTGAGGATACTGGTCAGTGATTACCAAGCTAAATGACCTGAACTACAGATTAGCAAACGTATGTAGAATGCACAACTTGTCAGTATTATGCAGTCTCATTTTACAGAAGTATTGTGTTACAAGAATCCTTTTGCAAATCTTTTATACAAAATTTTAACATATATATAAAAACTCAGAGAATGCTGGGGATCTCAGGTCAGCCTTCAAAAGTTTATTTATTCCATAACATAATTGAATTATACTGTATTAATCATACCAAGTACCCTATCTGCCTTTTAACTATTAAGATAAATCTACCTTTAGGGCTTCTATTAATGGTTGCAATTTCTGCTCCCAAGATAGCAGTGGGAGCTGTTGTAGGAAGGGTTCCAGAAAGGCAGCAGGGAGATTTCAACAGTTGCTGTTGTAAATTTTATGTAAGTGAAGTATTCTTAAATGGAGGTGAGTTGCTTTTGGCTTTGGAATATGTTTTTCTGTATGAAAAAATTAAGCACACCAAAAAATACTTACAGAAATCTGAGCAATTATGTAGCTCAGTGTATATATAGTATGATGGGTCCATAGACTGGGCTAATCTTGTAGTATCTCATAGTCTGGGCTAAAATATGATAATGATTCTCCTTGAAAGACAAAAAACTTAATGCTTCAGAAGGTGGAAATTTTAAATTCTAATTCAGGACTATATGTAGAACTTGTTTTTTACTGTACGTATTAGATTGCTGGTTTATATACCCAGTTTGTTGGGAGCATCTCAGAGTTTTGCTTTTATTCTTCAAAAGTATAAGAGGTTTGCCTTTACTTTTCAAAGTAAAGGATTTTCCAGAAAGATTAAGAAGAAGAAAGAAAAAGAAAAACCTCAGGAATTGCTTATAATTCTTTTTTTTTTTTTTTTTTTTTGAGACAGAGTCTCGCTCTGTCGCCCAGGCTGGAGTGCAGTGGCGTGATCTCGGCTCACTTAAAGCTCCACCTCTTCCCGGGTTCACGCCATTCTCCTGCCTCAGCCTCCTGAGTAGATGGGACTACAGGCGCCTGCCACCATCCCTGGCTAATTTTTGTATTTTTAGTGGAGACAGGGTTTCACCATGTTGGCCAGGATGGTCTTGATCTCTTGACCTCGTGATCCTCCCGCCTTGGCCTCCCAAAGTGCTGGGATTACAGGCATGAGCCACTGCACCTGGCAGGAATTGCTTATAATTCTTTGATGAAACTGTAAGATTTCACTTAGCCATGTGAGCTTACATTACATTTATTGAATGTAGCTAGTGTGTTGTGTTTCTTCGCTTATATAATTAAAGAGTTAGGAAAGTTATTTAAAGCTTTCAGCAGAGCTACTCAAACGCAGCTAGTTACTTGACAAATATATTTTAAAAATGTAGCCTATTTACTTGATCTATACCCATCTATGATTTAAGTAATGGAAAACTGTTTAAATGATTTTGGGTGAGCAAGTTTAAAGTGGTTTTCTCTTATTAACATAAGAGATTAGATTAAGAAATACTATCTGGGTTTGCAGTCATTATCTCATAGCTATTTAAATAAGCCCCTGCTGGCAGTCCTAACATTATTTTTTCTTATGAAACCAAATAGGGTTTGTATTAGAAAGCCAGTTCTTATACACAATAATCTTTATAAATATTTTGAAAACCCTTACTAACATTAAAATTAAGCGAAAACATTCTTCTGTGATTTGTCCTTATTTTGCATATCTTTTCTTTATTGCTTTGTAAACCTCTTATTCTGCATCCAACTGAGAAATAAATTATTCCTTAATTTTTTGTGTCATTTTGCAAGTCTCTAAAACATAGCACTGTAGGGGCTTATAGTATTTCCTTTGCTTTGCTTGTTTAAATAACTAAAAATGCATATAAAAATTAAATGTTTCATGATCAAGGTAAAGGAAGAAAAGATAACATTTATTGAATATAACTAGTGTGCTTGGCATGTTACAGAAACGTTGTTATTTAAGTTTTATAAAAAGTTCATGAGGAAAAATTTTATAGATGAAAGAAACTCAAGATTCAAGGGTGTTCAGAGCCTTTCTCCTTAAGTTACCTGATTTATTATATGGGTATGTTTATAAAGGTTTGATAAGTGCCTATTCTTTCTGCTCTTTCACTGCTGAAGAATATTTTAGACATGTTACCTCTTGGTCTGAATTATGTTTTAAATGTAAACATTTAAATGTAGACAAAGCCATGGTTACCAGAGAGCAGGCCTGAAGTGTGAGATGTCCAGGTCCTTGGCGTTTTCCACAAAGAACTGGACAAAATGCACACGCAATGAAGCACAAGTAATGAAGGAATGAAGCAGCAAAAGCAGGGATTTATTAAAGCGAGAAAGCACTCCACAGGGTGAGAGTGGGCCCAAGCAAGTGGCTGAAGGGCCTGGTTACAAAGTTTTCTGGGTTTTAAGAGTTCCTTTTGAGGTCCCTGTCAGGTACCCCTTATCTGGATGAAGGATTTGGTCCATGGCTAATTAAAGGCTGTGGTGAATTGGTGCCCTATGCAGATAAAGGGATGGCCTGAGCTTAGCCCACAGCCCATCCAGGGCACTTTCCCCTTCCATCTAGGACGTGGTGGAAAGGGGAGGGTTAGGGAGATAGCCTTTGATCCTTTGCTACTCTGGCCTGGGGAGATGGGGTATTTCCTTTTGGTTTAGCTTTTGGAAGTTCCAGACCCAGGTGTTTTCTTTTTGATCCAGCTTTGGGAAGTCAGCACGAATTGGCCTTAGATATGTTGCCCCCAGACCTTGGTGTTTAACCTTGATTCAGCTTTAGGAAGTCAACACAAATTGGCCTTAGATACCTTGTCTCCAGACCCTATTATCCTGCCCCACCATGGTTCAGAAAACTGATGCTGAAGTGTTACTTGATACATGAGGAGCAAAGGAGGAATCTGATTTTTTCCCCCATCATTGAGGTTATCTGAGTAATTGAGAAGTACCAGTAAACCCACTGAGCTCCTGTTTAAAAAATTATTCATTCTGGCACTTGTTTTTGAGACAGGGTCTCACTCTGTAACCCAGGCTGGAGTACAGTGGCATGCTCATGGCTCACTGCAGACTTTATGTCTCCAGACCCAAGTGATCCCCTCATCTCAGCCTCCCTAGTAGCTGGGAATACAGGCATGCAGCACCATGCCTGGCCAATTTTTGTATTTTTTGTAGAGATGAAGTTTTGCCATGTGTCCCAAACTGGTCTCAAACTCCTGAGCTTAAAGGATCTGCCTGCCTGGGCCTCCCAAAGTGTTGGAATTTCAGTTGTAAGCTACTGTGCCTGGTCTCTGGCATTTGTAAAAGAGCAACAAGTCAGACTTTATTCAAGACCATCATGATAGATGTAGGGATCATTCCAGTGGGGTTTGCAGTGAAAGGGAGAGACTTGGCTCAACTTGGAAAAGAACGAGGAAAAGTGGTCATGTTATAGCCAAGTAGCAGGGCTGGGGTGGGGGGGAGTCAGTGGATAGAAAATTACTGAGAGGAAACATTACGGCTTCTGGCTAAACTGACCTAACAAGATTTTTGCTGAAGGCAGGCCAGGGTGATCAGACATCCATCACCTGGAGGATGGCGGGAGATTTGGCCACCAGTCAGATATTGGGATGCGAATTCTGGCTAAACTTACTTAGCAGTTTTCTAATTGGACAATGTAGAGACAAATACTGAAGGCCAAAAGCCAAACCTAGTTGAGAAGATAATTCAGAAGAGTCTAACTAGAGTTTGGTCAAGGAGAGAATCTTTGTCACTTTTGGTTGTTTGGTATGTATCCTTTTGTATCTGATAAAATATTAAATAACCATATTGCAATAGCTTGGTTATATATAGTGAGATAGTATTTGTCATAATGTGATCATGTGTATTTTTAAAATTAAAATGAAAGTTGAGGCCAGGTGCGGTGGCTCATACCTGTAATCCTAGCACTTTGGGAGGCCAAGGCAGGCAGATCGCTTCAGCTCAGGAGTTTGAGACCAGCCTGGGCAACAGGACGAAACCATGTCTCTACAAAAAATACAAAAATTAGACAGGCATGGTGGTGCATGCTGTCATCCCAGCTACTAGGGAGGCTGAGGAGGGAGAATCACTTGAGCCCAGGAGTTCGAGGCTGCAGTGAGCACAGTGATTGCACCACTGCACTCCAGCCTGGATATTAGAGCGAGAACCAGTTTCAAAAGAAAAAAAAAAGATTTATGTATTTCAGAAAACTCAAAAAAGATTATTTTCACGTTCTGATTGTTACCTGATGCCAAATAAATAAACATGCTAACTAGAGTCACAGTTTCCAAGTATTTTATAATTTAAAATTGATACCTTAATATAAGTAAGCCTGGTGAAGGCCACTTAACTGGGAGTTGGAAGACCTGGATTCTCATCCAAGTTCTATTTCACTATCGTACTTTGAATGAGTTCTTATCTTGGGGGCCTCTCTTAAAGTTAGGAAGCAATCCCATTTGCAATAGCAATAGAAAGAATGCAATTCGTAGAAATAAACGTAATCAAAGAAGTGAAAGACTTGTACACTTTAATAAAGCATTGATGAAGGACATTAAAGATGACATTGATAAATAAAAAGATTTCTTTTGTTCATGAATTGGTAGAGTTAATGTTGTTACAATGTTCATACTACCCAAAATGATCTGTAGATTAAGCGTAATCCTTATCAAAAATTCCAATAGCATTCTTTTTTTTTTTTTTTTTTTTTGAGATGGAGTCTTGCTCTTTCACCCAGGCTGGAGTGCAGTGGCATCATCTCGGCTCACTGCAACCTCCGCCTCGCAGGCTCAAGTGATTCCCTGCCTCGGCTTCCTGAGTAGCTGGGACTACTGGTGTGTGCCACCATGCCCAGATAATTTTTTGTATTTTTAGTAGAGACAGGATTTCACCATATTGGCCAGGTTCATCTTGAATTGCTGACCTCAGGTGATCCGCCCACCTCGTCCTCCCAAAATACTGGGATTACAGGCATCAGCCATTGCGCCTGGCCTCCAATAGCATTCTTTACAGAAATAGAAAAAAAAAAAAAAATCTTAAAATTCACATGGAACCACAAAAGAACCCAAATAGTCATAGCAGTCTTGAACAAGAAAAAAACTGAAAGTATATTTCCTGATATCAAAATATATTACAAAGCTACAGTAATCTTAATAGTATGGTAGTGGCATGAAAACAGACATATAGACCAATGAAATGGAATAGAGACACCAGAAATAAATCCATACATTTACAGTCAGCTGATCTTCAACAAGGGTGCTGAGAACATGGAATGGTGAAAGATAGTCTCTGTAATAAGTGGTGTTGGGAAAACTGGATATCCTCATGCAGAAGAATAAAATTAGACCTTATTTTACACCATATACAACAACTAACTCAAAATGGAATAAAGACTTTAATATAATACCTGAAACCAAAAACTACTAGGTAAAAACAGGGAAAGCCTCGTGATATTGGTGTAGGTAATAATTTAAGTACATAAGGGACCATGCAACTCATAGCAAAACTCAACCTGATTAAAAAGTGAGAAAGCACCTGAGTAGATATTTCTCCAGAAAAGACATACAAATATCTAATAGGTATGTGAAAAGGTGCTCAGTATTAATAATCATCAGGGAAATGCTGATCAAAACCACAATAAGATATCCCCTCACACCTGTTAGAATGGCGAGAATGTTGGCCAGAATGTGGAAAATGGGGGACTCTTGTACACTGTTGGTGGGAATATCAATTTATATAGCCACCTTGGAAAACAGTTTAGAGATTCTTCAAGAAATTAAAAATAGAATTATCTTTATGATACAGCATTTCTGGGTATATTTCCAAAGGAAATGAAATCAGTATCTTGAAGAGATGCCTACACTCCCATGTTCGTTGCAGCACTATTCACAAAAGCCAAGATATGGAAACAATCTGAATGTGACAGAAGAATGACAAAGAAAAGGAGATAATGTATGTGGCATGTGCAGCACACACAGTGGAATATTATTCGTCCTTGTAAAAGGAAGTGCTGTCATTTGCAACAACACAGATGAACCTTGAGAACGTTATACTAAATGTGAAATAAACCAGTCATGCAAAGACAAATACTGTATGATATCACTTACATGTGGAGTATAAAATAGTCAAACTCACAGAAGTAGAGAGTAGAATGGTGGGTACCAGGGGCTGGAGAGAGTGGGAAATGTGGAGATATTGGTCAAGGGATAGAAAGTTCTGGAGATCTAATCTACAGCAATGTAACATTATTGATAGTTGATAGTGTATTGTATACTTGATATTTGCTAAGAGGGTAGATATTACATATTTTCACCACAGATTGTTTTTTGAATGATAACTATTTCAGGTGATGGATATATTAACTTGACTGTGCTGATTATTTCACAGTGTGTATGTATGTCAAAACGTTGTGTATTTTAAGTGTATGCAATTTTTATTTCTCAATCTGTACCTCAATAAAACCTAGGAGAAAAAAAATGGAGAATTTTCTCTTCACTCCGTTTTTGTGAGTTGGAATCAAGAGCAAATGAGATGTTCTGTAAGTTCTTTGAAACTCATTCTAAAGACAGAGAATGATTCTTGACCTTTTAAAAAATGATTTAGACCCCTTTGAAAGCTGAGAATCTGTTAGAAATTTTTTTTTTTTTTTTTTTTTGAGACCGAGTCTCGCTGTGTCACCTAGGCTGGAGTGCAGTGGCATGATTTTGGCTCACTGCAAGCTCTGCCTCCCAGGTTCACGCCATTCTCCTGCCTCAGCCCCCTGAGTAGCTGGGACTACAGGCGCCTGCCACCACACCCGGCTAATTTTTTTTTATGTATTTTTAGTAGAGATGGGGTTTCACCGTGTTAACTAGGATAGTCTCGATCTCCTGACCTCGTGATCCACCCGCCTAGGCCACCCAAAGTGCTGGGATTACAGGCGTGAGCCACCATGCCCAGCAGAAAAAAAAAAACTTTCTTTGAAGTGTTGGAGTATCATGAATCCCCTAAGTCCTATCCACAATCTCTAGATTATCAACTCTAGCTACAGGGTAAGGAAAAGGAGCAGAACTATACATAATCTAAAATGTTAGCTAATTTATAAAATTTTTATAGTTCACTTCAAATTTAAGTTTTGCTCTGGGGATTTCCAGGACTGTAAATACCAGCACATAGTAGGTTATTTGAACATATTTGTTGAAATATTTATATTTGGAAGACATATTTTTCAAGAATAAGATACATTGGACATCTTTGAACTGGACTAGCTTTTGTTATTTTGCAGATTAAATGCGCCCCCAGCCCTTTGCCTATGCATTAGCACTGTTTCCAGCAGTTGGGCGCTTGAGAATCTGCTGAGTGCTCTCTGCACAGTAGTCATTCAGTGCAAACAAGCCATTGGCAGAGTTCTAGACAGAATTTGTCTGACTCCTCTTCACCTGTGATGAGTTACATCATGTCCTCCTGTTAGCTACAATGCCTCAGCATATGTCCGTAGTCAAGTATGGAATTCACTCAAAATTCTCAAGGGCAAGTGTGTTTGAAATTCTTGTTCTTAGTTTTAAAAATCAGTAGGCAGATATTTAGTAAATAAAACTCTAACCTTGCTGTAGTCCTTCATTTCTTAAGAAATGGCATACTGGCATAGGTGGTTCTGTAGCAAAATTAAAAATTAATCTCAGGTGATGCCTGCTTTTCTGTGGATTAAAAAGTAAATGGCCCTTCATCCAAATTCTGCATACCCGGAATGTCCTCCGAGCCTTCCTGGTTCATTTTGTAAGATATCCTGTTTTTGTGTCTACACTTAGCCAATTGCTGGCATCGTTAGTAGTGGTTAAAAAAGGGGTAATGATGCTTTCTGAAAGGTTACTGTTATTGATTCTGTGTATAGTTTAACTCAGTGGTTAGTTTGTATATTTTTTTAACTGCAGCTCCAGCAAGGGATACATTTTGCATTATGATTCAGTACACATTCATACGCCTTTATCTGAAATAAGCTTCATGAAACAAGTTATTCTTTTCTTATCTTCTATTTTTTTCTATTTTATTTCACTTCTTTGAAAAACATTCATCATTATCCACTAAATGATTTAACATGACTTACCAAACTATAGTTTTAGAGAGTAGTCTTCAGTCACATGATCATTTTCACTGTCCTTTTATGATTTATAAGATAAATTAGGATAGTATTGTATTCAATTTGCATATTTTAATCTATAAGATACACTATTCTTCAGATACTCAAAGTATACTTGAATTTTCTAGCAAAAGTAAGTAATTATAAATTAAATAACTAAAAATAGAAAATTTTTGAGGTTTTGGGGTTTTTGACTGTCTTAGATGTTTTGAGATTTAGGGTAAAGTTTGTTTTTTCATTATTTTTACATTAACCATTAAGAAGTCTGTTAATAATTTTGTGATCTGTTTATGTTTTTATTTTATTTATTTATTTAAAGACAGAGTCTCTGTCACCCAAGCTGGAATGCAGTGGCGTGATCTTGGCTCACTGCAACCTCAACCTCTCAGGCTCAAGTTATCTTCCCACCTCAGCCTCCTGAGTACTTGGGACTATACGTGCACACTATCATACCTGACTAATTTTTGTATTTTTAGTAGAGACAAGGTTTTGTCATATTGCCCAGGCTGGTCTCGAGCTCCTGAGCTTGAGCCATTCACTGGCCTCGGCCTCCAAAAGTGCTGGGATTGCAGGTGTGCACCACTATGCCCGGCACCTTTATTTTTGAACTTGATATGATATGACTAAACTAATTGGAAACATTTATTACTTGTCTGATTAATGTTTTACATTTTATACAAATTGTGGCAAAGTGAGTAGGAACTTCCAATGCTGAGATTCATAATTTGCCCTTCAGGGGGATTTATCAAATTTTGCTTCTCTGTCTTTTCTGTTAAAAGAAGTAGAAAGATATATTTTAGACAGAATTTTCTATTTTGCAAATTTCTTATAAGCTCTTACATGCATGCTTGACCTAGTCAAAATGATGATGTTTTGACTGTTCATGTATTGACATTTTCCTACAGAATTAGAAGTGTGTCTCACCAACCAGCCAAGATGAACATGGTGAAGAGGATCATGGGGCGGCCGAGGCAGGAGGAGTGCAGCCCACAAGACAACGCCTTAGGACTGATGCACCTCCGCCGGCTCTTCACGGAGTTGTGCCATCCTCCCCGGCACATGACTCAGAAGGAACAAGAAGAGAAACTGTATATGATGCTGCCAGTGTTTAACAGGGTAAGGCCAGGTTGCCAGACACACACCTTCTGGGACTGGGGGGCACTACAAGAATCTGAAGGTTACTGGTAAGCCATAGGTAGAAAAAAATGATAGGATGAGTTAGTTTTTAAGAAGTTTGGTCAGAATAAACTACATTTAGTGAGACTTTTTGATTTTTAACAGATAAAGTACAAGCTGTGAGCCATTGTCTAAAATGGCTCTGTTACAGTTGAGTTTTGGAAGAGGAATAGATTGTAAATTATCAATTGTGTTATTTTCTGTTATCTGTTGAAGTGATGATTTTATTACACCAAATGGTGCAACTGCCCAAGCCCTTTGTATACTTTAAAAAGTCATTACAATTTGCTGTTGTTTAAGAGATGCTGTAAGAGGATAGTTATAGGCTATAGATAATTCAAATAGAGTTAATGTTTTAATATGTTTTGTAAATTACATGTAGCAATCTTATTGGGTAGTTTTAAAATAACAATTTTTTTAGGCCAGGCGCGGTGGCTCACGCCTGTAATCCTAGCACTTTGGGAGGCCAAGGCAGGTGGATCACCTGAGGTCAGGAGTTTGAGACAAGCCTGGCCAACATGGTGAGAACCCATCTCTACTAAAAATACAAAAATGAGCCAGGCCTGATGGCACGCACCTGTAATCCCAGCTATTCGGGAGGCTGAGGCAGGAGAATCGCTTGAACCCGAGAGGTAAAGGTTGCAGTGAGCTGAGATCACGCCATTGCACTTCAGCCTGGGCGACAAGAGTGAAACTCTGTCTCAAAAATAATAATAATAATAATAACTTTTTTATGTTTATCAAAAGTTCACAAATACATCATTTTAAAAAGTCAGATAGTTTCACAGGCTTATAGGTGCCCTCTTGCTCTTCACCACTAATTGCTGCTGCCATGAAAAGCTTTTAAATAACATACTTTTACTGCTGTTATGTAGTTTTAATTGACTTCCTACTGAGGAATATGAGAATTAGCTTTTTTACTTCCTCTCCCTCCAAACCATAACATACATACATACATACATACATACACTCATTCATACATGCTGCGCTCCTCATCCTTTCCCTATAGTTATGCTACTTGTGTAAGCAGTATTCAGTGTTTGCTCTCTACTGACAGTGATATAAATTTAAATTTATTCAAAGATGAACCTTATACTATACTACCTTTATTTTTCCATTATTATAGAACTTGTTTTCCTCAGACTTCATAACTGTCTCAATTTCTTTCTCTCCATGTCTTTGTTTCTTGGTTTCCCTTCTCTTGCTCTTTTTCCTCCTTCTCTTTCTCTGTCCCTCGCGCATCTTCTCTGCCTTGCCCTGTCTGTCTTTTTTATCCTGTGTCTCCCTGCCTTCCCGTTTCCATTTCTTTCTTCCTATCTCTGTCTCTCTCTATGCCTTTCATCTCTCTCTTCTCCATCACTGTCTTTCTCTCTTTCCTCCCATTTCTCTCTTTATCTCCTCTCTGTCCCTATTTCTCTCCCTGTCTCTGACTCTCCCCTTTCTCTTTTTCTTCTCCCCCCGATCTCCCTTTTTCCAGATCTAGCTCCATGCCCCTGACGATGCCTTTCTCCACACCCGCCCCCTCACCCTGTGCCCCAATCTCTGACTGGCTCTGTCCCCTCTAGTCTCACTTGTTGCCTATATTATTTTCTCTGTTCATCTATCTTTTTGTGTGAAATTTTCTAGGCTCTTCCTCTTCTCATTATTTTGAAATTTTATTGTGGCTTCAGCTTAAGCCTTCTTAATCTGAAAACTTGTATTGTTCAGTCTGGGTAAATACTCTGAAAGATTTATTTGAGAATATTCTCCCCTGTACCTTATATGTTCCTCTGTTTTCTGGACCTCTGTCAATCAAACATTAGCTCTTTTAGAGTAATGTTGTGCTATTAATATCACAGTTTTAATTTCCTTGAATTCTTTGTTGTTTTATTATTATTTCATTTTTTTTTTTTTTTAGTATGTCTCATGTTCAGTAGATAGACTATCACTTAATCTCCAGTGTTTACATATCAGTGTTCTTGTCTTTGATTTGTGGTGGTATCTCTCTTCTTCCTCGTAAGGAACTAGACTTCTAGTTGTCTACTGCACTGGGGAGGAACAGTCACCTTCAGTTTCCGGGCTGTAAAATAATAATAATGTCAACCTTATTGGGTCGTCGTGAGGGTTAAATTCATATAATATACTTACAGCACTTAATAAGTGTTTGTCCCAAGAAATGTGTACCTATTATTGTTATTATTGTATCTATTATTGTTTTCGTTACGTGAATCTATTATTTTTGTAGTTGGGAATACTAGTGAAAGGGAATGAGTGAGAAAGAGAGAGTTGAAAGGGGGCAATAAAAGAATTGATTAGTATTGACGGCTCAGTGAAGGTTGGAGATGATAAATTTATACTAAACCTTATCTGTACTGGCCTGTGTGAGAAAGTAGAGAAAGCAATACCTGATTTATTGAGACTGAGGTTTTTATAGGCTGGTAAGGCAGAAGGGCAAGAGTGCCAGGAAGGTTAGTTTACATATCACCCATGAGCTTGTGTTGGATACAACAGAAGAGGATAGAAACATTAATGCATTTATAGAATGTACATTTCCTTACTTATGAAATAATAGGATAGATTATCTGCTGAGAATGATAGAGGGAGGAGATGATACAGTAGGAACGTGAGAAGAGGTGGGAAAATGTTTAAAATAGCTCTTTTAAAAACGGGAGGGAGAACTATGACAAGCCATTGTTTTAAGCCCTATTCAGGGAAGTTACTAATTTTTATTACCAGGAAGTTAATAATTTTTGTTACCTGGAAGTTTGTTTTGTTTTTAAATCTTATTTTTGTTTTACTTTAACGTCATGATGTGCTGTTGGCTACTGAGTAGTTTGAGGTAATTTCCTTCTCTCAGACTTAGGAATGTTTACAAGGTAATGAGAATGTTTAGAGCAGTTAGGGGAATTGTTCTTGGCTATTAACATGAATTATTAAGTAATAGCCTACATATGTATGTATCCCATGTATTTTATCAGTTAGGCTTCTACAGCCTACTAGACTAGAAGAATCTTATTTTGTTTTTTAATAAGTAGATATGAGATGCCTTTAGTAATTATTCTCTATCTACTTATAATGTTTGACTTAGTTATCTTATGTCCTATGTTATTGTAAGTCTCATTAACTATTAACATTCTCTCAAAAGTTTTTAATTGGTTGATTAGAAACATATGTGTATGCAATGCCTTAAACCTCTAATATAATGAGTGATTTGAATATCACAAAGGTTCAGTAAACTCTTAACTAATGAAAAGATAGAAAGTTATATCTGTACCATTGTGACTAATTTGAAAAATGTATTATTTTAAAAGTAATTCTTATTAATTGGATATAATTAATAAACTAAAATTGTTCTTAGATACCATTTCCATTAAATTTAGAAATATATAGCCATATCTATTTAACATTTGGCCATTTGTGCTTGAACATTCTCCACTAGTGAGAAATACCTATGTTGAGTGAATAGCTCAGTATGTCGCTAGAGCCAACCAGTTCTTACCATGATTGCTAAAAAGGAATTGCAGTGTTGATTTTTGAGACTTTGCTTGATTAGAGCTAAATGGTGAACAAGCTGTTAGACATGGACATCTAGCTACAGACTAGTTTTTAAAGTATGCTTAACAGTGTTATTTCAGTGCATGATTTTTGCCTTTGAGAGACATGGGTTGGGAAATGACATGTATTAAGTCTTTTTCTGGGCCAGGTCTCATGCTGGGTTCTTGAAATGCCTCCTGTTGTCTTCATTACAGTCCTACAAGGAGGCTGCTATCTTCCCTCTTACTGATTTGCTCAAACTGAAAGATTATGGTGAAGTCTGAAAATAGCTGAATAATATTTATTCAGCATTCTTAAAAATAATTAACGTTTAGTCCCAAGAACAAAAGCTGACAAAGAAAACATTTGGTTTAAACTTACTCAAAATAAGTAGCATTTTAGTTTTCTAAAAATTCATAACTGCCACTGTTAATTACTATAGTATTTGTTATATTTTGCTGTGTATTTTAAAATATAATGTTTACCAATTAGGTCTTCTGTAAGAAACTCCCCTTATTTTTTAACTTATTTCCAATTTATATTTGAGAAGCGTGTAAATGTAATACAGTGTCCTTTTTTAATCCCTTACAAATTATCGTTATTTTTTAATTTGTTGGCTTAAGAGAGAGGTCACCCAAACTTAGAACCAAATAAGAGAGAGATCAGAAGGCAGACAGGTGAATTATTTTTTTGCAGCTTTATTACTTATTACATAATACCAATACAGTTGATACTGGACAATGTGACTTGGGTCTGTGCAACAAAGGACTTGCTGAATTCAGCCCTGAAATAGTCATGTTTACTTACCCAGTCACTGGCAGAACTGGACAGTGGCAAGCCACAGCCAGAGCAGATGAGAATGCATATTCTCATGAGGCAGGCAAAGCCCAAAAGGAGAGGACGGGACTGAGTTAGGCATTCTGTTCTTCTGAGACTCTCATCTGATGATCCTTCTTAGAAACAAAAAGAACATAAGATAAATATTTCCCTAATCATTTGTATTAATTGATAAGAAATCTTAACTGATTTACCATATGAAATAATGCAATTACATCTTCATTGTTAATTTTTTAAGATTGTTATTTATAGCAAATTATTTTAGGACTAATGATGGTCCATAGTCTGACTTAATTTTAGATATAACACATATTTAGGAAACAAAAGCCTCCATTTTTAAAAACTTTGTAAACATTCCAACCTCTCTTTTATTGGTCATATTTAATATATTTTTATTGAATAGCACTATTCAGTAACAAGTTTATATTGAGCCTTTATGAATGCCATTAGATAACACCATTAATTTGTTTTCCCTGAGTGCCAAAAATATTTGGTTGAAGAGGTGCCAGGAAATCTTCTGAAATCTATTTAGGTGGATATTAAAAATGATTATTTTAAAAATAAGTCAAACCATGCTATTTTTCTCTAAAGATGAACACTATGCAAAGTTACAGTGATAGGGTTCATGCACAGTTTGAGAAAAATATAGTACTGAGTGATTAAGAGCCTGGCTTGGAATCAGATAGATAGATGTCGTTTTAAATTCTGTCTGTATTACCTCCTGTTTTAAGTTAACTTCTCTAACTCTTAATTTTCTTAACTGTAAAATGAGGCTACTAGTAGAATCTATTCTGTAGGATTTTATGAGACTTAAATGACACCAAGTTCTTGAATAGTGCTACGCAGATTTTAAATGGGTATTATATGGTAATTGTTGTTATTTCTAGTGAATTTGCAAGAAGGCATTTTTGTTCTTCAGTACTGTTTTTTTTTTTTTTAATCCGTTATGAATTTCACATATCTATTCTAGAATCAGCCCCTTTGAGTTTAATGTGTTACCAGCTCTCTTGCCCAGCTTTCTTCCTCTGCAGAACCAGAAATTTTTTGTCGTTGTTTGTTTGAGACCAAGTCTGGCTCTGTTGTTGCTCAGGCTGGTGTGCCGTGGTACCATCTTGGCTCACTGCAACCTCCGCCTCCCAGGTTCAAGCTATTGTCATGCCTCAGCTTCCCAAGTGGCTGGGACTATAGGCATGTGCCACCACACTCAGCTAATTTTTATATTTTTAGTAGACATGGGGTTTCACCATGTTGGCCAGGCTGGTCTCAACTCCTGACCTCAGGTGATGTACCCACCTCAGCCTCACAAAGTGCTGGGATTAAAGGCATGAGCCACCGTACCTGGCCTAGAACTGGAAAAATTTGACAAGTAGTCAGTACTCCCTGAGAGTGAGAAGTAGAATCTACACCTTCTGACACCCAGCTTCATGCTGCATCCTCTTTGGCAAACATTTATGTAAATGATGGAAGCATTGTCTAGTTGCAAGAAATACCACTACTTGTTGAAAGTAGTGAAAACATACCTAATATTTTTAGATTTAATTGTTGAAGTCAATCACAAAAACTACACTATTTTCTTTGCTACCTTATCCATTCAGTATTATCTACAATGTCAGATTCATGCTTTAGTTCCTCTATCCCTCCAACCTTATCTTGTACCATTTTTCCTCTTATACAAAATGCCCCAGCTTTATCAGCCTCATTTTCATTCCTCTACACCCCAGAATCAATCTCACTTTGCGGTCTTTGCACAGCTCTGATCTCACTGCCTGCAACCCTCTTTCCTTATCTCTTTGGATTGTAACTTTTCCTCATTAGTCAGTGTCATCCTTTGGCACCAGTGTCACTTCTTCAGAGAGACCTTTCCTGACAACCTTCTTCCCACCCCAGGCATTCTCTTTCAGCTACCCTGTTTTACTTTCTTCATAATACTATCTTTAAATAATTTTAATTTTAAAATCAACTTATTTGCCAATGGTCTTCTGTACTAAAATGTCCTGTGTTTCATGAGCACAGGAATCATATTTGTTTTATTTACCTTTGTATTCAGTACTCTTCGAACATTGCCTGGCATATATACTAGGAAGTCAATAAATATTTGTGAGTGAATAAACCTTATTTAAGAAGCAATGCTTGTTCATTTCAGATTAGCAAATATGACATAGTCTTTTTCTGTACTACTGATTTTGGGTTGATAAATTCAAGCCAGTTTTATTTATCTTGTGAGAACATTTCTTAGAGGAAATAAAGCAGTAAACATCAGGATTTGTGTAAAAAGTTACTGGCATTTTCAACAGCATATTATTTACCCAGCATGAAGACTGGTTGAATAATCATATCCTTACAACTGTTCAAGAAATGAGCTATTGGTTCTGTTTAGTTGTCCTAATAACTATTAGCAATAAAATACCACATACTAATTCTTAGGAGCAAAATATACATTGATACACCCTGAGTAATAGGAATATTATAAACATCTCCGTTAAAAAACTATGTACTCAGCCGGGAGAGTTGGCCCACCCCTGTAATCCCAGCACTTTGGGAGGCCGAGATGAGCAGATCACCTGAGGCCAGGAGTTCGAGACCAGCCTGGCCAACATGGTGAAACCCCATCTCTACTAAAAATACAAAAAAAATTAGCTGGTTGTGGTGGTGGGTGCCTGTAATCCCAGCTACTCAGGAAGTTGAGGCAGGAGAATCACTTGAACCCAGGAGGCAGAGGTTGCAGTGAGCCGAGATTGTGCCATTGCACTACTCCAGCCTGAGCAACAAGAGCAAAACTCTGTTTCAACAACAATAACAAAAGGCTATGTACTCATCTCTGAGCACAGGTGGAATGGCTATTCAAAGATGTGTCATTATTAGGTTTCTCAATTTTTATCAATCTTCAGTTTGTTAAAGAACAGAGGTTTCTGGTGCGGCTCATGCCTGTATTCCCAGCACGCTGGGAGGCCATTGTGGGCAGATCACTTAAGCCCAGGAGTTCAAGACCAGACTGTATAACATGGCAAAATTCCTATCTCTACAAAAAAAATACAAAAATCAGCTGAGTGTGGTGGCGGGCACCTGTAGTCATAGCTACTCAGGAGGCTGATGTGGGAGGATCACCTGAGCTCAGGAGGTTGAGATAGCAGTGAACCATGATTGCACTACTGCACTCCAGCCTGAATGACAGAGTAAGACCCTATCTCAAAAAAAAAGGGGGGGGGGGCGGTTTATTTAACAGGTAACATAGATTATTTAACAAATAACATAGATTAATTCTAAGCACACAACATTTATCAAAATCTCAGGAAAAAAATGTGTTGAGGAAGTATTGAAAAGTACAGTTTATTTTTTGAGATTTTGAGATTATTACAAATTACTCATTTGTCAAATTATTGAACAGACTGGGTGTCTGGATAAAACGATACCCTTGTAGAATTTATTTATTGTTTTAGCATTTTCAGCTTAATTTGAGGGAGGTTATAAGAAATATGTAAGAAACACATTTTCTATTAGAAGGATATTACATTGTTTGTTATATCCTTTTATTGGGATCTTTGGAAGGAATTGTTTATATTATACAGTAATCCCTCCTTATTCATGGTTTTGCTTTTCATGGTTTCGGTCATCTATGGTCTGAAAATATTAAGTGGAAAATTAAAGAAACAAACAATTCATAAGTTTGAAATCTGACACCATTCAGCTCCATCCCTCCCGGGATGTGAATTATTCCTTTGTCCAGTGTATCCATGATGTATGGGCCACCTGCCCAATAGTCACTTAGTAGCAGCCTCAGTTGTGAGACCTACTGTCCTGGTATCAAGCTGCTTGTTTTCAAGAAACTCTCTTTTCCTTAATAATGGCCCCAAAGTGCAAAAGTTATGGGGTTGGCAACTTGGGTATGCCAGAGAGAAGTCCTTCCTTTAAGTGAAAAGGTAAAAGTTCTTGACTTAATAAGGAAAGACCAAAAACTGTGTGCTGAGGTTTTTGAGATCTATAATAAGAAGGAATCTTGTATTTGTGAAATTGCGAATAGTATATTATTACAATTTTTTTCCTTTATTATTAGTTATTGTTGCCAGTCTCTTACTGTGCCTAATTTATTACTTAAACTTTATCACAGGTATGTATTATAGTAAAAAATACAGTGTTTACGGGGTTTGGTACTATCCGTGGTTTCAGGCATCCAGTGGGGTCTTAGAACTTACCTCTCACAGATAAGGGGGGACTAGTATAATATGAGGAATAGAAGTACTTCCTTAAATATATATATATTTTTTCATGCTAGGGGCATTGTGAATGATGTGATTGATCAGGTTTTCTCTTTTGTATCTTTGAGCCAAAATTTGTAACCAATAATGGAAAATATAGACGTCTTTCTGGTCTTAGATTTTTATTTAGTTTTCTTTTCCAGTCCATCTTCCTAGCTGGGTCTTTTATTTGCTTGTTTGTTTTGTTTTCCTTCTTAATTTTAGTTTATGTTCTCATGTTCTCCTTCAGTGCTCCCTGAATGTTTCTAGAATTTGATTGTGAGGGCAGTCAGCATATAAATAAACAACCATATTTAGGGAGCATTACTATAAAAGGCAGAGTGCTGGCTTGGGAGAATATGAAGATGAGTAAGTTATGTTTTCTCCTTTTGTAGTGACATTTCAATAGGTAATAATAATATAAAACACTGTGTAATGAGTGTTAAAAGGGAGAGATACTATAATAGCCTTAGAATATAGAGAATTTCCTTTCAGCAATAAAGAATATTCTTTAAAATAATACCTCAGGATGTATCTAGTTATATACCCATTAAAATACCATTTCTTTCCTTATGATGGTCTGTCCAGGTTTCATTTTCTCAAATTCTCTTTGCTGAACTCATACCCATTTACTTTTAAAAATTATTTATTGTAGGCAGGGTATAGTGGCTCACGCCTGTAATCCCAGCACGTAGGGAGGCAGAGGCAGGAGGATAGCTTGAGCCCAGGAGTTCAAGACCTGTCTGGGCAATATAGTAAGACCCAGTTCTCAAAAAAAAAAAAAAAAAATAGATAAATAAAATTAAAAATAAGAATTATTTATTCTAAAGCTCATTTATTTTAAAATTTGTGTAAAAACAAGTTTATTTCATGACCCTCCCATTTATTTTCTCTTTTCTAGTTTTTTGGTAACAGCCTTGTTTTGTAAATTACTGTGATTAGAATGAAGAAATTCTGAGACATTAAATGAGTTTAGTGAATTCTGAGGTCAGCCTGGGATTTAGCAGTAGAGCTGCTTTTCACCATCCAATGTGCCTGTACTCCATCAAAAATCCTTTATAACTTTTCTCTAAATTCTCAAATTAGCTTTCCTCAGAAAAATGTTGGCCGGACGTGGTGGCTCACGCCTGTAATCCCAGCACTTTGGGAGGCTGAGGCAGGTGGATCACCAGAGGTCAGGAGTTCAAGACTAGCCAGGCCAACATGGTGAAACCCCATCTCTACTAAAAATACAAAAATTAGCCGGGCGTGACGGCATGCACCTGTAGTCCCAGCTACTTGGCAGGCTGAGGCAGGA
Organism: Symphalangus syndactylus; assembly: GCF_028878055.3. Lineage (NCBI taxonomy): Eukaryota > Metazoa > Chordata > Mammalia > Primates > Hylobatidae > Symphalangus > Symphalangus syndactylus. The sequence continues at coordinate 53,234,588 of NC_072432.2, forward strand.
GAATAGCTTGAACCCAGGAGGCAGAGGTTGCAGTGAGCCAAAATTGTGCCATTACACTCCAGCCTAGGTGACAAAGTGAGACTCCATCTCAAAAAAAAGAAAGAAAAGAAACATAATTTCTAACGTTTTTAGTGAGATTGATTCAAATTTTATCAATAATGTCTACAGGTCTTAGATTTCATTTATTTAATCATTTCTTTAACAAATTTATATGTAAAAGGAAATGTGGCTAGACATGTGATTTATTGAAAGAATTGTATTTTCAACATATTAAGATTCAAAGTAACTGTGTAGGTCGACTTTTCTGGACTTGATTTTCAAGTCATAACACACTTCAAAATTCACAAAATAAAAAGAAAAATTTGTCAGTGCTTCATTAACAATGTCTTTTCTTATCTACAGGTTTTTGGAAATGCTCCACCAAATACAATGACAGAAAAATTTTCTGATCTTCTGCAGTTCACAACACAAGTCTCACGACTAATGGTGACAGAAATTCGAAGGAGAGCATCAAACAAATCCACAGGTATTTTTACAGTAGCCAGCAAAAACTGATTTGTTTGAATGAACAGGCAGTTCTGTAAAAGTCCCATTAAAATTAAATGGAAAACAGACCTTGTTCTCAACACATTGAGTTCATTTACCCATTCCCTTTCCCTTTCTTAGAGTCACATTATTTTCCTGGTTTCAGCATCTTCAACTCTCGAGTAGTTCTGCTCAAGGCTACTCTGCCTGGACCACTACCACTTCCACCCTAACCCTTTAAAATACTGTTTCCCTTTGAACAAAATACAAATTTCTCAGCATGAAATTTAAGGCAAAGCTATCATCTGGTTGTTTTTTTTTTTTTTTTTTTTTTTTTTTAGCATACCCCGCTTCTATTGCTTGTTTTCTTTTCTGTATTTCAACGAAATCCAGCTGTCCGTAGTCTTCAAACATGTTTATACTCTTATTTTAATCATTTACTTAGAATGCTTCACTGAGGAAGGAGAATCTTTCCTCATTTCAATATGTCTAAATGTCAGCATGATTAAGTCATGCTTCCTTGATGAAATGCTTTTTGATTTCTTTAGGCAGATAAAAAATTTTTCTCTTCTGAACTACTGTTTTTCTTCTCAACCTCCTGGGTGGTCATTGTGCATGTGTCTTGATCTTCCCAGTAGACCATAAGCACTTAGGGGTCTCTGTGTCATCTGTAGTAGTTGCTCTCTAGGCCAGCTGCACAGCTGCCGTTTTAACATCACTGTTCACATTGTCCTGGGATGCCTTTTCATTTTTTTTGGGTGGATTCTGTTTCCTGAATCCCTTAAATTCCTGATTTTGGTAAAGCATATTTTCCAGCAGCTTTATAAAAAAGGATACAGGGGAGTTATCAGGGTTTTGTTCTGCTTGTTGTTTTAGACATACCACGAGTTAAACATTTTTTGACTATTGCTGTAGAAAATGGGTTCTTTTCTTTTCAGTAAGTAAAGTGATACCTTTAGCCTGACAACCTTTCAGCTGCCAGGACTTAGAACAAATTCCACTACATCATACAGCATGATTATTATAGAAAAGGAAACTTATTTAATACAAAACCAAGGGTCAATAAGAGACAAGAAGACACATGTCTACGACTCTCATGATCTCACAGATACATGTGCTGGGGAGATGTGCTGAATATGCAGCTGTGGTTTACATTTAAATGGAGAGAGACTTCCGTCTCCTCCTCTCCATCCCCCATTGTTATCCATTCCTAAAGGACAAGCTCAAGAGTAATCTTGTTAGTAAAGAGACATTTGAACTGCCTATGACTTAGGCCATTGAATACTTGTTAGATATTTATAGGAGTAGTTTGAGAATGCTAGCTGTGTAATCCAGGAGGTCCTCTTAGCAGAGATTAGAAGCTACCAATTGCTTGGGAAAGTTGACCATGGGTTGAGATGGTCAGTGGTGAGTGTCTTAGCTTTGTCCTTCCATGCAGCCCAGGATGAGCACTCAGGGTCATTTTGGAAAATCTTGCAGCTTGCATTATTATCAGTCCTCCTTTAAGTAAGTATCAAGTTCTATGTGGGAAATCATTTTGTCTCAGAATTTTAAATATTTTCTTTTATAATATAGGCTCTTACGTTGTTATTGAGAAATCGAAAGCTATGTAGATTCTTGATTTTTTTTTCCTCTGTGACCTATTTTTTTTTTCTAGAAGCTTTTAGGATCCTCTCTTTGTCCCTGCTTTTCTAAAATGTCATAATAACATGCCTTGTGGTAGACCTATTTTTATACATGTGCTGGGTACTCATTGAACTCTTTCAGTCTGGTTATTCATATCCTTTAATTTGGGCAAAGTTTCATGAATTGTTTAGTAATATCCTCCTCTGTTTTCTCCTTCTAGTTAGATGACCCTCTTAGACTGTTCCTCTCATTTTCTTATCTTTCTTCTCATTTTCTATCTTTGTGTTTTGACTACTTGCTAAGAGAACTCCTCAATTTTATCATTTATCTCTTCTATAGAGGTTCTTTTTTTATTTGTGACATTATATTTTTCTCATTTAAAAAAATATTTTTCATTTCTAAGTGTTCTTTCTTACTGGTTTCTATTATTTTGGGGCTGCATTTTCTTCTTATCTTTCTGAGTTTTTTTTCTTTCAGATTTTTGTCTCCATAAATAATCTGTTTCTTTTAGGTTTAATAAAAAGGTTTTGTTTATCAATTTGTTTTTGTCTTTGTCTTTTATGTTAGAGAATATCCGTACATGTCTCACCCTTGACCATCTGCTCTTACATAAGAACGGAGCATTAAAAAGCTTTTTAATTGTGTGTGAAGCTTGCAGCTGTGGGCTGCAACATAAGATGATCTTGCTAGGCTGTTTTTTTGGTGATCTTTTTCCTAAACTAAGCAGATACTCAGAGAGTTGTCCAGTCTCTGCTTGGAAGATATATGCCTGACTCAGCATTTTGGAAGCAAAGTAGGAGAAGGGTTTGGGGACCCTCAAGGTTTAGTATATAAGCTTTTATTTTACCTTTGTATGTCCACATGGTACCTTGTGCCCCTCAATCCGTACTCCCTCTCTTACTCTTTTCAGTGAACAAACAAACCTGTGGTCTAGTGCCCACGTAGTATTAGGGACCTTGGGTCTAACTGCTCTTGAACATATTTTCCACCAGTCCTTCTCTGTGTAGTTCCTTATTTACTTCTGCTTCCAAAGGTGCCTTGTGCCACCAGTTCCTGAGCCTCTCAGGGGTTCTTTGGTATTTGGGTTGCTTTTCCACTTTTCCTGAATTACTTCAAGATTCTAGGGTTTGCTCATCAGTAACCGTGAATCTCTCTGCTATTTTAATATCCAAAATTTCATTGCTTTCACTTATTCTGTTCTTGTTCTTAAAAGTTTATACCTTTTAAAAATCCTTTTACAAGCATTTTAATGGTTGTATTCATCCATTTTCACGGTACTGTAAGGAAATACCCATGCTGATGAAATTAGGTATCTCCATTCTTTCTTGAATGACATACTAGATTAGGAAAAAATTCCTAAAACTTATTTATACTTGTCTCTGTTACTATCTTTTTAAATACCTAATCTACATGTTTGTAGAAAGACATTTTGCTACACTGGAGATTTGTTTTCCTAACTCTCTTTATGATTTCACATCCACAGGGCAATTTTTTTTTTTTTTTTTTTTTTTTTTGAGTTGGAGCCTTGCTCTTTCGCCCAGACGGGAGTGCAATGGCGCTATCTCGGTTCACTGCAAGCTCTGCCTCCCGGGTTCACGCCATTCTCCTGCCTCAGCCTCCCGAGTAGCTGGGACTACAGGCACCCACCACCGTGCCCGGCTAATTTTTTGTGTTTTTAGTAGAGACGGGGTTTCACCATGTTAGCCAGGATGGTCTCGATCTCCAGACCTCGTGATCGGCCCACCTTGGCCTCCCAAAGTGCTGGGATTACAGGCGTGAGCCACCACGCCCGGCCTTCACAGGGCAATTTTTTAGATGTAATGAAAGATGTCTTAAATCGAGTAGAAGATGTCTCATTGTTAATTACAGTAAGAATTACACAAGTTTTTTTTTAACTTTTAAGTTTAAAATAATCGTAGACTCTTAGGAAATTACAAAAATAGTAGCTAGGATGGCCGGGCATGGTGGCTCACGCTTGTAATCCCAGCACTTTGGGAGGCCGAGGCGGGCGGATCACGAGGTCAGGAGATCGAGACCACGGTGAAACCCCGTCTCTACTAAAAATACAAAAAAATAATTAGCCGGGCGTGGTGGCGGGCACCTGTAGTACCAGCTACTCGGAGAGGCTGAGGCAGGAGAATGGCGTGAACCCGGGAGGCGGAGCTTGCAGTGAGCCGAGATCGCGCCACTGCACTCCAGCCTGGGTGACAGAGCGAGACTCCGTCTCAAAAAAAAAAAAAAAAAAAAAAAAATAGTAGCCAGGATCATGTGCCCTTCATCCACTTTTCCTCATTGATGACATCTTATTAATTAGCAATTTTTTAAGATACATTTTTTCATATTGTGTAATTTCACATGATTTTTAGTTTTAAGCTTGTGAAATTCATTAACCTTTGAATCCTATGATATTCAGTTTAGTTTGTGTGTTACTTCCTCATGAAAGATCTTTCCTAAGTACCCTATCTCAAATAGGTCTTCTGTCCTCTGTCCCCACATCCATTAGTATCTATTCAGTCACATTGTATGTTAACCTTCATAGCGTTGTTATCATCTGAAAGTATTTTCTTTATTTACTTATTTAATTTTATTGTCTGTTGTGTTCACCGTGTATTACTAGCACCTAAATTTTTACTGATTTTGGACATAGGATTTCTCTGCCCTTTTTTTTTTTTTTTTAAATGCTTTGAGAATCAGAGTAGAGTTAGAAGGGCCAGCCTTCCTGATTTTTAGGAGAGAAGAACATAATTCTGGAGTGTCTCCTCAGTCAGCCTTACCCTAGCTATGGGAATCCTTGTTTTTTTTCTTTCATTTTTAGTTTAGAACACTGGAAGATTCTTTTGGTCAGTGTTGTTATCAAAAATATATTCATGGAGACTTTGTGACCTATTGATTTTTCTAGTAAAAAGTTCTAGATTTTTCAGGGCCTAAGTATATCCTAAATCATCCAACTCTTAATATTTCATCTTTATTTTCTTATTTACTTATTTTTATTGTGGTTAAAAAAACACTTAATATGGGACCTATCCTCTTAACCAATTTTTAAGTGTGCAGTACAGACTGTTAACAATACGTACCATGCTGTACAGCAGATCTCTAGAACTTTTTGTGTCTTACATGACTGAAACTATACCCATTGAACAGCAACTCCTCATTTCCCCCTCCCCTCAGCCCCTGGCCACCATCCACCATTCTGCTTTCTTCTTCTGTAAGTTGGACTACTTTAGATACCTTGTATAACCTTTTATTTTACAGGAGGTTATCATTGAAAAGCATTTTGTCTTAATTTACATTCACATACATTTTCTACAAAAAAAAAAAACAGGTGAAGTGAACCTTTTATTATTCCTTTGAAGGTTGGCTATGTTCGTTGTTCACCAGAACAAGATTATTCTTCCAGTACCCCTCTGAATTTGCTATGGAAGACTTGTTATTTTGGGTGTTACCTAATCAGCACCCACAGATACAGCCGTTTTTATCAGATTACTTGAGATATGGGCTGTAGATATCTCAGTAGGAAACAAGCTTATGTGCAGTTCTGTTGTTTACATCTATCTGAAGTTTGTGAAAATGGAAACCTTTTAGGGAATATCAAGTTGCAAAATGGATACATGGATGATTTGTTATACATTTAGGTCAAGTCACAGTCTCCTTGTCTCCCTTAATTCTTTCTTGGTCCTTTGCCTCCATGTGGCTTTTCCTGGAAGTAAGTAGTGACTCAATTAATTTGACAAAAACATAATGTTGTGGTCAGATTGTATAGAGTGTGTATCTTAAGATTTTTCCCCATCTCTTCTGGTTAGCTCAGCCAGTTCTAATTCTGCTTAAGTTTAAGGGCACATGGTCAATTTATATCAGCAAAGCAGAAAATTCCTACCTGCATAAAGTACCTTAATAAACTAAAGTATCTTTAGTTTATTATTAATGTTTTTCTACATGCTAGGTGCCACTGTTAAACCTAGTAGTGCAATCCCCAATATGGGCAGCAATCCAGCAATGGAGAGGCTGGATGATGTTGACTCCAGTACTCTTGTGGTGGGATTAGTGGAATTTAGTGAATCCCCACTTAGACAACCCAGCCTTTTTTTTTAAACAGAAAAACAGTGTGCCCTGCTGTCCCCCAAGGATTTCAAAGCCACAACACCTTCAGGTAATTTCATTCCCAGGATGTGGTTATGTATTGTCAAATGAAAAGAAGCATGGAAGCTGTGAATTCTAATATTGTTTTTCTGACTAACTTGTGAAATTTTTTTTTTGGAGGGGGCGAAGGTGTTTAGGGCTTTGTGTCTTCATTAAATAAGTATAATAATATCATTAATGTGACTCACCATCATCGTGAAGTATAAATTTGAAAATGGCATACGCTTTGAATGGACTTTGCAAAGGAAAACTTGTATTTCACTTATTATTAACATGTTTTGCATTCTGGTTGTTCTGAATGCTAATTGAATTCATTTGTTTTCTCTCAGTGTAGGTTGAGAAATTGCATTTAAGGTTGTCTGCATTCTTTACTTATTTAATGTAATCCTGGGCTTTATTAACTTCATTTCTGTGTTTTTCATTCTAACTATATGTATTGAAATGCAGTGTGAAAGATAAAGCTTGAATCAAATGATTGACAACTCTAAAGATGGGTTAATATTAATATATTCTTTCATTAACTCTTAAAAACTTAAGTTAAATCATCGTTTATATTTGTATTTGTTAAATATTATTGAAATTAAAAGATCCGGTATGTTTCTAACTAGTAGTGGGCATTTTTTCCCCAAAGTTTTAAGAAACCATTTGATTTATGGAGGTTTTATTTAAAATTCCTTGCTAGTATACATAATTTTTTAAGATAGCACTAAATGCTATATACTTTTAAAATGAGCTGCTTACCTCATTTAAAATAAAAAGTGAGGCTGGGCACAGTAACTCACACCCAGGTACAAGTAATCCCAGTACTTTGGGAGACCACGACAGGAGGATCACTTGAATTCAGGAGTTTGAGACCAGCCTGGGCAACATAGCGATACTCTGTCTCTACAAAAAAATTTTGTTTTTATTAGCCAGGCATGGTGGTGCATACTGTTAGTCCCAGCTACATGGGGGACTGAGGCGGGAGGATTGCTTGAGTTGAGGAGATTGAGGCTGCAGTAAGCCGTGATCGTGCACTCCAGCCTGGACAATAGAGTGAGACCTTGTCTCAGAAAAATAATAAAGTAAAAAGTGGGAGATGCCTTTGAAATATTCTTAATGACACATATTGAAATTGGTAGGTGAAAATAAAATAGTTATTTTTTACAGTGGTACAGTTATGCTATTCTTTACAAAATAGTAAAATATATTTGTTATGTAAAGATAGTTTGTTTTGTCGATGGAGTTTGGAATCTCCCCGTATCATTCAACCTCAACCCTATCCAGATCTCTTTCACTGACTAGCTATGTGATTGTAGGCAAATTACTTATCTTCTGCATTTCTCAACTTACACTATTGTAAGGGATATATTAGTAGAAAATAACTCACAGAGTTCTTGTAAAGATTAAATGAGTTAAACCCACAAGTACTTAACACAATGCTTGATATATAGTTAAGACTCAATAAAAAGAATCTATTTTTAAAATTTTCATGCTAAAAAAAGTGTTCCCTCATATGGAAGTTTACCAAGATGAAACTTTGCCCAGCCCAGAATCATGTGTAAGTCTTGTATTCAGTTATCTAATAAAACACTTTTATTTTATGTTAAATTGAAGAAAAAATACATCTAAGATAACCTAAATCTTATTTTCTACTTTATACTTCTTTATGAAGTATGTTAAGTATACATTAGTTTTTTTGTTTTCCTTTGTTTTTGAGATGGAGTCTCTCTCTGTTGCCTAGGCTAGAGTGCAGTGGTGTGATCTCGGCTCACTGCACCCTCTGCCTCTGGGTTCAAGTAATTCTGCCTCAGTCTCCCAAGTAGCTGGAACTACAGGTGCCCACCACCACACTTGGCTAATTTTTTGTATTTTTAGTAGAGACGGGGTTTCACTGTGTTAGTAGCCAAGATGGCCTCGATCTCCTGACCTTGGTGGCGTGAGCCACCGCACCCAGCCAAGTATACATTAGTTTTTACCCAGTTAGTTCCTAGTGAACAAATTAGACTTACTTCCTTTTTTTTTTTGGTTTTTTTTTTTTGGTTTTTTTTTTTGAAATAGAGTCTCACTCCGTTTCCCAGGCTGGAGTGCAGTGGCGTGATCTTGGTTCACCGCAACCTCCACCTCCTAGGTACAAGCCATTCTCCTGCCTCAGCCTCCCAAGTAGCTGGGATTACAGGCTCATGACACCACACCCTCCTGATTTTTGTATTTTTAGTAGAGATGGGGTTTCTCCATGTTGGCCAGACTGGTCTCGAACTTCTGACCTCAGGTGATCTGCCCACCTTGGCCTCCCAAAGTGCTGGGATTACAGGTGTGAGCCACCATGCCCTGCCAAATTGGACTTCCTTTCTGACAATTTTAACTCCTATCATATATTACTATAAAAATTGGCAAACCATGCTGATGAAATTAGGTACATATTTAGAGACTTCTCCATTTACTCTTCTCTCTAATAAGAAATATAATCAACTAAATTTACTTTTGAAGATTCTTCCAAGTTTGCAGTTCTGTGATTGGCTGTCTTATGTATTTCACTGTTTCTCTCTTCCTGCTGTCAGCTGCTCAAGTTATTCCTCTGTGTATTACTTAGGAAACCTCTTAATTTTATTTCCCTCTCACTATTCTTCTCAGCCTTCCAGTCCGTCATACACATTACTACTAGATTAATAGTCTTAGTATAATCCTTTCATCATCTCCTTTGCTCAAGAAACTGCATTTGCTCCCTCTTGCCCAGAAAATCAAATACAGCCAGTAGCTTACCCTCCTTCATAATTAGGCATCTCTATTTTTTAAAGTCACTACTGTTGGTATTAGACTGCACTTCTCAACAGTGCTCTTCTATAATGTTAAAAAAGTGCTATCACAGTTCTTTGTCTTGATCTGTATGTGTCAGGCTCATTCCTCTAGCCACTCTTGTTTTATTGCTGTGCTCTTATTTTCTCTGCACCCTTAATCGCTCCCACTTCCTGGACAAACATGTACTTGTCTTCCAGGCAGTTTTAGCTCAAATTTCACCTCTTCCATGACTTTTTGATTAGCTCCTGTCATAACTTTCCCTGAAATATATAGGTTGGCTTTTACATTTCTGTATTAATGATATAAAGGTTTATGAATACCATTAAAACATTGCTATTTTTAAAGTTTTTCCATATGTAATAGTGCTGGTATAATTATGTGCTTAGTAAATTTTCGTTTCCTTGGTAGGTTTTAAAGAAGAACCTCTTTATATGTGACTTTTCCCCCGCTTAATGGCTTTTCCTTTGGTTTTACAGAGGCTGCAAGTCGGGCCATAGTTCAGTTCCTGGAGATCAATCAGAGTGAAGAAGCCAGTAGAGGCTGGATGCTTCTGACCACAATTAATCTGTTAGCTTCCTCTGGTCAGGTAAGTTCTTAGTTTTCATGTTTGATAACTCAGCGTCTTTATTTTATAGCCTCTCGTGATTTTATTATTAAATACATCATTATATCCAAATGAGATACTATGATAATCATTTGTATTCTTCTCTTTTAAAACATTATTTCATGCTTCTCATAACATCTCTGCGAGGAGTTTGATGTTCGATGCATTGTACTCATAAGGAAACGCATGGCTTAGAGCAGTGTTTTCCATCTCGATATGTTGTAACACACATAGGACATAACCATTTGTGGCTGGGCTCAGTGGCTCACACCTGTAATTGCAGCACTTTGAGAGGTCAAGGTGGGAAGATTGCTTGAGCCCAGAAATTTGAGACCAGTCTGGGCAACATAGAGAGACCCCAATCTCTTTAAAAAAAAAAAAAAAAAATTAGCCGAGCATGGTGACCTGCACCTGAAGTCCCAGCCGTTCAGAGGCTGAGGCAAGAGGATTACTTGAGCCTGGGAGGTTGAGGCTGCAGTGAGCCATAATCGCACCACTCCAGCCTGGGTGACAGTGAGACCCTGTCTCTAAAAAAAAATTTTTTTAATGATACCATTTGTAGAGCATTCTGGGCAAACAGATGGACTATTTCTGGCTGGTGGCAAGTAGCTCAGGAGCTCTGGGTCCTTCAGGCCCAGCCCAGCACTTTTGTCACCGATGTTAGGGAAACCGATGTTAGGCTCAGGAAGAATAAAAAAATCACTGTTTATCTAAGGTCACTCAGCTAATAAAGAACAAATGACATGGAAAATAGTTTTAAATTTTTATGGGAAATAAGGAAACTGACATTTTTAGGATAATATATATTTTCTTCTCATTTGATTTATTCTGGAGATTGCTTTTTATTTCCTCTAAATCAGCTGTAAGTATCTGTCATAAAATATGTTGCATGTGCTCATTAATGAGCTATTTGGATACCTGATTTTTGGCCTTTGATGTTTTGGGGATGAAAGAGATTAATTCAGCCTTCTAAAATCCAGAGTATAATTACCTACCAAAGTCAGTACCAGTCTTGGGAATGTCTTTTGTCTAAGTTACAGTGGACTTTCAGACACTCTCATCATGTAATAATGGACCTACTTAACTGTAACATAATTGTACCATGTGACTGGCCACAGCAGATACAGTGCATACGTCTTAGTAACCGTATCCTGAAACCTGTCAGTAACCCAAAGTAATTATCTCTTAGAATTTTCTCCTTGGAATGATCTGTTTTCTTTTTATTTGTTTTCTGTGTTTTTTCTCTCTTTTTTTTCTTTCGTTTTTTTGAGGTGGAGTCTTGCTCTGTCACCCAGCCTGGAGTGGAGTGCAATGGTGCGACCTCAGCTCACTGCAACCTCTGCCTCCCAGATTCAAGCGACTCTCTTGCCTCGGCCTCCCGAGTAGCTGGGATTACAGGCGTGCGCCACCACGCCCAGCTAATTTTTGTATTTTTAGTAGAGACTGGGTTTCACCATGTTGGCCAGGCTGGTCCCGAACTCCTGACCTCAGGTGATCCACCTGCCTTGGCCTCCCAAAGTGCTGGGATTATAGGCATGAGCCACACCGTGCCTGGCCCTCTTTTTTTTTTTTAAACTCAGGGAATTAGTGTAACCAACCTGTCCTGGTGTTCCTGGGATTTTCCAGGTTTTAGCATAGGAAGGCCCGCATCTCAGGATACTTCACGGTCTCAGGCAAATTGAGAGGGTTGGTTATTCTAAGTAATCTTCAAATGGTCCCAGAGTAGACCATTGTTTTCATGTATCTGACTCTACTGGATGAATAACAAAATCTCAATTCTGTTTGCTGTTGATGGTAGCTATAAATGTCTGTATGTTACTATACCAAAATTTGGTTTAGAATAGCATATCTTTATTTGCTATTAAAACTTTATATAATTTAAATATTTACTATTGATATTTAATATAAGTAATATTAACTTTTAATGCAGTTTTCTACATTTATTCATATTTTCTATAAAAACCTAATCACTTAATTACAAGTTTAGATGCCAAGTTGTACTTTAAATCTATCTACAATAAATGAAAATGAAACATCATACCACTTTGCTTACTGGCGAGCTAAAGCTAGTAATAATCTATCTGGAAATAGATACATTTAAAAAGCAAATTCAGTGTTATGTTTGGAGCTACCTTTTTTGAGTGCCATTTTCTGCTGGTAGCAGCGATACACAGAGATGACCAAAACATGGTCCTGACTCAATGCGTAGATGTAAGAGATGAAGCAGAAAAAGATAATACCATAATATTTAATAATGGGGCATATATAGTGCTATTGAAAATAGAAATGTGAGAGTTAAACATTTTGAAAGTGAGGGTAGAAGGAAAGATGAGGAGTTCAGTAAACTTGGAGACATAGCAGATGTTTAAACTGAACTTTAAATGTATGGTAACATAAGTGTTAAGAAATCATTGTAGATGAATAGAACAAAAGGTTTAGAGTATTTGAGACAAGAAATGGTATGTTGGGTATGTAGAAAGGGGCCACATCTTGCCAGGGATAGTCTTGAAGCTTTCTCTTCATCACCCTGCTACTGCATTAGTTCCGGCCCCATCTCTCATGTGGTTTAGGGGGTTAGTTTCCCAGTTACCCTTTCCTTCTGGCTCTCTATATTTAATTTATGATCTGTATTACCACCAGCTAATTTTCTGAAATCTAGCTCTTTTACTTTTTGTTTGTAACATTTCACTGGGTCATCACTGCCAAGAAAATAAAATGTGAGACTATTTTCATAAGTCATTGAGCATACACACTTTGTAGGCCACTTAACCAGCTGTCTGACCTAAAGCAGGGTATGTAAGTGATGAACCTCAGTTGCTTCATCTGTGAAATAAGGATCATTTTACAAATGAAGTCATGGGGTTGACTTAAGGAATAGGTGAGATGATGTATGTAAAGTGCTTATTAGCCTTATGCCTCTTACATAGTAAACAGTAATTCAAGGTTAGCCATTATTATTGTGGCTCTTCAGGAGTCAGCATTTTCAGACTCAGTGTTTCTTCAAAAATACTGTACCATATGGCCTAACCTCCTATGTATCTTCCAGGTGATCTTTCCCTTTTTATTTTAATTCCTTATACTTTTTAATGCCATTCCTGGCAGTGTTAGGCAATCCCTTTTATATTAGCCTGTATATACTACCATTGTTAGACTGAAATCTTAAGAGATTAAGTCATAGTTACTTAGGACTCTAATAATTCCAGTTGACTGTGGTCTTTTGAAGGACAGAGATGCTTCGTCTTTGCATGCCCAGCTCCCATCACACAGCCTGACATTCCCTGGACACTCAATAAATGTTTTATGAGAAAGTAAACTAACTAATCAACAGATGATGCCAGTCTCTTGATCTCTAGTGCAGTTAAACTTTTTGTTCCAAACTGCACCATGGAAAATTTTGATAAATATTATACCATACTTAACAGTGTTGAAATATGTACTGTAAGAAGGTCTAGAGTTTCTCTTCTGGATATCTTTGAAAATAATATAGAGATGTATTTGTGTCAGTGATGGCTTTATCACTCAAGTGTCTTTCCAGCCTCAAAAATCTACAATAAGAATAAAGATAAAAATAATAGTAAAGCAACAATGAATATACAATTTAGTGCTTAATGTATCTTTGTATGTATTATCTTACATAACTCTCATGTTAGCCATTAGAAGGGTGTATCATTCTATCTATTTTTATAAGAAAGGAAAGTGAATCTCAGGAGAATTAAGTAGTTTGCTGAAGTTCGTAGTTCTTAAGTGTCTGTTTTTCTAAATTCTAAAGATTATGCTTCCAAAACATGCTGCTTTTTAATAAATAAATATTACATTTAATTGATAATTTACTATATAACAAACTCAATCTCACTGTTTGATTAAAGCAAAATTGTTCAGATGCACAGTTGTATGTTTCTTCACTTGGAGTCATTTTTAAATTATTACATGCATTTAAAAAGTTACCTTGATATGTAATTTTTGGGTTAACATTTATGAATTATTTAGCTGTACCAATTATAGTTGTGTCTATCTATTCACTTATTTATTGGTTTGTTTTCCAGAAAACCGTGGACTGCATGACAACAATGTCAGTGCCTTCCACCCTGGTTAAATGTTTATATCTGTTTTTTGACCTTCCACATGTGCCTGAGGCAGTTGGAGGTGCACAGAATGAGCTACCTCTAGCAGAACGTCGAGGACTACTCCAGAAAGTTTTTGTACAGGTATGAAAGGTGCTATTTGCCTACCTCCACCCTATTTAAAGGGAAGTGGGTGTACTTCCTAAATAGATGTTTTACATATTCCATTTTTAACTCATATTTCATTGTATTTATGATAGTATGACTTTATCTCATATAATCACATTTTTTGAATCTGCAGAAATAATATTGAAATATTCTTTTCAGGAATATTTGAGTGAGGCATTAGCAAGTTTGTTTCTCTGAACAGATCCAGCCATTGAGATTACTTTTGCTATGTCGGAATGTCTCTAAATGAACTAAGCAAGGAAAACTTGAAAATGATATAAAGATTTGGATAATATTTCTTATAATGTCTCAAAATTCTATCTAGTTGCTGTTTATATACAGGAAGTCCCTAGCCTATAAATATTTCACTTGTAAAGACCGTTTACTTTGGTGGTGGCTGCCTCCTCCTCTGCCCTGCCTGTAAAGCTCTTCTTTCCCACTGTTAGCACTGTTCTTTTAATAGCATTGTGGGTTAACAAATGTGTGATAGACCTTTATTAGCTAGCCCAGGAATATAGTTATCATGTATGATATCCTTTCTTGGCAGAAAATTGTCAAAACAAGCAAACAAACATATAGAATATAATCTGCCCATTGGTCTAATACAGTATTAAAAAAACGACATTTGACACAAAAAGACAAATACTGCATGATTCCAATTATATGATATATCTAAAGTAGTCGTACAGGTAGAACAGAAAGTGTAATACTGGTGGCTAGGATCTAAGGGAAAGAAGAAAAGGGAATTATTTTTCTATAGGAATAGAGTTTCAGTTTTGCAAGATGAAGTTCTGTTGCACAACAGTGTACGTATAGTTAACACTGCTGTACCACACTCTTAAAACAGTTAAGATGGTAAATTTTACATGTTTTTTTAACCCATTCAACAGTTAAAAACATGTTTAGATCTAGTTCTCTAAAGCTAAGTCATCTAAAATGCAGATTTCGCACCTTTAAAATGAAAATGATATCTACCTAAAAGGTTTTTTGAGGCTTAAATGACATAATATGTAAAGGTACGGTTTTCAGCTTAGCACATAGTAGATAGGAAGGAGAAGTAACTGTAATTACTGCCACTGCCACCATCACCACCATCGAGAGTAGGAAGAGAATAGAGAGAACAGTGGATTGGGGTAGAAAAGATAGAGCTGTATAGAGTAATGGTTGCAGGCTCACCTCATGTCACTGGGTTCTTTACTGTAAGAATGACTCTGTTTGGTAGAGCTGCTAGTGATGAAAGGACAGGAGAGAGTGAGACCAAGACAATTTTAGAAAGTAAAAGAATGGGATTATCAAGTAAAATACTAAATCAATATATTTATTGAACACTTGATCTGTTAGATACTTTTGTGCTTGTGGTTAACATTTCTCATCTCATATCTCAATTTGCAAGATAACCCTACGACTTCAGAGCTTTCGTTTTTCCCCAAAATGATTACGTAAGCAAATGGCAGGAATAGGATTAGAACTCAGATCTATCTGATTCCTGAATTAGATTTGCTGAGAAAAGCAATGGGAATAAATGAAGGAGTAAATCGCATAGGAATTATAGCTGCTTGAAGATATTGCTGATGAATGTAGTGGGTTAATCTTTGCTGATTAGAATAGCAGCCTCATTTCAATAAACCCCTTTTAAGGAACTAGGTAAGCATAGCAAAGTTTTTTAAAAAAATTATTTCTATTTGAAAACCAGGTGCTGACTTTCAGTCATGTGGGAGTCACTTTAGCATACTGAAGTCATTGAATATTAAGGCCAAAAGGGACTCAAAAGATAATTTAAATTAAACTCCTCATTTACAGTTGTGGAAACTAATATTCCGGTTTATGATCCATAGTAGGCGAGTGACAGTGATAAAAACCTAGCTCTCCCAACTCCTAGTTCACTGCTGCTTTTAGTGTATCACTTTCTTTGTTTTAGTTCCTCATCGCAGGCTGTTTTAATCATTGTGTCTAGGAAACCAATTGGCACAAACTTATTAAATGTTTTAAAATAGATGAAATCCCTACATTTGTATTATGTGACAGATGGTTTCCTGGGACTTTAGCATTTGGTAATGCTTCATGCAGGCATTCAGTTTTTTTGTTGTTGTTGATGTGGCCAGTTATTGCTCTGCCACACTTGGTTGGACTTTTGTAACAGAGTTCTTACAAATATAAGTGGTTAGTGTAGAGGCAGAAGAGGAATGAGAAATTTTTTTTGGAGAGAATCTTGCTCTGTGTCCCAGGCTGGAGTGTGGTGGAGCGATCTTGGCTCACTGCAGCCTCTGCCTCTTAGAGGTTCAAGTGATTTTCGTGCCTCAGCCACCCAAGTAGCTGGAATTACAAGCTGTGCCACCATGCCTGGCTAGTTTTTTTTTTTGTTTTTAGTAGAGATGAGGTTTCACCATGTTGGCCAGGTTGGTCTTGAACTCCTGGGCTCAAGTGATCCTCCCGCCTCAGCCTCTCAAAGTGCTGGGATTACAGGCGTGAGCCACCACGCCCAGCCAGGAATGAAAAATTGACTCTACAGTTTTCTGTTCTGTAAAAATGAAAGGATCGTACTAGATTATTTGTAAGAATCTTTCTGCCTATAAAGATGAACCAGTTATCTTACAAGTCAACAAATTCAAGAAATCCTTGCATCCAGTTTGAGAACAGTGATTTGATTTGTAAAAAAGTATTTTATTATTTATGGGTTTGTTTTCTATGTACCAAACTGGAAAACTGGCATTTGTCTCGCTAATCACATAAGGCAGTGTCAGAACCAACAACAACTATAATCAGTAATACACCCCTCTGAGAATATACTTTTTTGTTGCATTTAACTGTCTGTATTCACATATGGTAAAAGATGATGACATATTACACATACTAATGGACATTTGGTATCCAGCAGTTTCTCCAGGCATTTGGTGGGAAGGGTACCATATTTACTGATTTTATAAATATTTTATTGTTTTTATGAATTCTTAAACCTTTTTTCCTTTCTGATACTTGGCAGCTATGAATTAGAAAGCTTTTATATCTAAGCAAGTTTTTGCATTTGAAGGAAAAGGAAGACGTAGTTTTCTCAGATAAAATGTGATATTTCAACTACCTCTCTCTGTTGAGCTTCGCTTCCCTTCTCTTCTCTTCTCTTCTCTTCTCTTCTCTTCTCTTCTCTTCTCTTCTCTTCTCTTCTCTTCTTTTTTGAGACAAGGTCTCACTCTGTCATCTAGACTGAAGTGCAGTGGCATGATCACAGCTCACTGCAGCCTCGACCTCCCGAGCTCAGGTGATCCTCTCATTTCAGCCTCCTGAGTAGCTTGCCACCATGCCTAGCTAATTTTTTGTAGAGATGGAGTTTTACCATGTTGCCCAGGCTGGACTCAAGTATTATCTGCCTACCTTGGGCCTCCCAAAGTGCTAGGATTACAGGCGTGAGCCACCACACCTGGCTGCTATTTTCCACTGATGCTGAAATACCAAAATTTCATGAAGCACTCTTTTTCAAGAGAATAAAATGATGTCATAAGTTATAGTTATTTCATTCATATTATATATTTTAAAAAATATTTAGATGAGAAAATTTAGCAAAGAGGAGAAAAGTTAATTTTTCCTAACCTGAACTGGTATTAGAAGGAAGAGCCCATTGAGGGCAGAAACCATTGCTGAATTCCCAAGTGGCAGGCTCTTAATGATGTGTGCTCTTGTGTAGTGTGTATTCTGCAAATCACAGTTAAAGAATAAGTTCTCATTCCAGTACTTAAGAAGTCTTGAGTCTTCTTTGAAAGCCAGACTTTAGGTTTTTGGCAACTAGATTTAAAATACTCTGAAATGAAGATTATTTATATTATTCTAATATCCTCTATTACTTGTATAGAAAATTGAAACAATTTCAAAGTATCTTTGCTTTTAAAGATCTATTTTTACTTCCTTTTTTTCTAAAACTGTCCTTTTTAGAGAAGAAAATTACATTTTGCCTGTAGCAAACTAAAAATTAAAGAACTAAGTTACAAAAATAAAATGTTGACTTGGAAAAGCAATGCTGTTTTATCTTGTTTCAAGCCAAGGTATGCAAAAATATTAGGTTGAAGAGAGGATAGTAAATGTTTTTTAAAAAATAAGCTGATACAAGTAGGACTAGTTTACTGTCATAACATGATCAGCCATTTATTTACTTACATACATTTATGGTTTTTTAACTTTCATTATTAATTTTAATTGACAAATAATAATTGCACATATTTATAGGTCACAGTGTAATAATTTTTATGTATACAATGTGTAATGATCAAATCAAGGGTAACTAGCATATATATATCCATCACCTCAAACATTTATTATTTCTTTGCATTGGGAGCATTTAAAATTCATTCTTCTAGCTATTTAAAAATATACAATAAATTGTTTTTTTAATAATATTCACGCTATAGTGCTATAGAACACTAGAACTTACTCCCAACTGTACTTCAGTATCCCTTAACCAGCCTTTAGCTTGCCCCACTTGCCTTCCCTTATCCACCCTTGGTAACCAAAATTCTACTGTTTACTTTCATGAGATCAACTTTTTAAACTTCTACATATGAATGAAAGCATTCAATATTCATCTTTCTGTGCCTGGGTTATTTTCCTTAACATAATGTCCTCCAAGCTTATCCACGTTGCCTTTAGTGACAAAATTTCATTCTTTTTTATGGCTGAATAGTATTAGATTGTATATATATTCCATGTTTTCTTTATCCATTCATCTGTTGGATACTTCGGTTGATTCTAAATTTTGGCTATCGGGAATAGTGCTGCAGTAAGTAAACATGGAAGTGCAGCTATCTCTTTGACATACCAATTTCATTTCCTTTGGATATATACCCCCAGTAGTGGGATTGCTAGATCATATGGTAGTTCTATTTTTACTTTTCTGAGGATCCTCCATACTGTTTTTCATAATGGCTGTACTAATTTACATTCTCACCAACAGCATATAGGAGTTCCCCTTTCTCTACTTCCTTACCAGCATCTGTTCTTTTTTATCTTTGATAATAGCCCTTCTAACTGGCTTGAGGTAATACGTTATTGTGGTTTTAATTTTCATTTCCCTGATGATTAGTGATGTTGAGCATTTTTTCATATACCTGTTGGCCATTTCTGTGTCTTCTTTTGAGAGCAGTCCATTCAGCTCATTTGCCCATTTTTAAATCAGATTATTTGATTTTTGCTTATACACTCTTGTTTTGTTTTATGTTTTAGATCTTAGTGAAACTGTGCAGTTTTGTTTCCCCTGCGGAGGAGCTGGCTCAGAAAGATGATCTCCAGCTTCTATTCAGTGCAATAACCTCTTGGTGCCCTCCCTATAACCTGCCTTGGAGAAAGAGTGCTGGAGAAGTCCTCATGACCATATCTCGTCATGGTCTTAGTGTCAATGTAGTGAAGTATATTCATGGTGAATATCTCTTTATATATTTAAGTGTTCTAAATTTCTTCCACTTTTCTTCATTTAATAATAGATTTATTTTTATCTTTCAGTATTCTAAACTTGTTCTTTAAAATAAAAAATAAATTTGCCAAGAGAAAAGAAAATATTTTTTTCATCTGTGGGGCATTCCAAATGTAAAACATTCTCCTCATAAGTTCTGAACAATAGATATTTCTTTTTTTTTTTTTTTTAGATAGAGTCTCACTCTGTCACCCAGGCTGGAGTGCAGTGGCGCGATCTTGGCTCACTGCAACCTCCACCTCCCGGGTTCAAGCAATTCTCTGCCCTAGCCTCCTGAGTAGCTGGGATTACAGGTGCACACCACCATACCCGGCTGATTTTTGTATTTTTAGTAGAGACAGGGTTTCACCATCTTGGCCAGGCTGGTCTTGGACTCCTGACCTCGTGATCTACCCTCCTCGGCCTCCCAAAGTGCTGAGATTACAGGCGTCAGCCACTGCGCCTGCCCAACAATGGATATTTCTAAAAGTTAAAAAAATTTCATTGTTGTGTAAATTCAGTCATAATGTAATGAAAGTTCTATGTCACAGCCTATTCTTCTCTCTTCTTTTATTGAATAAAAAAGAGAAGTTTTTTTGATATCCTGTAACCAGTCTTTCTGAAGATATTGCATAAGTTGCTAGGTAATAATCTGTCTTATGCAGCATAGATGGAATTGGGTGGATTCTTTATCAGCAATAAGAAGACACTCGGTTTAAAGTATATGTAATATTCAGCTATCTTTTAAAATGTCTGTATAGGAGACAGTTGCCTTAGCATCTCAAGCAATCTACTTATTTGTAATATACACAGATGCTCCTCGATTTATGATGGGATTATGTCCCAATAAACCCATCATAATTTGAAAATAGTGTAAGTCGAAAACGCATTTAATACACTTAACCTACCGAACATCATAACTTAGCCTAGCCTACCCTGAAAGTAGCTAGAACACTTATGTTAGCCTGTAGTTGGGTAAGATCATCTAACACAAAATCAACTTTATAATAAAGTATTAAATATCTCATGTAATGTGCTGAATACTGTTCTGAAAGTGGAAAACAATGCTTATATGGGTACATAAAGTACAGTTTCTATTGAATACATGTTGCTTTCACACCATCATAAAATAGAAAAATCTTAAGTCAAATCATCAAATTGAGAACTACCTGATATTATTGTCCTGAAACTCCTTCAAAATAATTAATACACCAGTTTGTTCACTTACATTTATTAAGTGATATATATGAAAGCTAGTACCTAATATATGAGTCAGTTATTAAATACGTATTTCCTCCCATTCCTCTGTTAAATCTTAGCTTTTGTTACGTAACAGTGAGTTTCTTTATACAAATACATATCACCAAAGATAAGAAAGTGAAAGTCTTCCTTGAAATGCTACAAATCCTCAGAGTCAGGGATAAGATATAACTGTGTTTTAAACTAGTAATATATTATACAAATAAAATTTTAAAAATTGTATTTCCTAAAGTATTTCTGTATCTCATTGGTCTGTAGTCTCACTAATTTATTTATTTATTCTTTTTTTTTTTTTTTGAGACAGTCTCGCTCTGTCACCCAGGCTGGAGTGCAGTGCAGTGGCGTGATCTTGGCTTACTGAAATCTCTGCCTCCTGGGTTCAAGTGATTCTCCTACCTCAGCCTCCCGAGTAGCTGGGACTACAGGCGCGTGCCATCACACCCAGCTAATTTTTGTATTTTTAGTAGAGACAGGGTTTCAGCATGTTAGCCAGGCTATATATTCTCTCTAACTTAAAGTTTTAACTAATTACTAGATTTTTCTTCTTAAACTTAGAAGTTTTTTTTTTTGCTTTTTTCATCTGGTTACTATATCAATATAAAAGATCAAAAATATCGTTTGGCAGTGGCCATTTATTTAATGATAAAACATCAAAATATGTGAAAAAATTACACGTACATACATGTCAACTGTTTTTCAACACATTTCTGTATTATCCTTTGTTTACTACCTAGAGGCAGTGCTTTGCCAATGCATATGATTCTTATATTGACTTTTAGAATGTGCTACGTTTATCTCATAGTATTTTACAGATATGTTAAAATTTAATGTTTCATTAAACAACAGTTAACAATTAAAAAATTTTTAAGCAATTGTCAGGAATAATGCATATTTATTTAATTATCTATTCTTACAGAGAAAGAGTGTTTATCTACATGTGTTCAGAATATGCAGCAATCAGATGACCTGTCTCCCCTAGAAATTGTTGAAATGTTTGCTGGGCTTTCTTGTTTCCTCAAAGATTCCAGCGATGTTTCCCAAACACTTCTGGATGATTTTCGGATATGGCAAGGATATAATTTTCTTTGTGATCTCTTGCTTAGGTAAGACTGCTCAATTTAAGAATGTATTTTAAATGTCTACTCAGTCTTTTTTATCAAAGAAAACAATGTGATTTGGGGTTATAGGAAAAGCAAATTAAGGAAACACTTATTTAATGTATACCTGGCTTTACTCCCTTCTTTTTCTGGTGCGATCACAGCTCACTGTAGCTTTGTATTCCTGGGCTCAAATGGTCCTCCCACCTCAGCCTCCCAAGTAGCTAGGACTACAGGCATGTACCACCACACCCAGCTAATTTTTAAACATTTTCCATAGAAACAGGATCTTGCTGTGTTGCCCAGGCTGGTCTCAAACTCTTGGCCTCAAGCAATCCTTCGGCCTCCCAAAGTTCTGAGATTACAGTCATGAGCCACCACACCTGGCCTACTCCCTTCTTTTTATTCCTGTTCTGCCAACAGAGTGGAAAAGTGAATTTAGAGTTAAATTGCCAAATGCAGGCCACAAACATGATGAAGTCAGAGGTTAGATACGAAGTATAAATCTGCTCTTTAGTAGCTGAGGGAGAAGAATTTAGATAAACTAATTAATATCTTAAAGTATAAACTCTTAATTATATTTTTGGTTCTTTATTTTGTAGTACTTCTAGTCTTTTTATTAATGTACTTAATTATGTAGAGGGAATAAAACCTTACAATTGTGTATATGAAACAAATTAATAATTTCAAAATGTGTTACTAAACCCCTTTTCCATTTCAAATGGTTCGTGCACATACTTAGAAAGTGGCTGGTTACAGATTTTCTTAAGAAGAAGATAGTCACCATTTTTTAGCAGCTATTCCTGGGCCATTATTTTTAAATCATTTGATCTGTTATAAGACACCACTGTTTTGTAAACTTACTTGTCTCCCTCCCTTCCTTCCTCCCTTCCTCCTTCCCTCCCTCTGGGGTCTCATTATGTTCCCAGGCTGGAGTGCAGTGGCATAATCATAGCTCGCTATAATTTTTAACTCAAGAGATCCTCCTATCTCAGTTTCCTAAGTAGCTACACCCAGCTATATTTTGTTTTACTTATTTTTTTTGTAGAGCCTATGTTGCCCAGGCTGGTGCCAAACTCTAGCCTCAAGCAGTCCTCCTGCCTTAGCCTCCCAAAGCACCAGGATTATAGGTGTGAGCCACCATGCCTGGCCAGAACTTGTTATTTCTAACACCAATTTAACCTAGTTGCTGCTAGTTGATATTAGATAACCCCTAAGAATATCGTTTTGCATATATATGCAAATTTATAAATACGTATGAAAGTTGATGAAATAACCACTTCACATTACTAGAGGGGTATTAATTGATTCATCCTTTGAGAACGTAGGTTGGCAAGATATTAAGAGCCTTAAAAATGTTGGTAATCTGATACAATAATTTTATTTATGTTTATTGATCCTAAAGATATAATCCAAAATGTAGACAAGATTTTATTTATTAGTGCTTCTGTATTTTGCCAGCTGTTGCACCTCTCATTCTCCAAATGTGTGGTTGGCTCTGCATGGCCCCTGAAAGCTTACCTGTGAAAGCTTACACTAATGTGTGGAAGTACACATACAGCACTAGTAAAGGAAAAAAATAGGTTACAACATTCTGTATATAGTATGAGAATAAATATTGTAAAAACTGAACTTTTCATATTAAAAAGATAAGCTTAAGAAATATATAAGAATGTTAAATGTGTTTGTGAGGCTAATCATACTTTTTCTTCTTTCCTACTTTTTGGCATTCTCCAAGTTTATTTTAATGAGAATAATTACTTCTTTTAAGGGGAAATACCCAATAAATCTTTTTTTTTTTTTTAAAGATATTTGTTGCAACCCATTTTGTGTTCTCAGTAAAGCCGTGGTTGAAAGATAATTCCCTAATGATCCCAGTGTTCTTTCAGTACTTCCCGGAGTACTTTATACTTTTATTTACTGCATATAAAATTGAAAAATACTTCCTGTGTTAAATCTGAGAACACAACCAAAGAGAAAAAATACTTTCTAAATCATACTTTTCTAGATTGGAACAAGCAAAAGAGGCAGAATCCAAAGATGCCTTGAAAGATCTGGTTAATCTGATAACTTCCCTAACAACATATGGTGTCAGTGAACTAAAACCAGCTGGTATTACCACAGGAGCACCCTTTTTATTGCCTGGATTTGCAGTACCTCAGCCTGCAGGCAAAGGTGAGTCTTGTTTTTTCCCTTATGTGCTACTGAGAGAAATAGAGAAAGAATGAATTTGTCTTATTTTGGTATATTACTTTTTGTTTATGTTATATGTATAAAAGTAATATATTGTTTCCCTTAAGGCTTTTTTTTTAAATGGTTTAAGTCTGTTTAAGTATTTCTTAAGTAATAATCTTTAATCTAGCAGATCAAATACTTGAAAATACTGTTATAAAAATATCATAAAATCAAACAAGGAGATTTATATTACAGTATTTTTTAACATTCAAACAATTTAATCAAAACATGCTTCTTTTGAAGGTTGGCACTTCGTGCATTTCTACTTTACATGGATAGAACTCAATTTTCAGTCTAATCTCTGTAGCTATTGAGATATACAATCATCCCTCAGTATCTGTGGGGGATTGGTTCCAGGACCCCCCGCTGATACCAAACTCCATAGATACTCAAGTCCCTGATATAAAATGGTATAGTATTTGCATATAACCTACACATGTCTTCCCATATACTTTAAATAAATAATCTCTAGATTACTTATACTACCAAATACAATGTAAATGCTATGTACTTATTTTGCCGTATTGTTTAGGAAATAATGACAAGGAAAAACTCTGTACATGTTCAGTACCGATGCAACCACACCTTTTTTTTTCTTTAATACTTTTCATCTGTGATTGATTGAATCCACAGATGCAGAACCCATGGATACAGGGGCTGACTGTGGACGCATGAAGTATAACTGCTTGTATTTTATTTAAAACTAAGCAAAATCTAAGTACAGAGGTTACATTATTTCATTCAGGTCAGAGGATAAATTTTTATAGTCTAGATTTCCAAACATTTGGATCCTAATAATATTTAATTACGTACTTATGCAAGCTAGTTTTATTATGTATTTTTCAAAAAATGCACAGTAATCATTTCAAAGTAACCTGAGCCTGGAGGCCTCTAACAGTTTTTATTCACATGACTGTCACTTACTAATTATTCAGTAGGATCATGATATTTCCATTTAAAATTTAACCAGCCAATAAATACAAACATGTCTGGTTATTTAAATTTATAATACATATGTTATGTATTAAATTTATAATACATATTTAAATTTATAATACATATGTTATGACTTAGAAATTGTCTTTAAATCAGTGAAAATAGATGGCATCATCAAACAGTGTAATATGATGTGCCCTCAGTACATAAGTTGTTTAGAACCTTTTAAATGAGTCTCTGCAGTAAATAGGGAGAAATCCATGTTTCCCTAAGTGATCTAAGGTTTCATTTTATTTACTATTAAGAAAAAAATAGTGTGGCAGTTCACACCTGTAATCCCAGCTACACAGGAGGATCTTTTGAGCCCAGGAGTTCAAAGCTACAGTGAGCTGTCATCACACCACTGCACTCCAGCCTGGGTGACAGAGCAAGACCCCCTTTCTCATAAAAGCAAAAGAAAAAAATAGAGCCTTCTCAGAAAACTTCTAATTTATAGATTCCAGCTTGATCATTCTACAGTTAACTGTTTCTTTGAATTAATATAAAAATATCACAGCAATGTACTTCCTATTTTATACTTTATTGTTGTTTCATTTGGTTTATCAGTGTGATGTTGATATTGGCATAATAGCTAATCACAACAATTTAATTTTGTAATAATGCAGCAAAATTAATCTTGTGCATCTATCCTTGCCTGGCTTTGTCTCATTCATAACAGGGATAATAATTATATAACCTAGCACCTCCCAGGGTTATTGTGAGAATCCAGTGACATAATGTCTATGAAAGTAAGGCTATCTAGAAAGGATGATGCCGTAAGAGTCAGAATTTATATAATCGTAAGTGACCTAACTTTTCTAAACATCAGTTTCTTCTTCAGAAAAATTGGCATAATATTCTATAAAGTGAATGGGTGAAGCTACGTCATTTTGAGTTTCCTGTATAACTCAAAATTTTCTGTTTCTCATGGCCTACTTTTAGCATTATTGCAAGGATCGTAGGAAATAGCTGTATTCCATTATAGAAAGAATGTGGAATAGGTTGTCTTTTATATTTCCTAGCAGTATTGAGGTGTAAATTGTGTACGTTAAATCTATTCAAGTGTTGAATTTGATGAGTTTTGACAAGTGGATATGGTTGTGTAATCACCACTGTAATCATAATGTGGAATATTTTCATCATCTAGAAAGTTTCCTTGTTCTCCTTAAAGTCAGTCCTCCCCACCTTAACCCTTGCCCTGGCAACCACTAGTCTGTTTCAGTTTTGCCCTTTCTGGAACTTCATACACTGTAATCATACAGTATATAGTTTTTTTTTGTATCTGGATTCTATCTAATCACTCCCCTCTTAACCGGGGGGAATGTGTTCCAAGGTCCCCAATGGATACCTGAAACCACAGATAGTACCAAACCCTATATATTCTATGTTTTTCTTCCACATCATACATATGATAAAGTTGAATTTATAAATTTGTCACAGTAAGAGATTAACAACAATAATAGTAAAATATAACAATTATAGCAATATACAATAATAAAAGTTATGTAAATGTGTGCTCTCTCTTAAGAGCATGAGCACTCTCTCTCTCAAAATATCTTATTGTATGTAATGTTTTCAGACTGTGATTAGCCATGGGTAACTGAAACCACAGAAAATAAAACCATGAAAATGGGAGGAATATTGTAATACTTTGGAGAATCACCTGTGTTATTGCGTGTATCAGAACTTTGTTCCTTTTTAATGCTGGGTATTATTATTTCATTGTTTGGATAGTCCACAATTTGTGTATCTCTTCACCAGTTGATGGACATTTATTTGACTATCAGGAATAAAGCTACAGTGGACATTTATATAAAACAAATCTTTCTGTGGACATACGTTTTCATTTCTTTTAGCTAAATACAGAGCAGTGAAAGTGCTAGATCATATGGTAAATGTATGTTTAACTTTATAAGAAACTGCCAGAGTATTTTCTAAAGTGGCTGTGCCATTTTTGCATTCACATCAGTAATGTCAGTTCCAGTTGCTTGACGCTGTCAGTAACACTTGGTATTGTTAGTCCTTTTAATTTTAGATGTCCTACTAAGTATGTAATAATGTCTAATTGTTATTTTAATTTTCATTTTTCTAATTGACTAATGAAGTTTTGCATTTTTTATGTGCTTTGTCACCATCTGTTTCTCTACCTTGGTTCAGATCTCTGTGCCCATTGTTTGATAGTGTTGTTTTATTGGAGTTATAAGAGTTCTTTAGATATTCTGTATAAGTTCTTTATCCCTTAATATGTATTTTGGAAGTGTGTTCTCTTAGTTTGGACTTGCTGAGTTTTTTTTAACGCATCTTTTGAGAAATGGAAGTTTTAAATTTTGATGAAGTCCAGTTTTTCGTTTTAATAATATTTTGTGATTGTTTTTCTCCTATTGAAGAAATCTTTGCTTCAGATTCACAAAGATCTCTAATGTTTTCTTCTAATTTTTTCTTTATCCAGTGTTTCATATTTTAACTCTTAAATTAAGGTCTATGGTACATTTTAAGTTATTATCATAGAGGGTAGAAAGTAAGAGTTTCTTTTTTAATACGAATATCTGAATGTGCCAAGACCATTTGTTGAAAATATCGTATATGACTACATATATCTGAGACACTTTCTGAATTTTGTTTGATTGATCCATGTGCCTATCCTTAAGCCAATACCACACTGTCTTGATTGCTGTAGCTTTATAATAAGCCTTAAAATCAGGTCACTTAAGTTGTCCAGTTTTGTTCATTCTTCTCAGATTCATATTGGCTATTCTAAGTCTTTTGATTTTCCATATAAATTAATAATCATGTGAACTATTTTTTTGAAAAGCTGCTGAGATGTTGATTATTCTTTTCCAGACATCTTTATTTTTTATATTATGTAGGTAACCAAAAAACAAACTTAGATAGACTGATAGACACAGGAAACAAAGATAAATTTTTGGTATTTGCCATACATGTAATAAATATGTTATAAACAAGAAATTAGAAAATTGAAATCATATATAGGCTGGAGATTTTTTAAAATTCCCTGTGTTTTTAAGAAATGTCCAACTCAAGATTTCTGAGCATTCTTTTTTGTTTATTTTACAGACAGGATTGCTTTCTGTTGCCCAGGCTGAAGTGCAGTGGTGTGATCATAGCCCACTGCAACCTCAAACTCCTGGGCTCAAGCAATCCTCCTGCCTCAGCCTCCTGAGTAGCTAGAACCACAGGCACATGCCACCATCCCCAGCTAAATTTTTTTTTTTTTTTAATCTCCTGTAGAAATGGAAGTGGTCTTGCTATGTTACCCAGGTTGGTCTAAAACTCCTGACCTCAGGCAGTCTTCCCAAAGTGCTAGGACTACTGGTGTGAGCTACTGCCCCCAGCCCTGAACGTTCTTTCTACTCCATTTACTAATTTTGGTAGTTCTCTGGTTTATACTTTTTCTAAAATCCAGCTTATTCTGTCAGACACTATGTTAATTTTTTGGTCACACTTGGAAATGCCATATACTCCTAATAGCAATTGTTCTGGGGACTACTTTTAGAAGCAAGCTGCTTATTTTCATGTACTTCAAATAGAACTTTCTGTCTTAATTCCTTTATAATTATTGTCACTAATTTGCCTCACCAGAGCCATGTATAAAGTTTTTTTTTCCCCCATTTGGTATGTTTGAATAACTGGCCATAAATTGCTTTAACAAATGTCTAGGCCGGGCGCGGTGGCTCATGCTTGTAATCCCAGCACTTTGGGAGGCCGAGGCGAGCGGATCACGAGGTCAGGAGATCGAGACCACGGTGAAACCCCGTCTCTACTAAAAAAATACAAAAAATTAGCCGGGCGCGGTGGCGGGCGCCTGTAGTCCCAGCTACTCGGAGGCTGAGGCAGGAGAATGGCGTGAACCCGGGAGGCGGAGCTTGCAGTGAGCCGAGATTGCGCCACTGCACTCCAGCCCGGGCGACAGAGCGAGACTCTGTCTCAAAAAAAAAAAAAAAAAAAAAAAAAAAAAAAAACAAAACAAATGTCTATATGAAGAAATTGTACTGTTAGCTAGAAAACAAAACAAAGTTCCAGCTTAAAATTTATAAAAATCACACTGTTCTAATTATAAAGGAAAACTGGAATTTAGAAAAATTTTCCTGTCCTGTTTTCCTGCTTCATTATTGCTGCTCTCAGGCCTGTAACTTCTTCAGCCTCAAAGTCTTTTTAAATTGAGAGACAGCTGTCCTTATAGTCAAAATCAATCTCATAGATAATAAAATGCTACACCACCACACATTTCCAAACTCTGAGGCATGGATGTTTATAATATGCTTTTATTCCCTCTAAAACAGTCTAACTTTTCAACATACACTATTTTTGAATTGAAATATTCATAATAATGCATTAAAATTTTAACCAGTGTTATTTTTAATTAAATGATTTGAACCTGATGAAGAAAAATAAGACCTTTTGTGAAAACAGGGTTATGTTCTTAGTAAATAATTGATAAATGTTATAATTCATGATGTGTTTAAACAGACTATTTTGCCATCATTAAAATATCACATAGTACCTACTTTTATGTTTTTCTTTTCTGTTTTAGGTCACAGTGTGAGAAACATCCAGGCCTTTGCAGTTCTTCAGAATGCATTTTTAAAAGCAAAAACCAGCTTCCTTGCCCAAATCATCCTTGATGCTATCACAAACATTTACATGGCTGACAATGCCAATTACTTCATTCTAGAGTCACAGCACACATTGTCACAGTTTGCGGAGAAGATTTCTAAACTCCCAGAAGTACAAAACAAATACTTTGAGATGCTGGAGTTTGTTGTTTTTAGCTTAAATTATATACCTTGTAAAGAACTTATTAGTGTCAGTATCCTCTTAAAATCTAGCTCTTCTTATCACTGTAGCATTATTGCAATGAAAACACTTCTTAAGTTTACAAGACATGACTACATATTTAAAGATGTGTTCAGGGAGGTTGGCCTTTTGGAGGTCATGGTAAACCTTTTGCATAAATATGCTGCCCTGTTGAAGGATCCAACTCAGGCACTAAATGAACAAGGTAAAGTATTGTCTGTAATTTTATTTTTATTTGAAAAGGGGTTCAAAACAGAGAGTTTTTTTGTTCTTGTTCCCATTCTTTGGTTATTGGTTTCAATGACTTCCTAATGTGTATTATTGTGACATATTAGTGAACTATATTTTCCAAAATTTACAGGTTCATTCAACCTCTGTTAGGTAATTGAGGAGGAGGAAGCTAGAATTATGTGAGTGTATTGGAGAGAGTTTAAAGGAAGGTAAAAACTGAGGGAAGACATGTATGATCCACATGACTAGTATCTACTGCCTTCTGCTTCTAAGAGCAAGTTTTAAAAGCTTCTGAAAAAATCAGATTTATTATTAATTGCAACTAATAAATATAGTTAAATGTATAGTTACTTCAATGTGTTTTTATTGTACAGAGCAAATACATATATTTAATTATGTTATATACACAATGTATTATCATTGGGTACCTCTGTGATAGATCTGATAAAAGTACAATAGTATCTGGCAATTAATAAGTATTAAATGTGAATTAATACAGGTTGAATAGGTAGCTTTATTCATGAACTTTTCTCTTTTTGGTGTATCAAAATCTAGCATTCTCCTGTTGACATCCTTTATTAGGAAAACCTTCTGTGAAGAGGATATATTTAACCTTTGCATTTTCATTTTTAATATTTATTAGATAACGGCCACTTGCAAGCATACCGAAATAAAATCTGTTAATGTTGATTTTGAGCCTACTTTTGCCAAATGTTGGACACATGCATCGTTTTAAAGATTATATTATATCTGTCATATTATGGGTAAAACTGAATACTGAAGAAATAAAGAAATGATTACAGTAAAACTGAATCAAGAAAAAATAAGCTTATCACTTTTGTAATTTGGACCTTTGAACCTTTTTTTAGGGGACTCAAGAAATAATAGTTCAGTTGAAGACCAAAAACACCTGGCTTTATTGGTTATGGAGACCTTAACAGTGCTTCTTCAAGGATCAAACACAAATGCAGGTAATTTAAAAAGCCATAAGGAAATACTTTGGGAGATTACCACTGATTACATCTTCTGTGGTGATTCTTGCTTCTGAAATCTTCCTGTCACTTAAGAGAAAAAGCTATTGATTCAGTGATGGTACCCGTCATGTCCCTAAAAATGCAGTACTTTTGACCATCAGGAGCACATTGATGACAAAATATGTAACATTGTTACTATTTCAAAATGATGTTTAAATTGCTTTTTATAGTGTCTTGTGTTGAAAGTATTCTTCTAATTTTTTATTGATACACTCTTACTCAAACAAGTTGCTATTTAAATTCTTTCTAAAATATTTTCTTTACACAGTGATTTAAAGAATTTTTTAGTACTGCAAGTTAGAGTATTATAATGTTACAACCTTCAGGAAATACTGAACAATGATTCTCTAATAAAACATAATCTCTCCAAGGTTAACTTTACTAAATATTTTGTTTAATTTTGGTCTCAATTTCTCTTTTATCCTTTTCTACCTGTCATTAACAGATAGCCTAACTATATTTATAAAATATCACTCTTGCTTTTTAAAAAAGATTACTTGAGGTTTTAATTAACATCAAACAACTCTCAGGTAATAAGGTCAGTACAACTTGAGAGGAATAATGACGGAAAATTAGTTCAGATTAGTAGGCTGGGCCCAAATCATAGGGAGCTTTTTAGACCATGGTAAGGAGCTTGAAATATATTTTAAGTGTTATGGAAAGCCATGGATGAATGAACCCCATGCACAAATGCATGACTGTTTGCCTGAATGCAAAGAAACTCAGCATTCATTATATTTAAAATATATTGCGTATCCCAGGTACCATGCTAGCTAGGTGTTAGAATAACACCTAGATGCTAAGGTAAGATCATTCTTGCTCTCTGGGAATTAGAATCTAGTGAAGAAAAATGTAGACACATAATTATAGAAGTAATTAGTCTGATACAACTTTGGCAAATGCTAAGATAGACTTGAATGAATTTAACAGGTAATTGAAACAATGAGTATGATGACTTTTAATGGATACTATAGTAACATTTTGTCTATGGCATAATGCATAATCTTATTTCCACTAACTAGGTTTAGTTAACTGAGATACTCAGAAACATAATAAAGATAGACTAACAGGAATTTGCTTAGCAAATTAGCTTTCCTTGAGATGACCTAGAAGTTGCACAGGAAGAGATTGGACAATTGGAGAGCTTACTCCGTATGACTAAAAGTCACTTAGTACATATCCCAAAGTGCCAAACAATTTCATACAATTCTTTTCAGTTTTTCTTTTCCTAGTATGAAAGATGTTACTAGCTGTGTGATGTTAGGCATTTAAAACACTGCTTTACTCATAGTTTAAGTATTTAAATAATATTAGCCATTATGATTATCTAGTGGGTCCTAACTGACAACCAGGAGGTAACTAAACAGGCCTTCAGGTAATGAAAGGATGTTACAAATTCCATGTGCTGAATCTCAAGTACACGACTTAGACTGACTTCATGATCTTATAATTTTTATAAAGTTAGCAAATAGAAAGCCACTAAGCAGAGAGGACAGTGGCTGCCATAGCAGAATACACTGTTTCAGTAAACGTTTATTGAAACACAAATCAGGAGAAAATCCAGTAGTCATGGAAGACCAAACATAAGCAATAATAGTAAGACTGTTATAAACCATAATAGAGATATAAACAAGATGTCCTAAAAACATAAGGGATAGAAGAATTACTTAGAGGAAATACTAATTAGTGATTTCAATCACTGGGCCCATTTTTTTAATACTGGAGGATGATATTAATATTTGATGTGAGAACAGTATCACTTGTGAGCAGGAGCACAGGCTTACAGAGCTGGGCTGTGTAGGCATACATCCATTTCTGTTGCTTACTAGCTGTATGACTTTGACCGCCTTAGTTCTATATGGTAGGGGATGAGTATTAAGTAAGTCAATCTGTGTAAAGGCTTTGGAGCAGTAACAATGACACATGCTTTCTGTTACAGAATTTGTCACTTTTTGTTCGTATGCCCTACCTGTACAACAAAACATGTTGGTTCCTTGTAATTTTTCCCATGGTGGAATAATTTATTCCATTCCTTTCTTGCTACTATTTTGGAAGCCATGTTCATTTAAATCTCCTTTATTTAGGCTATTGTTCCTCTGAAAACCTTTTACATAAGTTGATTATAATATAGAGTCTCCTGGGGTCTACCTAAGAGACTTGTGAATGTTCTAGATTTTGAGAGCTTGGACATGGTGAACATATCACGGCATTAATCTTACATTAAGGAAATGTAGAGAAATTTGCATATACCTTTGCTGACAACCCGCTGTGCAAATTTGTATTGTAATTTAAAAGGGAAATAGTTGGGTAGGTTTTATTTACATTATTTTGAGTTACTTTACCTACAAAAAATAACTGAATGTTAATTCATCTGACTTGTCTCAGAATATTTTAAAGTAGCCATTGTTGGACTTTTTCTCCTTCCTTCAAGGAATTTTTCGAGAATTTGGAGGTGCAAGATGTGCACATAATATAGTAAAGTACCCTCAATGCCGGCAGCATGCCCTGATGACTATCCAGCAGCTGGTGCTCTCCCCAAATGGAGAAGATGACATGGGCACTCTCCTGGGGCTAATGCATTCAGCCCCACCAACGGAATTGCAATTGAAGACTGATATTTTAAGGGTAAGTTCGATAAATGTGTTTCCCCTCTTTTACTGCTAAAATTTGTGGTTATTTTTAGATGATCTATATTTAAGTTAGAGACAGGGAAATTTAAAAAAATCCAAGTTACCCAAGAAACCTCACAAGTTTGTACACATTAGGAACTTGGAAAAACTCCAGTCATTTATGTTTTTCAGTATATATTTTACTTACTGCTGATAAACCTTTGCAGTAATTATCTTGACTTATTGGAACTCTTAAATTAAATATTAATGAAGTATAGGATCTTAATTAATACTAAATATATATATTTTCTGTTCAATTGAATTCACTCATAGTGTTATGCATCTGTGAAATGAATGTTAGATTTGGCATTATATACACATGCATGCATATATGTATGTATGTAAGTAATGGATATTCTAGTAGATGTCAAACAATATACCAGGAGCTTTACATATGCTTTTATCATTTAGTCCTTAGCAATACTATAAAGTAAGTAACACCCTGTTTTGCAGATGAGAAAACTTAGGTTTAGAGAAATCATATAACATGGATATTGTTTACTTAAGTGACTTTTAATTAGTAGAACTGACCCCCGGATTTCAATACCCATTTTATTTCCACAGCACCATTGTTTTATGCAGATTTATACACTCATATTCTCTCATATTACTGAAGTTATTGATATTGTAAGAAATGATATGTAAGAAATTTTTAGAATCAAACTATAATCGAATGTTTCACTTTCATTTAGAAGTGAATTTAGTAATGCAAGTAAGGCGTAATGGAAAAGTAAAGACTATTAAATATTAAATGATATATTAAAAATTTCCAAGTTCTAGATATAACAGTAGCTAACATTTATTGACTGCTTTCTATTAGTACTGTTGTATGCATTTATGTGCATCTACTTATTTAATCCTTATGATAAAAATAAACACTATTAGTGTTCCTGCTTTACATATTGTAAACTGAAACACAGACTGGTTAAAAAATTTTCCCAAGTTCTGTATGTCTAGTAGGTAGAGGAGCCTAGATCTGAACCCATGTAGTCTCTTTGTAAAGCTGTGCTTTCAACTTATGTGCTGTGAATAATAGTTGTTTTTTAATAAAAAGAGACATAGCCTTCTCTTTTTGTGACTAAAAACCTGCTCTTGTATTTAAATAATATCTGAGCAAAGTGAAAGAAGTCCATCGAAATGTATGTTCTTTAATTTATTGATTGATGCAAGGTTTCTAAATACAATTTTCCATTATAAGGATTCAGGCCTCCTTGGTGAAATGCTTGATTCCAGAACTAGGGCACAGAAAGAAACAAAATGAGCCTAAAACATTTCAGTTTGCCTTGAAAAAGTAAAGAAGAGATCAAAGAAAATAAGCAATTAAGTAAGTACAATCAAACAAATAAATGAGAGAAGAGGAAAAACTCTTATTTATAGTCAAAAGTCAAAGAAGATTACAATGTATGAACTATAATAGTAATAATTGATTCAAATAAAATTCATCACTGGCTACTAAAGATACTAGATGAAAGTTTTAGAAGTGAAAGGATTTTTGCATACTCTTAAATTTTATCCTCAAAAGATATTTCTTAATTTCGAGTGCTAAATACTAGCTTTACAATGGACCCTATCTTAACTAAATGATCAGCATTAACTTTGCCAGTGATGGACAAATGAACAGCATACACCTCCTGATAGGAAGCACTGAGAAAAATTCAGCTCATTTTTGTACTTTTTCCTCCCAAAAGTATATAATATGAATCTGATTATGAGAAAACATCAGATAAATCCTAATTGGAGGACTTTCTATGAAATAATTGGCCTAAACTCTTAAAAAAATGAGACGAAATGAAATTAAAAATGACTTAAGAACTGTTCCAAAAAGTAGAGGTTGAAGTGACTAGTGAATATAGTACATGAACTTGAATTTTCCTTTGCTATGGAGGATATTGTTGGGATTTGGAAAAAACACAAGGGCTGTAGATAAAATAATTGTTTGAATGTTAGTTCTCTGATTTTGAGCATTGTACTGTGAGTAGTAAGAGAATTCCTTTTTTTGAAAAACACTGAAGCTTTTAGGGGAAAAGGGAAGTGGAGAAAGAGATAAATTAAAATTGTAATTTTTCAAGAATCTGAATGAAAGATATCTGTGAATTCTTTGAACTATTTATGCAGTTTTTCTTTAAGTCTAAAATGACATTAAAATAATAACAGACAAACCAGTGTGTTTAACCTTGCTTCCAAGGCCCTTGTGACCTGACCCATCTCCTCTCACTTCCTCTACTAGTACTCTCACCTGTAGATGAGGAAAACATTATTTTTCCTTTACTTGCTGAGTTCTTAACTAGGACAGACCAGTGTTACAAAAGACAAATTAACAAGAGAAAAACAAACAAGTTTATTAACATGTCTACCTCATATGTGCATGGGAGACAACCAGGGAAAGATGACTAATTCTCAAAGAGGTGGCTTAGAACTCCATTTTGTATGGTAGTCCCCCCATATCTTCGGGGGAATACATTCTAAGACCCCCCAGAAATGTCTGAAACTGCAGATAGTACGGAATGCTATATATACTATGTTTTTTTCCTGTGTGTATAGATACCTGTGATAACATTTAATTTATAAATTAGGCACAGTAAGAGATTAACAACAATAACCAATAATAAGACAGAATAATTATAACAATATGCCAGTGTCGCTACTCTTATGCTTTGGGGCCACTATTAAGTAAAATAAGGGTTACTTGAACACAGGGACTAGGAAACCTCCACAGTTGCTGTGATAACCGAGACTGCTCAGTGACTAATGGGCAGGTGGCTTCTGCAGCATATGTACACTGGAAACAGGGATGAGTCACAGTGGTGTGGGGCAGTGTGAGATTTCATCATGTTACTCTGAACGATACACAATTTAAGACTTTTGAATTGTTGTTTCTGGTATTTTTCATTCAATATTTTCAGGCCAAGTTTGAGCACAGGTAACTAAAACGAAGGAAAGCAAAACTGCAGAGAAGGGGGACCACTGCATAGCATTCTCCACAAAGAACAGTACATTTTTAGAGAAATGATGACATAAAGGAAAAGGACTCTAGGGATATCAACTTGTGGGAAGGCAAATAAATGGTAAAGAATAGTTGGTAGTTTGTTGTGTGCATTTCTTTGCTGTCTCCAGGCTGGGAAGGGTCTGACTTCATCAAATAGGGGATGGCAGAGAGTTTTCTTATATCTACTTCTTCCCAGTTGCCTTCAACTGAAAATAATCCTTATGCCATAGTGGCATATTTTGGAGTGGCATATACTAGTTTCCTACATACCCCATTCCAGCCACAGACATTAGTAGTTATTACTTCTATTTTCTTTTACTTTTATTCAATTAAATGTTTCATTGGTAATGAAAAAATAGCATTTCTTTCTTTATGCTGTCATGTATTTCATCATGTTTTGATGGTGTATAATGACAATTTTGAATATGCATCTTAAAAGCAAGATTAATTTCACCACAATTTATCTCTTAGACAAAAAGGATATCCACATGAGTGTCAATATTTGAAGAACATTTTATATTTGAAGGAATTGTTGGGAGAATGTAGATGGCTTCAAAAGATGCTAAGGTTGCCAACTTTTTTTAACATACCATTTTCTCCTTTTTTGGTACCTTATTAATTGGATTTTTTAAATATTGGTAAGTAAAGCCAACAAGAAGTAATTGGCTGACCCGTAATTTTGAGGCAGTGTTCTGGTTAATGTTAGTAACTGATTCTCAGGCTGGAAGAGGGCAGGAGAGGGTCATGATATTTTGCATTTACTGATTTCCAGGGTATAAATACTCGCATTGTGGCCTATTCAGTCAACTAATGTGCCACTGAATGTGGACTGGAAAGAGTTGCACAGTAGTACACCATTATATAGCATTTCCTCATGCAGATACGTAAAAGCATAGATAATAGTAAAATTCAGAAAATAATTAGAAACTGATGAGTTTTGAGTTATTTTATCTTTAAAATATTTAGTTGTAAATTTGTTACTTAATTTTTAATTATGATTGTACGTTTAACAACTGACTTACAAAATTCCTGAAAATATGGCACTTGACCTCTTGAGAGCCGGTATGAGCTAGCTCTGGCATTCTGCTTTGAAGGGAAAAAGTAGCATTGAGAGCCAGTAGGGAAAATTTGGGTTCTCAGTTTTAATTTCCATTTTTACTTCATTCAGAATTGCTTCTTAGTGCCTCCATTCAACTGACATATACCACAGACCTATGTAATTTAATTTGTAATTATTTATACACAAACCTGACATTCCATGACATGTCATGGAAATTCTCCTGATGCACAAATTTGAATTGTATGAATTGTATTTATGCAAATATAAGTAATATATAGCTGATTTTGTCTAATTAACCAAGCAGCCTCCAGATCTCATTGCAACTTTGGTGTTTGCCACTTGTCATTTATTGATGTAAGTGGGAAGTTACATTATTCATGGTATTTGAAATTTTTCAAATACTGAGATTGTGCTGGGATAATGTCAGAGCGACAACAGATACCGGCTTTGAGGAAGTAGGAGGTGGGCCTAGTACATAATGTAAATTATTGGACTAAGGATTCGTAAGCAGCAGTTTTTCTAACCTCAGTCATAATTCTAACCAGTGATAGCATTTTGTACATGTTACTTTAATTTTGAACTCACCCCTCCTCATCTATAAAATAATACTTGTCATATTTTTCTCCCAGTATGTATTTGAAAATTGATGATAGTGATAGGCTTATATGCCGGGCACTTCTCTAAGGATTTTTACATGTATTTCCTTTGAGGTTAGTTATTGTTGTTTCCATTTTACATAAGAGGAAACTGTGACACGGAAAGGTTAAGTAACTGGGATGGTTAAATACTTCTTAATGTTGGAGTCAGAATATGACCCCAAGCATTCTGAGTTCAGCTATCTTCAGTCTATGTTATAAGGAGTGTGTGTGTGTGTGTGTGTGTGCACATGTGTGCATACCTGTGTGTTAGTTAAGTCTTTTATTAATATGAGATATTTTAAGTATTCATATAGTTTATTAAATTTGACAAGATAGGGAAGCTATATTGTTACCAAATACTAAAATGAAAATTTATCGATTGAAGACTATTGGAAGAAACATTGTTTTTATATTTTATTTACATACAGATTGCATATTTTCTGTCTTTTAAAATATTAAGGAATAGGTATGAACAATGAAATCTGCATAACTTCTGAAGCAGTATATGTCAAAAGGTGACTAATATATTAATACAGGTTGAGCATCCCTCATCCAAAAACCTGAAATTCAAAATGCTGCAATCTTTTTGAGTGCTGACAAGTGGAAAATTCCACACCTGACCTCATGAGATGGTAAAGTTGCATGAACAAAATTATTTAAAATATTGTATAAAATTACCTTCAGGCTTTGTGTATAAGGTATATATGAAACATACGTGAATTTTGTGTTTAGATTACTTAACTGTGTATGTGCAAATATTCCAAAATCCGAAACTTTTCTGGTGCCAAACACTTTAAATAATGGATACTCAACCTGTATGTAGCCTTTTCATTCTTCAGATACCATTAGAAATGTGTAAGATCTTTTAATAAAATGACTTTTTCAAATGCAATTATTGGACAGATTAGAAATTATATCTTAAGTAATAGTAGATACCCATTGTGCTACAATTAATGAGGGCAAAGGAGTCCACTGTATCTGTAAAAAAGATTTCAGATTGCTGTTTGGGGCATAATGTCATGATTAAGTGCAGGAGTAGAGTAATTAGACTACCTAGGTTTAAATTCTACCTTTACAATTTTATAAGTTGTATAGCCTTTGGAGAGTTATTTTACCACATTGGGCCTCAATTCCTTATCTATGAAGTGGAAATAATAATAGTACCTTACACATAGGATTGTTGAAAGGATTAAATAAGCTAGTGCAAAAAAGCACCTAGAGTGCCTAGTACATAGCAAGTGCCTGATAAAATATTAGGTGATTTTGTAATGTGTTTTTTAAAATCATAAGCTGGCCAGGGCAGTGGCTCATGCCTGTAATCCCAGCACTTTGGAAGGCAGAGGTGGGTGGATCAGTTGAGGCCAGGAGTTTGAGACTAGCTTGGCCAATATGGTAAAACCCCATCTCTACTAAGAATAGAAAAAATTAACTGGGCATAGTGGTGTGTGCCTGTAATCCCAGCTACTCAGGAGGCTGAGGCACCGGAATTGCTTGAACCCCGGAGGTGGAGGTTGCAGTGAGCCAAGATCGCGCCACAGCACGCCAAGCTGGGTGGTAGAGCATGACTCTGTTTTTGTTTTTGTTTAAAAAAAAAAATCGTAAGCTAAGTTAAAATTATGACAGTTCAGAAACTAAATGTTTGATTTACTTATTTACTTCAGGTTTTCTTTCTTAAAGCTTACAGCTGTTTTGGGAAAAGCCATACTTTCAACCCTTAGGCTTCAGTTCATTTTGCAAAAGAGAATGTTTAATAAGTCTTCTAAAGTGAATCTGCTTTCTAAAGCATGAATATGGTCACCTTATATGAGACAAAAGACCTCAGATCTTGGCTGCTCTGACCATCTCTGTGATCCCTTCTAGAATTAATCAGTTTGTATACACACAGTCGTAAGTTTTCATGATTGTGTAAAACTAGACTAGAAGATGTATTTTACTTACTTTGTAAAGTCACTGAATTCATTGATGTCATAATCAATTAAAGACTCTAGAAAAGCTTTTCAGCCAATATTTGGATGTAGCTTTATTCTATCAAAGAAATATGTGATAGTGTTTCCTAAAATTACCTTCAGCATTTAATGTGGCTTTTTTTAATTAGCAAACTATTTGATATGCTTTATAGGACCATTTATTGGGTAAATGATAAAACATGTCAGATTCACAGAACGTACAACCTCCATATACATGCATAGTGTTTTTTTTTTTTTTGAATTATGTATATTTTCATTTGTTTTTTTCTTTTGTCTCCGGTAGGCCCTCCTGTCGGTCCTTCGAGAAAGCCATCGTTCAAGAACAGTTTTTAGAAAAGTTGGAGGATTTGTGTACATTACATCCTTGCTCGTTGCTATGGAAAGATCTTTGAGCTGTCCACCCAAGAATGGCTGGGAGAAAGTGAACCAGAATCAAGTGTTTGAACTTCTTCACACTGTGTTCTGCACGTTGACTGCAGCAATGCGCTATGAGCCAGCCAACTCTCATTTCTTCAAAACAGAGATTCAGTATGAGAAGTTGGCAGATGCTGTTCGATTTCTTGGCTGCTTCTCAGACCTAAGAAAAATAAGCGCCATGAATGTCTTCCCCTCAAATACACAGCCATTTCAAAGACTTTTAGAGGAAGATGTAGTCTCAATAGAATCAGTGTCACCCACGTTACGGCACTGCAGTAAACTTTTTATTTATCTTTACAAAGTAGCCACAGATTCTTTTGACAGGTATGACTCTGCTCTGTCCTCTGAATTAAAGGGTGTATACTAAGCATGACTTCAACATTAAGACTTGAATTATTAGTTAATCCAAAAGAATATGAAAATAGATGACTCTTCTTCTATTTGTTTCAGGTGTATCACTTTATTTTTGAGTATTACTCTTGCTCTGGTATTGTTTTTTTTTTTTTTAGCATGGAAGCCTGTGTACTATTTGTAAATTCAGGTTCAATTAGTTCTCATTGCAGTTATTGGAACAGTTTCTGTGGTTTCCTTTAATGATAGTGTTTACTATTGTCTTTTTTCTTTTTAGCCTCAAATGGTGCATCTGGACTTATTGATATGTGTTATCAATAGAACATCATTATGATTATTCTTATTTCCAGACACATACTCCATCATTCTCCACATTTCGTACTCCTCAAAAAATGATGTAGTTCCCAAAAAGAGGTGTCAGTGTCTTGAACCGTCAAGTTCAAGAGGCCATCAGACTCAGTATTTACTCATTCCTTCATGAAATAAGTACTTAACAAAAATCTGCTGCATGCCAAGTCACTGTGCTAGGCATTGAGGATTCAGCTCTATACAGGGCTGTCTTGATCCTTGCTATCTTTTAGCTAAAATATAGACACATAAATAAACAATTACATATAGTGTGACAAATTCTACAGTGGGGGAATCTAGGGTTCTCGGAGATTGTAGGAGAGCCACTTCATCTAGATCACTTATTTTCAGTGCTTCAACTGTGTTTTCAATGAAGATGTCACTTTGAAAATAATACTTCTAATTTATGCCCCAAGTGTTACTGCTTTTAAGTTACCATAGTTTTACTACATAAAATAAATGAACTGCCCTCATAAATAGACCATGTAACTCCATTGGATAGAGCTTATATTAGGTTTTGTGTCCTTTTCGGTGGAATATCTGCTTTGAAGTATCAACTGAGATATTTCCTGCTTCTGAGGACAAGATTTCTTAGTCCTCAGTATTTACATTTAAAAATCCAAACAACTATGACAACAACTGTAAAAAAAAAAAATTGGTTAAACTTCTACTTTTCCCTATCTTGAAATAAAATGCATATGTATAGTTAACGAAAACACAGTACAGTGTAGTGTTCTAGGAATGAGCTATATAAATTTGTGTATTCAGATTCAACCTCTTTTCCCTTGATTTCTACTTATCCTAGTTAGAATACGTCATTTTTACTCACTCTCAAAAATAGGGCTTAGAGCACCCTGTTTAACAGATGTGTTAAATGTTAACATGAATGGAATAAGCATCTGCCGTGAGCATGCTTTTCTGTTTCATTCAGTGCTTGTGTTGTAGTCTTGTTCCTTGTTCCTGCTGAATATGGAAGATGTTCCTTATTAAACTTTTACTGGCATTTCTTGTGAAACTAACCAACTGCCAACCTGGTGTTCTCTTCTTCTAACCTCTCTGAACCACCCTGTCTGTTTTGTTGTCTGTAGTCGTGCAGAACAGATCCCTCCTTGCCTGACAAGTGAGTCTTCTCTCCCCTCTCCTTGGGGTACACCAGCTTTGTCCAGGAAAAGGTACTGATCATATAAGAGAAGTCAGTCTCTATTTGTGTGGGGTTTCTTTTCTGTGCTTATTTATGTTAACATGTTGATTGTGTTTTGTGATTTCAGTTTTGTTTTTTTTTTGTTTTTTTTTTTAACTTTTGGGGTTTTGGGGGGTGTTTTTAGGTTTTAAAAATATCAATTTTTCATGAGAGTAAAATGTGTTGATGCTGTGAAACTATGAAGGACATATATAGTTTTGTCATCCAACTATTTTTATACTAAACTACACATTTTTGTTATAGAAAAAGCATGTCTTTTATTAAAAATAAGTTAGAAATGTGGACTTAATGTCTCTAAGTAGAATACTTTTCCACTTTTTTATTTTTATTTTTTTTATTTTTTACTTTAAACGTTGGGATCATTCTTTGGTTTTTACTGTTATTCCAAAATGAATTTCATAGCACTGAAAGGAACTGTGTATTTTCTCCATCAGATTCAACCAATTGAAGTATGTTGCTGTTATGAAAAATGCTCACAGCTAAGCTTTGAAAAAGTTAGTAAAAAACCCACTCCAATACTTACTTTGATCAGTGGTCTGTAAATCTCTAAGCTGATCTAGTTGATCTTTTTAAAACTACCTTTAAAATAATTCTACTCAAATTTTTAAAAACTACAGTTGATTGACAGAAGTATAATTAAGATCCACTTAAGATTACATTTGCAATCTGCACATAAAATGATCATGGTCTGCAGTTGGCCCCAAATACTTCATTACTTCTCCTGTTTTCCTCATAACCAAAAATAAGTCCTTAACTCTTACATTAATATTCTTTCATTGCGGCTTTTAAAAAATGAATCCCAAGGTTCTGCTATATTGTTGTTATAATCTTAATACTGTTGTTCAGATTTTGAAACTTGAAGATAGTTGGAGTTAGTACATCAAAAGTATTTGTTACGGATTCGGTATTTCAACATATTTGCATAGTAATATTAGGTATATGAAAAGATGTAATTTCATTTTTCTCTTAAATTTACACTTATAGCTTACTTTGCACAACAAACCATGGCATGGTTCAGAATAGTCTTAAATGAGTATAGGATTGTTCAGTATATTTGTGCTTAAAAACTGCAATTTCTTTTTTTAAAAAGAGCTGTTCCTAATTCAAGGAATGATAAACTAGTTAAATTTGAGTTGATATCATGTATTTTTTTGTTGCTAAAATGGTCGAGGTAAAAAATGTGTGTGTTTGAAAATTTGTGTTTGTTCATGAGCCCAAGGAATTACTGAATATTAGAGAAATAATTTCAATTAGTAGTTTAAATTACTAAAAATCACAATTTAAAAATATGGTGATTAAATTATAAATGAGTAAAGCCTTAAAATTTGCTGTTTAAAAACATTTAGTCCTTTTTAAGTATTAACCAAATGCCACAAAATAAAAATACACAGATTAAAAAGATACTTAAAAAAATACATCAGGGCCAGGTGCAGTGGCTCACACCTGTAATCCTAGCACTTTGGGAGGCCAAGGCAGGTGGATTGCCTGAGGTCAGGAGTTTAAGACCAGCTTGGCAACACAGTGAAACCCCATCTCTACTAAAATACAAAAAAAAAAAAAAAAAATTAGCCGGGCATGGCAGCGTGCACCTGTAATCCCAGCTACTCGGGAGCTCAGTCATGAGAACTGCATGAATGCAGGAGGCGGAGGTTGCAGTGAGCAGAGATCACGGCACTGCACTCCAGCCTGGACTACAGAGCAAGACTGCATTCCCAAAAATACATCAGAACTTTCTATTTATTTAAATGGTAATTTGACAAAGGGAAAACAGCATTTTCTTTTTATTCTTAAAGAGTTACTTACGGCCTTAAATCAAAAACATATTGTCATCATTTACACTGTAGCTCCATGTAGAGATACCAGGTCTTTGACTTGAGGGAAAACTGTCACTAAATCAGTAAAGCTAGTTGATTGAGCCCTAATCTGTGTGAATTCTCCATGAGTCTTACAAGTTGACATTACCCCAAGGACAGAAAGCCCCTGATACTGTTCATGCTAATACTAAGATGATTGTTGACATTTTCAGGTTG
This sequence comes from Symphalangus syndactylus, assembly GCF_028878055.3. NCBI lineage: Eukaryota > Metazoa > Chordata > Mammalia > Primates > Hylobatidae > Symphalangus > Symphalangus syndactylus. The sequence continues at coordinate 53,279,232 of NC_072432.2, forward strand.
CCATTCTATTCAGCTTGCATATATTTTGCTCAGTGGTAAGAATCATAAGCTAGTAAAGGATATTATGTTTTTTACTTCACGAATTCAAGTCTAGTAACTTGAAATTAGAATTTAAGTCACACTATTTCTGGAACCTCTCAACAAATTACATCAGCTTATAGACATCTTTTTCTTGTAGCAAAACATACTAGTTTTGTTGGCAAAAGGAGAAACCAAAATTTGACTGTGTTTTTATGGCTTGTGGAACATTCTCAGATGCTAAGGACGTTTTGAGCTTGTGATACTTGTCTGACATGTAGTATCCAGGAGATTCTTCTCTATTTTAAGAATTGGGGGAAAATGAACTAGCTGACTTCATATTTAGAAAACTAAAACTCAAAACCTTTTTCATTGTTCATTATTCAGAAGGAATAATAGAACAGAATTATAGCTGAACAGTGTTCAATCAGAGTTAGAGGAAGTGAATACAAAATAATAATCAGAACTCTACAGAATATAACTGCAATGGAGCAAAAGGTGGCAAGTACTTGTTATCCTTCAAACATGGGATCCATTACTTAGTGCCTCTACACACCTGACGATAAGTTAAGCAAAGCAGATTCAGAATTTAAATATTATGTATTACCAAAAGAGGTAGATGAATCTTAAATATATATGAGAATTTAGGTTGAAATATTAAATAGCAACCAAATTGTGAAATGTAGTTTTATCCTATCTTTGCAAATGGTTAGTTCTTGCTGGGGAATTAACCATTTAATAAGCTTACCATAATTCCAAAATTTAAAAAGTGATACCTGTGGTGATTCCTAGGTGATTTAATCAGAATTAATTTTGTATAATACCTGTTGTAATACACCTAATTTTAGTTAATAAATACCGTGTTTTAGATATCAGCAATGTTTGCAATATTTTTCTGGTTTGAAAACAATGAATGTAATTCCTTTTTTAGAATATTGTTTTCTTATATAAGATTAAAAAATGTACTACTGTAATAATTATGTACAGGTTGAGTACTTCTTATCCAAAATACTTGGGACCAGAATTGTTTTAATTTCCAGTTTTTTGGATTTTGTAATATTTGCAATATATATAATGAGATATCTTGAGTATGGGACCCAAGTCCAGACACAGAATTGATTTATGTTGCATATACATCTTATACAAGTAGCCAGAAGATAATTTTATGTAATATTTTAAATAATTTTGTACATGAAACAAAGTTTTGACTGTGTTTTGACTCTGATCCATCATATAAGGTCAGATGTGAAATTTTCTGCTTGTGGCGTCATGTGGGTGCTTAAAAAGTTTTGGATTTTGGAGCATTTCAGATTTCAGATTTTTGGATTAGGGATATTCAACCTGTGTTAGTAAAGAGTTCAGTGTCCAAAGATGTAGAGATTTCTTCCTGAGTATATCAGTAACTTAAATCCAAATCTCATCAAATCTTGTCAATTTAGAAATGATTTTGGAAGGCCTATAACTAAAATAGACAATTAGAATCTATGCGTATGTGTGTATATGCAATGAAAAGATTTTTAATGAAATTTTGGAATTCAGTGGTTATTTCTGATACATGCTAGATAAATTATGAATCTTTCTAGATGGATCAAAATAAAAGAATAAAGGGAGCAATATAGGAGGAGGATAACTTTTGGTAATACACATTTTGAAATATTTTTCTTAGTAAGTTTAGAAATTAAATCTTTTGAATGAAAAATGGCAGAACACAGGGAGTGAAAACATGAATGGGTAAAGGACATGCTGACTTCTAAATAAACTAGGAGAGCCTATGTGCCTTTTTATAAGTAAAGCTGAACATTTTCCTAGAATCCCTGTTAAAAAGAGAACGGTATTTTTTTTAAACCATGGCAGTGCCAATTCTTTGCTACTAAATCACTGACGTAAAGCATCTGTTTCCCAAGCTGCTCTTGTCCCAGAGAGCTAAAACTGCATTGCTCTCTGTGACAGAGCTCAACATTAGACAAATTATGCTGAGACCAACTCATTGGAACAAAGAGTTCCCATAGGCTGAAGCCACAAGCATCTGTTTCTTAGTGCCAAGATGCAAAATGTGCAAAATTCATGAATTGTAGATGAGTAGTATGAAATAGAAAGTAGAGATCATTGATGAGAAGAAATGTGTACATTCAGGACATGGCTGGGCTTTCTAATTCATAGAAACTTGTTCTGTAAATTGCCTTCAAGTTTTTAAAAGTTGCAATGAATATTTTCAGTGGTAGTGAGGATAGATGCAGAAGATGAAAGTAGTTCCAAATAAGCTAAAGGAAAACTCCCACAATGCCAAATATATTTATTCTTGGATAGCCTAGACTCTGAGACAACCCTGACTCAGTTGACCCAGTTAGTTGTTGATTGTGTTACTCATGCACTAAGGAAAGGTTAAAACACATATAGGTAATTTCAAAAGATAAAATCTCATTGAGGGAATTAATTTAACTTGATCTCTCATCACATATTATTAGAACTGTCATCTTCCTAGAGCTTTGAATCACTATGATTGTACCTGTTCTTTACATCTTCTGGTACAGGTGTCATTTTTTAATCAAACAATCCATATAGTAAATCAGTAAAAGTAAAAATCATATAAAGGCTATGAATAATGGATAGTTACATGGTCTGCACACACCCACCACACACGTGCGGACACACACACATATCAACTCAAGTTGATAATATATTCCTTTTTTTCTATCCCAACCTTAAGGTGTTTTCTAACAAGGCTTTTTGGTTATCAGTGGATGAAAGTAACAGAAGAGGAAGAGAATGTGATTGGAATTCAATACCAAATTTACTCTTTCTTTTTTTATAGGCATGCATATCATTCTGTTTCAACTCCTCCTGTTTACCCTCCTAAAAATGTTGCTGACCTGAAACTACATGTGACAACTTCATCTCTCCAGAGTTCTGATGCAGTCATCATTCATCCTGGAGCCATGCTTGCCATGCTGGACCTACTGGCCTCTGTTGGGTCAGTGACACAGCCAGAAGTAAGCTTGAATATGTTAGTTCCTTCCCATCTGTAATGAAATGAATGAAAGGATGTGAGTATGATTATATGAGCTAGGGGGTTGAGGAAGAAAGTTAATATTACATACTAAAGTAGCTGAAGGGGAAAAAAAGGATTTTTTTGAGTGTTACCTTTCATGATAAATGGTAGACACATATGTTTTAGAATCCAATTCATTCGTTACAAAGGCAACCAAGGTAGCTTCTTCTGGTGCTAGAATAATTCTGTTTCTCCTTGTAAATCCTGCTCAGCAGTGGACATTGCTAATGAATAATACAGAAGGAAAAATGACTGAAGATACTACATTGAGGCTATTTGTCTGTTTTGACTTGTTGCACTCAAGAGTTTGAGTGAATCGGAGCTTGGGTGATGATTTTTATTAGAATGTTATATGGCCTCTAAGGCCTAAAATGTCACAAATGTAAACAGTAGGCTTTCCTTTAAACTAGTTATCTACCCACCATTAAGAAGATTTTATCCCTGCTATTTCTATAAAAATAGAACTACTTTTAGTCATATAGTCATGTAATACAAAAGGCTTGGAAGAGAATAGAGTCCAGCTGCCTGTACTTCTAGCAAAATTAAAATAGGACATGTTTGCCTAACCTGTTCTGGAATTGCTATATTGCTCTAAGCAAGTTACTTAATTTATCTGAGTGTATTTGGAAGCATATAGAGACTTCATATTAAAAGATACGCTTCGGCTGGGCGCGGTGGCTCACGCTTGTAATCCCAGCACTTTGGGAGGCCGAGGCGGGCGGATCACGAGGTCAGGAGATCGAGACCACGGTGAAACCCCGTCTCTACTAAAAATACAAAAAATTAGCCAGGCGTGGTGGCGGGCGCCTGTAGTCCCAGCTACTCGGAGAGGCTGAGGCAGGAGAATGGCGTGAATCCGGGAGGCGGAGCTTGCAGTGAGCCGAGATTGTGCCACTGCACTCCAGCCTGGGCGACAGAGCGAGACTCCGTCTCAAAAAAAAAAAAAAAAAAAAAAAGATACGCTTCTGGCCAGGCGCAGTGGCTCACACCTGTAATCCCAGCACTTTGGGAGGCCAAGGCGGGTGGATCACGGGGTCAGGAGATCGAGACCATCCTGGCTAACACAGTGAAACCCTGCCTCTACTAAAAATACAAAAAATGCAAAAAATTAGCCTGGCGTGGTGGCAGGCACCTGTAGTCACCAGCTACTCGGCAGACTGAGGCAGGAGAATTGCTTGAACCCAGGAGGTGGAGGTTGCAGCGAGCCGAGAGCCGAGATCACACCATTGCACTCCAACCTGGGCGACAGAGCAAGACTCTGTCTCAAAAAAAAAAGTATGCTTCTGCCGGGCGCAGTGGCTCATGCCTGTAATCCTAGCACTTGGGAGGCTGAGGCAGGTGGATCACCTGAGGTCAAGAGTTTGAGACCAGCCTAGCCAACATGGTGAAACCCCGTCTCTACTAAAAATACAAAAGTTAGCTGGGCGTGGTGGTGGGCGCCTGTTATCCCAGTTACTTGGGAGGCTATGGCAGGAGAATCACTTGAACTTGCGAGGCGGAGGTTGCGGTGAGGCGAGAGCACACCATTGCACTCCAGCCTGGGCAACAAGAGCAAAACTCTGTCTCAAAAAGAAAAAATTAAAAAAGAATGCTTCATGTGAAAAGAATTGTCACCTTTCTCACTAAGAATGACCTGACCGTGTGGATTTCTTTGTTGATTTTAGCATGCTTTGGATCTTCAACTTGCCGTGGCAAATATTTTACAATCCCTGGTGCACACAGAAAGGAACCAGCAAGTCATGTGTGAAGCTGGTCTTCATGCACGACTGCTGCAGAGGTGCAGTGCTGCTTTGGCTGATGAGGACCACTCACTGCACCCGCCCCTGCAGCGGATGTTTGAACGATTAGCCTCTCAGGCCCTGGAACCCATGGTGTTGAGGTAAGTTCTCTTTCATACTCAAATAGTCCACAATTAGTAATGTCAGTTTCTAGAGTCCTTATGATTCCAGAGTTCCTGCCTTAATGGACATATATCAGTTATCTATGGGCAAAATATAACAAAAATGGACAAACTACTCAAAATATAGCACTTAGAAACAAGTAAATCTAGTTATTAGTAAAAATTTAGTGTTTCTGTCCATTAGTTATTTCTTTCATTTGAATTTAGCAAGCTCTCACTTTCCTTTAAAAATAAAGTCATGCATTTACTTTATATTTAATAACTTTTCATATATAAGAAGTTTTTAAAGAAATACTTAACTTTTCAATTTTGAAATAATAGATTCACCATAAGTTGTGAATATAGATCCAAGAGTTTTCCTATGCCCTTTGCCCATTTTCCTCCAGTAGTTACACCTTACAATAACTATACTACAGTATCCAAACCAAGAAATTGATATTGGTATGATGTATTCATGTGCACATACAATTATCTATTATTGTATCACATGTGTAGATTCATGTAATCACGACACAATTACGATGTCACAAAGATTTCTCTAGTGCTACCTTTATTGTCATACCCACTCCCCTAACCCCAACATCGTTAGCCCATGGAAATCACTGATCTGTTCTCCGTCTCCATAGTTTTGTCGTTATGAGCAGGGGTCCCAAACCCCCAAGCCGTGGACCAGTACTGGTCCATGTCCTGTTAGGAACTGGGCCGCACAGCAGGAGGTAAGCTGTGGGTGAGCCAGCATTACCGCCTGTGTTCTGCCTCCTGTCAAATCAGCAGTGGCATTAGATACTTATAGGAGCGTGAACCCTATTGTGAACTGTGCATGCAAGGGATCTAGGTTGGGCACTCCTTATGAGAATCTAACTAATCTAATGCCTGATGATCTGAGGTGGAACAGTTTCATCCTGAAACCATCCCCCACAATCCATCCGTGAAAAAATTGTCTTCCACAAAACTGGTCCCTGATGCCAAAAAGGTTGGGTACCACTGATTTTGAGAATGTTACATAAATGAAGTTATACAGTATGTGATCTTTTGAAATTGTCTCTTCACTAATCATATTGCTCTTGAGCTGCACACAAGTTGTTACATGTATCAGTAGTTTTTTCTTTTTATTACTGAATAATGGTCCATAGTATGGATGTATCACAGTTTGTGAATCATTCAAGAAATATATACTTATATATGTGTATTTCTTGAATGATTCATATACATCTGTCATTTCCTCCAGGAAGCCTCCTGCTTTGAGCCACCCTTCCAAAAGTCTGGGTAGGCTGCCCCTATATAAACTCTATAACACTGCTATTACATAACTTATTATTAGAGTACTCCTCTTTTATAAAACTTTTAGGAGCTGTCTTAAAAATGGTTGAAATTTATTTGTAAGTTTTTAAAACTGACACCAAACCAATTGTGGATTAAGAAACTTTTATGCAGTAAGCATTTGTTAAATGTTGTTGTATCAGGCAGTGTTCACGGCCTTTATAATGCCAAGATGAGTGAGATGGACCTACTCACTTCATCCATTATCTTGTAGTTGTACTCACCATCCTAAAGTTTTGAAAATAGCATTGAGATTTTCCCCTGATCCTTTTTGGTAATCTGCTACTTTAAAAGTAGAGAAACAGAGAGAGAGAGACATTGTCCCATACCAATTGCTACTATTTTACCAGATAACTTATATTGCATAGTTAGATAAATAGAATAAGCAATGAAAATCAACCATTGGGTATGTTCAGTTTTCACAATTAGTGAGTTCTCAGAAAAAAGAAGTCAAATGATGGTACAAGTACTTTGCTCCTTAAAAGCCATCGATTATAAACTAATTGTGTCTAACGTTCTACATGAAAAACTGGCAAACCTAACTTGTAAGCCTTTTTTGTTTCCTGCTGTAGGGAATTGAAAATTTAGAGTATTCTACTTTTTTTTTAACATGATGTTATAAATGACAGGTTATGAAGGGTTCATGCTCTTAAAAAATGTATAGTCTAGTAAAGAATACATGCAGATAAGCAGGAAATGAAAATATTGTTTATTAAGTTCGTAATAGCAGTGTTACAGAGTTTATATAGGGGCAGAGACTTTTGGAAATGTGACTCAAAGCAGGCTTCCTGGAAGAAATGACAGTTAATGAAATAAAGTATGAGGCCGGGCAGTGTGGCTCATGCCTGTAATCCTAACACTTTGGGAGACCAACGCAGGAGGATTACTTGAGGTCAGGAGTTTGAAATAAGCCTGAATAACATAGTGAGACCCTGTTTCTACAAAAAAAAAAAAAAAATATATATATATATATATATATATATATATACACACGTATATATATATATACACGTATATATATATATATATATACACATATATATATATTTTTTAACTAGCATGGTGGTGTGTGCCTGTAGTCCTTGTTACTTGGGAGACTGAGGCTGAAGGATCTCTTGGGCCCAAGAGTTTGAGATTACAGTGAGCTATGATCACACCACTGCACTCCAGTCTGGGTGACAGAGCAAGAGCCTGTCTCACACACACAAAAAAATTATGGTAAATAAAAAAGTCTAAAGTATGGAAGAGAGTTAACCAGGTGAAAAAGTAAGGGCAAGAATTTTTTCCCCAACAAGAAAAACAAATACGGTGGTCCAGGATAGAGAAGGAGTACAGCATTCTTAGGCAATCAGAAGTTTTATGTATGTCTTAAGTGGAATTTATGATTGGGGGAAAGATGGGAGCAGTGAAGCTGGAGAGTACAGTAGAAATCATCTCATGTATGGTACTGAATGCTAGCTGTTTTGTGTTTTCAACTACGAGAAATGGACAGTCATGGAAGAGTCTTAAGCAATAGAGTGATACTATGTAGATTTAAGTTCTGTGAGATATTGACTATAGTGAGGAATAGATTGAGTTGGGGCAACATTGGTGTCACAGGAGGTAATTAAGACTGTTTTAGGAATAGTAAAATAATGTGGTCTGGGTGATAGCAGCAAGAATGAGAGAAAAGAGCAGATTCCATATTTTTATGAGTAGTAATAGCAGGATTTTCTGATTTTTTGAATATGGAAAGTTAAAGAAAGGAGAAGGAACAAAAACACATTTCAATGAGATGCGGAACATAAGAAATGCCCTGGGTTTGGATATAAGGTGATGAGTTTGGTTTTAGAAATATTTGAGTTGGGGTTCTTCTTAAATATTATTAACTTCTAAAAAATGAATTTATAAAAATGTGTAGCAGATATATAGCTATATGGTGATTAAATGTAAAACTAACACTGTATATGTTTCATTATACTTGCATTTTTTGTATTGTAATTAGTCTGTTGGAATTTATTAAATTCCTTTTTTGAAAATGGTTTATGAGTTATAATATTCTCAATCAAGGAATAACTGTCTAAAAAACATTTTAAAAAATATATGTCAGATATATAGCTATATGGTGATTAAATGTAAAACTAACACTATATTGTTTTATTATACTTTGCATTTTTTTGTATTGTAATTAGTCTGTTGGGATTTATTAAATTCCTTTTCTGAATATTTGGTTTATGAATTCTATAATAATCTCAATCAAGGAATAACTTTGCTTTGTCTCTTTCTTAGGGAGTTTTTACGTTTGGCAAGTCCTTTAAATTGTGGTGCCTGGGACAAAAAACTGCTAAAACAATATAGGGTCCACAAACCAAGTTCACTGAGTTATGAACCAGAAATGAGAAGTAAGCTGACTTTTGAAATTCCCTTTTTTGATTTATTTTATGAATGAAAATCATGTAGGGGCTGAATATTATTTAAAGAAGTTTGTGAAAGCAAAGAAAGAGAAGAGTTTATTATTTAAACAGAGAAACAGGCCGGGCGCAGTGGCTCACGCCTGTAATCCCAGCACTTTGGGAGGCCAAGGCGGGCGGATCACGAGGTCAGGAGATCGAGACCATGGTGAAACCCCGTCTCCATTAAAAAATACAAAAAAAATGAGCCGGGCGCGGTGGCGGGCGCCTGTAGTCCCAGCTACTCGGGAGGCTGAGGCAGGAGAATGATGTAAACCCAGGAGGCGGAGCTTGCAGTGAGCCGAGATCGCGCCACTGCACTCCAGCCTGGGCGACAGGGCAAGACTCCGTCTCAATAAATAAATAAATAAGAATTGAGTTGTGACTTCCTTTGCTAAGAGTAGGAACAAAAATAGTTCCTTTCCCAAAGAGAATATTTGAAATATCTTTATAGTTGCCTGAATATCCAGCACATTTAGGAGGAAAACAGTTTCCTATAGTCATGTAGTTTATTTTGAGAGAGGATATTTTCTTCATTACATTTGTAATGTGTCCCTGGAGAGATAATGACAATCTGTTTAGAATTTGTCTTTTTATTCTTGAAATTGTTACCCTTTTTATAAATATGGGAATCTTTAAAGTACTTTTACGATCGTGCATTTAGTTCTAATAATTGTAAGGAAATAATTAATAATGGGGAAAAAATGGGAGAACCAAGTTTCTGCCATTTATCTCTAATTTGCTTTATAATAAAGATGACCTATTTCTTTTCATTTTAATGCTCTAAAATTGTTTACTTTTCCCTCAGAGAATTACTAAATCATAGTTTTATGAAATAAAAGTATTTCCTGATTTGTAAACTATTAACTGAGATTTATAATTAAATTACATTGTATCAGTGGCTTTGATGACAATTATTTGAGATGTTTATTTTTATTTATACTCTAGTTTCCAACATTTCTGCAGTGTGCATATTGCTTTAGTAAAAAAGGAAATGCATGCTATTAAGTTTAAAAATAAATGAAGTACATTAAAACTGGATAATGATTTTGGCACTTAAGAAAATTATTGTCTATTGAAACTGAAGTGGTATTTACAAATAAGTCAGCCTTGTAAAGTTATTTTAAAATTCCATATGACATTTTCCCAAGAGATTTCCTTGACTTACAGGTAGCATGATCACATCTGTGGAAGGTCTGGGTACTGATAACGTTTTTAGCTTACATGAAGATAACCATTACCGGATAAGCAAGAGCCTGGTAAAATCTGCGGAAGGAAGTACTGTACCCCTGACCAGGGTGAAGTGTCTGGTCTCCATGACAACCCCACATGACATCAGACTTCATGGGTCATCAGTTACTCCAGCTTTTGTTGAATTTGACACGTCACTTGAAGGGTTTGGGTAAGAAATTTGCAAGGAAGCAAACCTTTATGATTTTATGCCTCATACTTGCCTTTACAAATAGATCTTTGGTTTTAAATATACTTAATTAAGATATATTTTACCATACTTAATATTTTTTAATTATTGAGTTTTTTGAGCATACTATTTTAAGATTACTACATTTAATTATTTTTGTTTGTTATACTAAATAAATTGATATGACATAGGAATCCAAAATCTTAGGCCCATGGACCAAATATGTTTTGTTAGTAACACTTTTGCAAATTTTTTTTTTTTTTTTTTTGTAAATGAAGTTTTATTGGAAAACAGCCACACTCATTTATATTTCCTATGGCTGCTTTTGTGCTAGAGTGTCAGAGTTGAGTAGTCATGATGGAGACTGCCTGGTTCACAAAGCATAAAATATTTATGATTTGGCCCTTTCCAGAAAGAGTCTGCCAACATCTAATGTAATAAATATAAATGTATAGATAATATATAAATTAAAATTAGATTGAAAACTCTTTGGGTTTTATCATCATCTATCCTTCAAATTACCTAACATAATAATTTATACATTATAAATATTCAATGACTGTCACTTCAAATGAATAAATTATTTCAAGTGGCAGAAAAGATTATAGTAACAGGAACAGCAGTAATGAATCTAAAAAATCTAAAAGAATTCATGAAGTTCAACAGCCTAAAATGACACAAATGCTAATAGATCTGATAGCTAGATCTGTTAGCTATTAGAGTTTTTTTTTTTTTTTTTTTCCTTTTGAGTCAGAGTCTTGCCCTGTCTCCCAGGCTGGAGTGCAATGGCACGATCTTGGCTCACTGCAACCTCCGCCTCCCAGGTTCAAGCATTTCTCCTGCCTTAGCCTCCCAAGTAGCTGGGATTACAGGTGCACGCCACCACGCCTGGCTGATTTTTGTATTTTTAGTAGAGATGGGGTTTTGCCACAGTGGCCAGGCTTGTCTCGAACTCCCGACCTCAAGTGATCTGCCTACCTTAGCCTCCCAACGTGCTGGGATTATAGGCGTGAGCCACTGTGCCCAGGCTTAGAGTGTTAATTCATAATTTTTATCTACGCTAGTTGTTTGTGGGATTCTTTTTTTTTTTTTTTTAATTTAGGTTTTAGGGTACATGTGCACAGTGTGCAGGTTTGTTACATATGTATCCATGTGCCGTGTTGGTTTGCTGCACCCATTAACTCGTCATTTAGCATTAGGTCTATCTCCTAATGCTGACCCTCCCCCCTCCCCCCACCCCACAACAGTCCCCGGGGTGTCATGTTCCCCTTCCTGTGTCCATGAGTTCTCATTGTTCAATTCCCACCTATGAGTGAGAACATGCAGTGTTTGGTTTTTTGTCCTTGTGATAGTTTACTGAGAATGATGTTTTCCAGTTTCATCTATGTCCCTACAAAGGACATGAATTCATCCTTTTTTATGGCTGCATAGTATTCCATGGTGTATATATGCCACATTTTCTTAATCCAGTCTATCGTTGTTGGACATTTGGGTTGGTTCCAAGTCTTTGCTATTGTGAATAGTGCCGCGATAAACATACGTGTGCATGTGTCTTTATAGCAGCATGATTTATAGTCCTTTTGGGTATATACCCAGTAATGGGATGGCTGGGTCAAATGGTATTTCTAGTTCTAGATCCCTAAGGAATCGCCACACTGACTTCTACAATGGTTGAACTAGTTTACAGTTTAACAGTGTAAAAGTGTTCCTATTTCTCCACATCCTCTCTAGCACCTGTTGTTTCCTGACTTTTTAATGATCACCATTCTAACTGGTGTGAGATGGTATCTCATTGTGGTTTTGATTTGCATTTCTCTGATGGCCAGTGATGATGAGCACTTTTTCATGTGTTTTTTTGGCTGCATAAATGTCTTCTTTTGAGAAGTGTCTGTTCATGTCCTTCGCCCACTTTTTGATGGGGTTGTTTGTTTTTTTCTTGTAAATTTGTTTGAGTTCATTGTAGATTCTGGATATTAGCCCTTTGTCAGATGAGTAGGTTGCAAAAATTTTCTCCCATTCTGTAGGTTGCCTGTTCACTCTGATGGTAGTTTCTTTTGCTGTGCAGAAGCTCTTTAGCTTAATTAGATCCCATTTGTCAATTTTGGCTTTTGTTGCCATTGCTTTTGGTGTTTTAGACATGAAGTCCTTGCCCACGCCTATGTCCTGAATGGTATTGCCTAGGCTTTCTTCTAGGGTTTTTATGGTTTTAGGTCTAACATGTAAGTCTTTAATCCATCTTGAATTAATTTTTGTATAAGGTGTAAGGAAGGGATCCAGTTTCAGCTTTCTACATATGGCTAGCCAGTTTTCCCAGCACCATTTATTAAATAAGGAATCCTTTCCCCATTTCTTGTTTTCGTCAGGTTTGTCAAAGATCAGATAGTTGTAGATATGTGGCATTATTTCTGAGGGCTCTCTTCCATTCCATTAATCTATGTCTCTGTTGTGGTACCAGTACCATGCTGTTTTGGTTACTGTAGCCTTGTAGTATAGTTTGAAGTCAGGTAGCGTGATGCCTCCAGCTTTGTTCTTTTGGCTTAGGATTGACTTGGCGATGCGGGCTCTTTTCTGGTTCCATATGAACTTTAAAGTAGTTTTTTCCAATTCTGTGAAGAAAGTCATTGGTAGCTTGATGGGGATGGCATTGAATCTGTAAATTACCTTGGTCAGTATGGCCATTTTCACGATATTGATTCTTCCAACCCATGAGCATGGAATGTTCTTCCATTTGTTTGTATCCTCTTTTATTTCATTGAGCAGTGGTTTGTAGTTCTCCTTGAAGAGGTCCTTCACATCCCTTGTAAGTTGGATTCCTAGGTATTTTATTCTCTTTGAAGCAATTGTGAATGGGAGTTCACTCATGATTTGGCTCTCTGTTTGTCTGTGATTGGTGTACAAGAATGCTTGTGATTTTTGTACATTGATTTTGTATCCTGAGACTTTGCTGAAGTTGCTAATCAGCTTAAGGAGATTTTGGGCTGAGATGATGGGGTTTTCTAGATATACAATCATGTCATCTGCAAACAGGGACAATTTGACTTCCTCTTTTCCTAATTGAATACCCTTTATTTCCTTCTCCTATTGATTGAAACCTCTGTGTTTTAAGAATATTATCATGGGTCATTATCAAACAATAGATTAAAACATGATTGGGAATAGTCAAAAGCAATCAGTGGTAACAAGAGAGTGACAGTAAGGGGCACATGGGAGTTTTCCTTCAGTGATGAAATTGTTCTAATGTCTTGATTGGGTTTATACGTTAGAGTATGTTGCCATATGCAATTTGTATCTTAATTCTTTTAAATTTAAATTAAAAATGTTATTTTGGGAGATTTTAAAATTATGTCTTTTGATACCCTTACATAATTAAAAGAAGGGAAGGGCTTTGCGAGGCATCCAGACTTATTCCATGATATTTTCTCTAGTCACCATTAAATACTGGCAGTTATTTCACTGTGTAAGTGCACAGTGTTAAGAGAAGGAGTCACTGATCTCTAATATGTATGTTGTCTTTTCTTTAATAGCTGTCTGTTTCTGCCCAGTTTGGCCCCTCATAATGCTCCTACAAATAATACCGTCACAACAGGTCTTATTGATGGGGCTGTGGTCAGTGGCATTGGTTCTGGTAAGTAATATTTTCTCTCTGCTTATGAGATTTTTTTTTCCAGTAGATTATATATAATTTAGAGTTTGTATGCTTTTGTTGGCGTCTGTTAAAAAATATAAATATTAATCAACACAAACTTTTTTTTTTTTAATTTTTACTGTAGGTGAAAGATTCTTCCCTCCTCCCTCTGGCTTAAGTTACTCTAGCTGGTTTTGTATTGAACATTTTAGTTCTCCTCCAAGTAACCACCCTGTCAGACTTCTTACTGTTGTGCGCCGAGCAAATTCTTCTGAGCAGCATTACGTGTGCCTTGCAATAGTTCTATCAGCAAAAGACCGATCTCTGATTGTTTCCACCAAAGAGGAACTCCTCCAAAATTATGGTCAGTATTTGTTATTTTTGTTTTCTTCTTTTGATTATAGAAGTATTAAAACCTCATTTTTGTATTTATTTTAAAAGTCCAGCCAATAATAACTTTTCTGCTTAAATTATTATAGCATAGAACAAGTTACATGAAACATTGAATATTGCTTACCAGTGAATTTTAAGGCACTTTCAAAAGAGACTTACAAAACACTGGAGGGAGTGAGTACCTAATAAGGACTAATCTCTACTTGCCAAGAAATCACAGCTTTTCCTAGGAAAGCAGGTTGCTTGTTTGATGTATTTTGGTAGGGATTATCATTGGCTGTGAATTCTGCTTAACTAATTAATATTCATTGAGAACCTGCCTGCCATATGTGCCACACTGTGCTAGACACAATAACATTTCAATTACCTTATCCATCACTTACCTTCAAGATGTAATACATACTACTTTATAATTCTAATTCCCTAGTTTTCTCCGACATGCCATGACTTTACAGTGCTGTGCAGTAGAACTCCAAACTCAAGGCATTCATGAAGATCCTGCTAAATGATAAATAACTTAAAATACAAATCTCAGTTTACTCAATTTTCTTTGCTCAAGAATATAAGCATTCTGTATAAATGTGTTTTTTTGGTCATCTAATTTTGTTCTTTTAACTAAGTAAAATAATATCACATATTAATTGACATGTGGTTGGTGTTCAATAAATATTAATATAATATGAATGTTAGTCTTTTAATTAGATTGTAAGGTTGTAGTATTCCTCATGGTACCTAGCACAGAACTAGGCATCAATATAGTTAGTACTTTAAAATTCTTGTTATGACACTTTATTTGCCCCTTAATAGCGTTTGGTCCTGTTGACTAATTTGTCCTAATTAAAACTATCTCCAATCTTGCATTCTAGAATACTCACTATTTCTCTGATCTTTGTTTTGCAATTTCCTTCAGTCGCTTTCTCTTCTATCTGCCCCTCAGAAGTAGTATTCTCCAGTGTTTCACCTTTGATCTTTGTACTTTACCAGCTCTTCATGGGAAAAAATCATGAACTAGTATTGCTTTAAGTCTTTTTATCTCAAGGACTGTGAAGTCAAAGTTTTTTTTTCATTTGTCTGTGTCCCAAGCTATGTCCTCATATTTCTAGCTGCATACTAGACATCTTCATTTGAACAGTATTCCAATAAGCATCTCAGATTCTAATATTTCTTCTTTATAAAACCTACATCTCCTTTAGGAGGCTGAGGTGGTGTAGGATTGGTGAAGCCCATGAGTTTGAGGTTGCAGTGAGCTGTGAAGGTGCCACGGCACTCCAGCCTAGGAGAGACACCCCGTTTCAAACAAAAACGAAAAACCTACATCTCCTTCTGTTTTCCTGTGTTGATAAATGGCACAACCACTGCCAGTTAGCCCAGCTAGAAACCTTGAGTCAACTTGAAAATACCACCCCTTCTACTAAGTCTTACTAGTAATATGCCTCCCTAATATTTCTCAAATCTTCCCTTCCTCCCTGTGCCCACTTCCATAGCACTTGTTTAATAATCTTCGTCTCTTATCTAGACATCATAGATTTTAATTTTTAATTTGTTTTTGTCTGCTTATCTTTGTAATCTAAGCTGCCCTGTCATCTAACACAGTACCTAGAATGTATTAGGCATGCAGATATTATGTAAACTTATAAATGCATGAATAGAGGAGATGAATGGCCTGAGGAAGATACGAGAAAAGTGAATAATAATGGGGAATTTGAAGACACCCTAGAATTTAATGGAAAAGTTAAGGAGTGGATCTGGAGATAAATCTCTAAACAAGGAAAATATTTTCTAACTCTTATCTCATTTTTATTACTAAATGTAATTTTCCAGGCTGCTATAGTCCATATATGATTAGAAATGATGGTAACATATGCATTAGTATTGCCAGGATTCATTCTTCCAACAGCTGTAACCCATTAAGATGCCTAGGAAATTAAAAGTTGTCATAAACCAATTGGCTCACTGAGATATCCTGACACACCACTCAGTGCTGGAAATGTCTTAGTTGAAACCTAAGTCAGAAAGTGAAACTCACAAATGTTTGTAAGTGTTGTAAACTCACAAATGTTCAATACTTGAGAAGACTTACAGTCTACGAACCAGGGAAGGTTCTTGCCATTTGTTAAATACAGATAAAAGGTAAATTAATTTTTATTTAGCTTAACAATAAAATTAAATTAATATGAAACCATTATTTCTTAGCATGGTCTGGTAACATATAGGGTAGCAAAAAGGAGCCAGATTGGAGTCAGGAAGTAATTGTAGAATGGTAGCAAATCAGAATATATTTATATACGTGGGACAAAGTTGTCTGATGAAGCAGGAAACTTGGATCAGCAAATACCTAGTCTATGCTGTAAATCATCTCCTTCTTACTACCTTTTATTATGGATAGTACAGCCACTAACTAATAATAAATAGTTGTCCTCTTGTATCGTTGAGCATAGCATATGGCAAGAATAAACTTTACATTTCTCTTGGTTCTTTTTCTAACCCATACTGTAACCAAATCAATGTCAAAAAGTTACAACACATTATTGTTGTTATACATTATTGTTATACAACAACATTATTATTGACTATAGTTGCAGTGTTGTAGAGCAAATCTCAAGCTTTTTTTTCCTCTTGCTTCACTGAAACTTCGTGGCATTTGATTAGTAACTCCCCATTTGCCCCTCCCTCGAGCCCTTGGCAACCAACATTTCATTCGTTGTTTCTCTGAATTTGGCTATTTTAAATACCTCATATAAGTGGAGTCATGCAGTAGATGTCTTTCTATGACTGACTATTTCATTTAGCATAATGTCCTTAAGCTTCATCTATGTTGTCAGATATTGCAAAATTTTCTTCTTTAAGGCTAAATATTATTCCATTGTATGTATGTACCACATTTTCTTTATCTACTCATCTGTCCAGGGGAGTACTGATAACTCTTTGAAGTCCTGATTTCAGTGATTTTAGATAAGTACCCAGATACGGTATTGCTGGATTATATGTTAGTTCTATTTTCAGTGTTTTGAGAAACGTCTGTACTGTTTTCCATAGCAGCTGCAGCATTTTACATTCCCACCAACAGTGCACAAGGGTTCCAGTTTGTCCACATTCTTGCCAACACGTGTTTTTTTTTTTTTTTTGATAATAGCCATTCTGACAGGTGTGAGGTGATATGCCATTGTGCTTATGGTTTGCATTTCCCTGATGATTAGTAACATTGAGCATTTTTCATATACCTGTCTGCCATTTATGTGCTTTCTTTGGAGAAATGTCTATTCAAGTTCTTAGCTCACTTTTAATTGATTATTAGTTTCTTTACTATTGAGTTCTGGTAGTTTCTTATGTATTTTTGACATTACTCCCTTATGAAATACATAGTTAGCAAATATTTTTCTCCCATTCCATAGATTGCCTTTTCACTCTGTTGTTTCTTTTGCTATTCAAAAGCTTTTCAGTTTAGATAGTCCCACTTGTTTATTTTTGTTTTGGGTGTCAACTAGTCTCTTTTTAGTGTTTATCATGACGTTATTGTCTCTTTATTTTTATGTATTTTTTACTTCATTAGCTAACTTTTGTTCATTGTAACTGTATGTGATTATACCTATATTTCTTGAGCAGAAGAAAGCAAAAATACATTCTAGGTTCCACTTTACTGCAGGTAAGGGTATTGCATGAATAAGGTATCTTCTGTCTGCATTATCTTTTTTTTTTATTTACTTATTTTTTTTGAGATGGAATCTCGCTCTGTCACCCAGGCTGGAGTACAGTGGTGCAATCTCAGCACTGCAAACTCTGCCTCCCAGGTTCAAGCTTTCTCCTGGCTCAGCCTCCTGAGTAGCTGGGACTACAGACGCGCGCCACCATGCCTGGCTAGTTTTTGTATTTTTAGTAGAGATGGGGTTTCACCATGTTGGCCAGGCTGGTCTCGAACTCCTGACCTCAGGTGATCCGCCCGCCTCAGCCTCCCAAAGGGCTGACATTACAGGTGTGAGCCACCGTGCCCTGCCCACATTATCATTTTTTTTCCAGAGTTGTATTATTACTCATATCAGTATGTATCATTATTTTGTTTTAATATAAAGTCAAAACATGCTGATCTAGACATGAATAATTTGAATAGGCATGGGGTTGGAAAAAAGTTTTTTATGTCATTCCCCCTTTATTTCAGTTGATGATTTTAGTGAAGAGTCCTCATTTTATGAAATTCTCCCATGCTGTGCTCGCTTTCGATGTGGAGAGCTTATCATTGAGGGACAGTGGCATCATTTGGTCCTGGTAATGAGCAAAGGCATGTTGAAAAACAGTACTGCAGCCCTCTATATTGATGGACAGCTTGTTAACACTGTAAAGGTAAGCGTATGTGCACTTGTAAATCTATCTGCTTTATAAGGTAGTAGTTTGGTGTGTGTGTGTGTGTTACAGGGATATTTTTTAAATTACTTTCTTAATTTTAAGTTGATATTCAGTACCCATTTGAATAATATGTTAGACTCATGTGGCCAATTCTTAAACCATTTTATTAGAGAAGAATAGAAATGAGGGCTTATAGGTACTAAAGAAGTTGCTGAATATGCAAGAGCTTAAGCCAGATTGCTAGGTGCTTTTTCATAAGAGGAGCCAGTTGAAGGATTCCTAAATAACGGTGAACACACTATTTTGTCACTTCATTGCTGTTGTTGTAATTTAGTCCAGAAGACTTACATTCTTTAGAGTTAGAATTGTTTTTTTTTCTTTGTTTTCATATCACCCAGATTAGTCCCTGATATTGATAGTAGGTATTCAGTTTATTGTTTCTTGAATGAATGACTACATAAACATTACTGTAAGTTGTGATAGTATTTAGAAGAGAAAAAAAGAGTTGATTATCAAGTAAAGAAACAAGTGAAACTCCCTTTTTCTGAATGAGAATAAATCCTGCCTGTTACTTTGTACAGAACTCAGTTTGCAAGCTCTGAAAATTCTTGACCTTCTAAAAGATAGTATTCATTTTATTTTATTTTATTTTATTTTTTATTTTTCCTTTTTTAAGATGGTATTTCACTCTGTCGCCCAGGCTGGAGTGCAGTGGCGCGATCTCAGCTCACCGCAACCTCCACCTCCTGGGTATGAGCAGTTCTCCTGCCTCAGCCTCCCAGATAGCTGGGACTACAGGCCGTGCCACCACACCTGGCTAATTTTCGTATTTTTAGTAGAGATGGGGTTTCACCATGTTGGCCAGGCTTGTCTCAAACTCCTGACCTCAGTTGATCCTCACGCCTTGGCTTCCCAAAATGCTGGGATTATAGGCAGGTATCCATTTTAGAGTGATCACTTGAAAGAATTAACAAAGACAAAGTTTGTCCTTGTGTGTGAATTAAAGTTTGAAAAGCACTGAAACCAGCAGTATCTTTGAATATATTTCCTTCCTTGATGATGATGATATTTTATTGTGACATTGTGTTTCAATATGATAAACCCTAAAATGCACCTTGTGGAATAGTCGTTGATTTATTTGTATACATGATTGCATTTGAAATAGGTTTGTTGATTCTCTAGTACGTTGCTCCTTCACTAATTTTAGTGTCATTAAAGATAAAAATACCCTCAGCTTCTAGAGTTGAGCAATAGGAAATTTATTATTGATTTATTTACATCATCATCATTACTGTCCCTGTCAATAGTCACAGTACTGTGAAATCAACTCTAGCTCATATGTTGGTCTTCACAACTGTGCTATTAACATCACAAAGAACTGCTGTTTAATATATAGAATAATGAATAGGATCTGAAGCTGAGATGTTATTATGACACAGCAATTAATGGAAGTGTCCTTCATCCCATTAAGCTGCTTCAGCAAGAAAAAGCAACTTAAGTTCTTTATCTCTTATACTGTACTTAATTATGTATTTGTTATAATAATTTACCCCTGTAAAACACTTTTCATCAGTAATTTTAGTTAACAGACTCAGATTGAAGGTAACATACCTAATTTCAAGACTACTTTAAATCCATAATGGAAAGCTCTCTTTATATCAGCACAAAAATTTCAGAGAAGCGTCATTAACTTGATATGCAAACCAGCCATTGACAGTATCCCTGTATTTGCTTGTTGCCATTTCTAGCATTAAAGAGTTTATCTGTGTTAGAGAGTTGGATAAAAGCTTTAGCTACTATACCTGGTCCTCAGTTACAGATCCCAGTATTGTGCCTTGCCCTTCCTGTTTCTCAACCCCAAATGTTTTTGTGCATTTGTAAAGTTGTGTGACCTTGGGATAATGAAAATATATATGCTGAAGTAGTTATTTTCCTGGGGAAAGTGTTCACATCTCACACATTTGCTTTTGTCTTCCTTACAGCTTCATTATGTTCACAGTACTCCAGGGGGTTCAGGTTCGGCAAATCCACCAGTGGTGAGCACGGTCTATGCCTACATTGGTACTCCACCTGCCCAACGCCAAATTGCCTCATTGGTTTGGCGCCTGGGACCCACACATTTTCTAGAAGAAGTTTTACCTTCTTCAAATGTTACTACCATTTATGAACTTGGACCAAATTATGTTGGAAGCTTTCAGGCTGTATGTATGCCATGTGAGTAACTTATTTTTAGTTTTTGAAACTTAGTTGTATGAAACTTAACTCCTGCAATATAGATGCATGTGTGTGTATGAGGTTATACATACTGTTTATCTAGGAAAAGCACCTTCTCTTCTAATCTTCTTCAGCAGGATACTCACTCCTATTTAAAATATTTTCCTCCACTGATCATACTGCACTTTCTGGATTCTTTGTTTTTATGCCTGATCACTTATTATCCAGTTTCTCTTATTGGCTCCGAGATACAGGTATATGCCCTCTAGGAGTCTAACTGTGACACTCTTCTCTTTCTGTGATTTCTCCTATTACATGAAGCAGTTTAAAGTATAGCCACCCCTGTTAAAGGAAGAACAGATAACTTCAATAAACACACACACATATTCTCTAGATTAGATCACTTAACATTATTTTTCCTCATTTCTTTACTCCAAGCCTACTTTTTGTTATCCTTTCTCCCAAATAAAATTTAGACTCAGAGGAACTGACGTTAAGCTGGCAATTCCTTGGTAGTACTCCTTGCAAATGATGGTCTTCCACTCCCTTGTTCTGATTCCACCAAGAATCTCAGAAGAGTTAGGACAAGTATATTGTAAATGGTCATACTCCTATGATTTAGTAATTTATCTTTTCACTCATTCTTAATTTAGATGGTGTCTAATAAAAGCTAACACTTCTTGGGCACTTACTGTGTGCTAAATAAGTCAATACACATGAAGGATGTAGCTGTTCTGAGCCCTTCACATGTATTTATTCATCTCAAAACACTGTGAGTTAGGTACTGTCATTATCATTCCCATTTCACAGAAGAGGAAACTGAAGCACAAATATATATAGGTCACACAGCTTTTAAGTGATAAAGCAAGATTCAAACTCAGGCCATGTGGCTTTAAAACACATGCCTTTGTTAATAACTCCTCTGCTTTGTGGTCTTGAAGAATACAGGCAGGCATATCTGAGTGCTTTTTTAGGGGAGGGGACATAGTGCTACACAGCTGATCGGCATTTTATTCATCTTCATTCCTTTTTCCTTTGAATCTAGGGGGACATGTTTTACAATTTGTCAGAAAACAGTTGAAACTTTTCATCCCTTACATAGTGCTATATGTTAAACATGTTTTAAGAGTACCACCTAGAATGTAGAACTCTATGACTAGATTTCTTTTTCCATCTTTTAATTAAAGAAATAAATGAAGAGCTGAGAAGTAAAATAGTTTGTAAATTTACCTCTCTTATTCTACTTTAAGACTTTCAAGCCTCCTCATTTAAAAATGGTAGTAAGAATAAAAAATCTATTTTAAGATGAGAACTACTGATGATTTTGAAAAGAATTATTGTTCTTTTGAAGGTAAAGATGCAAAATCCGAAGGGTTAGTGCCATCCCCTGTGTCATTAGTACCAGAGGAGAAGGTGTCATTTGGCCTCTATGCACTCTCTGTGTCATCTCTAACAGTGGCAAGAATCCGGAAAGTGTATAACAAATTGGATAGCAAAGCCATTGCTAAGCAGGTAAGCAGAATGATTTCTTGGTGTACTATGGCTGATTCTCACTGGGAACATATCTCAGAGTTTCATATGGATACTACTCAATTATGAGTGACTGCTAAAAATCATGCCTTTCATGTATTTATGTTTGGTTAATTTGACTTCAAATGTGGGCCAAAACATATGTAGGTATGTAACTTAATTTGGAAAAGTGACAGTTTCTGTTATGAGTACATGATTCATATTAATTTATTTATATTGGCAATTAAGAAATTTAACTTTAGAAAACTAATGAAAACAATTACTGTTTTTAAGGCTACAACTCAACTTTTTAACGAACGACCTATTATGTGCCAGGTGACATTCAGTTCAGGACATAGCAGTGGATAAAAAGAAAATTTCAGCTTTTATGTTTCCTACATTCTAGTGGAAAAGATAGATGATAATACCTGAAGAAATAACCTAATCATGAAGTATGTTAGAAGGTGATGAGTGCTATGCAGTAAAATGAAGCAGGGAAGGGGACAGAGAAGCTTCAAGTTTTTAATATGGTGGTCCAAGGAGAAGTTACTGAGAAGGTGAATTTTGAGCAAAGACTTGACAGGGATGAGGTAACAGGCCACAGGAATAGGGAGCATGGGATATACCTATGGGTGTGGGAGTGTTTTGTATTCCAGGAATACAAGTGCAAAGGCCCTGAGAAAAGTACTGTACGTGCCTGCCATGGAGACAGATGTGGCTGGAGTAAAATTAGAGAAGGCCCGGGCAGTAGGAGAGGAGCCCAGAGTGATGATAGGTCCCAGGTTGTTTAGGATTCATGGGGCAATTGTAAAGACATTGGCTTTGATGGAGAAAGATGGGAGGCATCATGGAGTTTCAGACATAGGAGGGAAATGCTGTAACTTACATTTTATCACTATGACTTCTATTGAGAATAGATTGAAGAGAAACCAAGGTAGTGGTAGGGAGACAAGTTATGAGGCCAATGCGATAAATAATTCCTATGAGAGATTATGGTGGTTTTAACTTGCGCAGTAGCAGTGGTAGTGATAAGAAGTGATCAGATTCAAGGTGTATATATATATACACCTTTTTTTTTTTTTTGAGATGGAGTTTCGCTCTTGTCACCTAGGCTAGAGTGCAATGGTGTGATCTTGGCTCACTGCAACCTGTCTCCTGGGTTCAAGTGATTCTCCTGCCTCAGCCTCCTGAGTAGCTGGGATTATAGGCATGCACCACCACGCCCAGCTGATTTTTGTATTTTTATTAGAGACAGGGTTTCACCATGTTGGCCAGGCTGGGCTCAAACTCCTAACCTCAGGGGATCCACCTGCCTCAGCCTCCCAAAGTGCTGGGATTACAGGTGTGAGCCACCCCACCCGGCTCAAGGTATATTTTAAAAGTTGACCTAGCAGTTTTGTGTGATAGAATGTGGAATGAGTGTGGAAGGTGAGAGAGTTAAGGACTCCAGGTTTTTTTCTTGAACTGCTAGGAAAATGGAGTCACATTTTCTGATGTGGAGAAAACTACAAAAAAGTAGAGTTGGGAGGAATACTGAAAATTCTGTTTTAGAAGTTTGAGAAGTGTATTAGACATCACAGTAGAGATTTCAAGGCCCTTGGAAATATGAATCTGGAGTTCATTTATACAGGTGGTGTTTAAAGCCATGAGTCTACATGTATTCACCAAAGCATAGATGTAGATAGGGAAATGGAAAGTTTTAAAGACTGAAACCTGGGACGTTCCAGTGTTATGGAGTTGGGGAGATCAAGAAGAACCAGAAAAGACTGAGAAGTAGCAGTCAGTGAGAAGGGAGAAAAACCAGTAGGGCTTAATTTTGTAAGATTAAGGATTCACTGTGGAAATGACTTAAGTGGTCACAGTAAGATGAGAAGTGAGGACTGACTATGGGGTTTAGCAAGGTGAACTCATCAGTGAGCTTGACAAGCCATTTTGGCTGATTATCGGAGGCAAAGTCCAAGGGGAAGGATATCAAGAGACTAGGAACTGTAAGTATTGACAACTCTTACGTAGAGCTTGTGTGTGTGTGTGTGTGTGTGTGTGTATACATATATATGACACATATACATATCTAAGGAAAATAAACTGTACATAACTCTATAGTGAACAACAGAATTAGAGTTATATTTGCCTTGAAAATATAGATCTTGTGTATGTGTGAATGTACAAAATGTAAGATTCCTTTATGTAGGCATGTTTTATCTATAAACTCTTGGATAACTTATGTTTACTTGGATATGGAATAAAGCTAATATGTTCACTGATCTGAAATACTGTGAGGCAGTTAATGATAACAACCTTTAAACTACCAAAGAACTTCATTCAGAAAGACCCCTGAAGCTGTGTCTCAAGATCCTCTCACCATCTTTATCTCAGTAAATTGTGTTTAACTTACCTCCTATGAGTTTCCACACTTTGGAAGTGTTTGTACATTTCCAAAAATAAATGCTCCCAGGCTGGAGTGTGGAGTGCCTGACTGCATCCTCAACCTCCTAGGTTCGGGTGTTTCTCCCACCTCTGCCTCCTGAGTAATGCACCACAAGACCTGGCTAGTTTTTTGCATTTTAGTAGATGGGGGTCTCACCATGTTTCCCAGGCTGGTCTCAAACTCCTGGGCGCAAGCGATTCCCTTGCCTCTATCTTACAAAGTGTTAGGATTATAGGCATGAGCCACCAGGCTGGACCTAAATGCTCGTTTTTCAGTATTCTGATAAGGGAGGAGAGAAAAGATACGTTACCATTCATGTGTTTGGTTTCTTTTCCAATCAAAACATTGAAACTGTTCTTATATAATTACATTCTTTTCCTTTCCTATTTTTCAGTTAGGCATTTCCTCACATGAGAATGCCACTCCTGTGAAGTTGATACACAATTCAGCAGGACATCTTAATGGATCTGCACGGACAATTGGGGCCTCTCTGATTGGATACTTGGGTGAGTGTACTTGTCTTTGTTGTTTCAAACTTCTTTATTTGCCATCAAGTTTGCATTCACTTTCTTCACTTAAGGGGCAGTATTTAAGTTCATATTTTAATAGCACTGACCTATAGTGTACGTGCAGTATTCAGAGATTAAATGTAACAATCTCAAATTCCAGTCAACTTAAAATAATAACCTTTCATAAAATCCCACTAACTTTTACATATCCACCACGGAATACTATACAGCCATAAAAAGGAATGAGATGATGTCCTTTGCAGGGACATGGATGAAGCTGGAAATCATCCTCAGCAAACTAACACAAGAACAGAAAACCAAATGTCGCATATTCTCACTCATAGAGGGGACCTGAACAATGAGAACACACGGACACGGGGAGGGGAACATCACATAGCAGGGCCTGTCAGGGGAAGTGGGCCGAGGGGAGGGAGAGCATCAGTACAAATACCTAATGCATGTGAGGCTTAATACCTAGGTGACAGGTTTATAGGTGCAGCAAACCACCATGGCACATGTTTACCTATGTAGCAAACTTGCACGTTCTGTGCATGTATCCCAGAACTTAAAGTAAAATAAAATTTAAAAAAAAATCGCACTGCTTCTGTCTTGTCAGTAATGATCAGTGCTGACTATATAATTTCATGTAATTTTTAGGTAAATTTCAAATTACATTTAGTGACAGGTATCAAAATTCAGAACTATTATTGATTGTTTCATGATTTGGTATATAGCTCATGAGTTTTTGTTAATTTAGAAATGAGCTAGAAATTAGAGCTTCTGAGTATAAACACTATGACTCAAACTATAATAAAAGTTTAGAGAGTGGACATTCTTCAGAGCCTTGTACATGTCTGCTTAAAACGTTATTTTTGTTTTTTTTTTTGTTAGATAGGATCTTGAGACATAAACCAATCAGGCCATTCAAAATTCAGAACCAGTGATTGTCCTTTTAATGTGTAAATCAGTATATAATACTGGTTCCATTTTAGATTAATAAAAAGTTAGTGTTGTGCTGGTCAGAATCCAACATGTTTGTTAGTCATTAGCAATTTTTATTGTCCCAGTGAATTGCATAAATCTTTGTTTTTCTTTTTTGATAATACAGCATTGATAAAAATTTTCTTTACTCTAAAGCACATGGTAGTGTTCTTTTATTCAAAAAATACTTACGAGCACTGTGATATGTCCTTTTCAAAAGTATAGCAGCCCTGTGGTATGTATAGTGGAAAGAGCAGTGAGCAGTAAGTTCAAAGACTTAGGTTCCAGCCCCTGTTGTGTCACTGTGTGATATTGTGCCATACAGTTAAGCTCTATGAACTTCAGTTTTCTTATCTATAGACTAGTAATACTGGCCCTAATTACCTTAGGAGCTACTTTTCAAAATCCAGCACTGTAATATATGAAGGTATTGTGGGCTGGGCATGGTGGCTCACACCATGTAATCCCAGCACTTTGGGAGGCCTAGACAGGAGGATTGTTTGAGCCCAGGAGGCTGCAATGAGCTGTGATTGAGCCACTGCATTCCAGCCTGGGTGACAATGAGACCCTGTCTCAAAAAAAAAAGGAAAAGAAGGAAAGAAAGTATTGTGAATACTTTAGAGCACATAGAAATATAATATGCATGTTACTTTTATTTTTTAAAATCTCAGTCTCGGTCAGCAGGCAAGTGACATTCAAACAATGCCTCTTTAAAATGTTAGGAATGTAGGTGTGATTTTTTTTAATTGGCGCACAGTTCCTATAAACTTACGCTCTCCTAAAGTTACTGATGTACTGTTACTCAGATTACTGAACCAAGAGAAGCTTTGGGTAATGGTCAGTAATGTGCTTTGCTTGGTTTATCTGTAGGAAATACATCATCCCCGCCACAATGGCTTCTCCAAGCCTTTCCCCAGTTCACAGAGTTAAAGTGATTTTTATTGTCCCCAAGGCTATTCCTCAACAGATGCTAGTAAGGCACTCTTACTTACTCAGAAATGCATTCTCAAGACCACTGTACTTTTGAGTACAGCCCAAAACTACACAGTAGAAACATTTGTGCTTGCTGTAAAGCCCTGCTCTTCTCTGCTCACTCCTCTAGACCCAGTCTTCTCTAAGAGTATGTAGTTTAGCTTTTTTTCCTTTTTTTAAAATTTTATTTATTTATTTATTCATTTATTTATTTATTTATTTTTTGAGAGGGAGTCTCCCTCTGTCGCCCAGGCTGGAGTGCAGTGGCGCGATCTCAGCTCACTGCAACCTCCAACTCCTAGGTTAAAGTGAGTCTCCTGCCTCAGCCTCCTGTGTAGCTGAGATTACAGGCACGTGCAACCACGCCTGGCTAATTTTTGCATTTTTAGTAGAGACAGGATTTGGGGTTTCACCACGTTTTTCAGGCTGGTCTCAAACTCCTGACCTTGTGATCCACTTGCCTCAGCCTCCCAAAGTGCTGGGATTACAGGTGTGAGCCACCGTGCCCAGCCAGTCTGTATTGCCTTGTCCCAAATTCTACCTTTAATGCTTTCCCTAGAATTTGCATTATAGACAGAAGATATTTTTAAAATAGAACATGCTAATTAAAAAACTTTTCAAGATGATGTATACAGTTCTTGTTCACGTGGGGAATTTATCTTAATTATTTTTCACTATCTTTTAATCAGGAGTAAGAACATTTGTCCCTAAGCCTGTTGCCACTACTTTGCAGTACATTGGTGGAGCTGCAGCCATCCTGGGCCTGGTGGCCATGGCCTCTGATGTGGAAGGGTTATATGCCGCAGTCAAGGCCCTGGTTTGTGTGGTCAAGAGTAACCCACTAGCCAGCAAAGAAATGGAAAGAATCAAGGGCTACCAGGTTTGTAACTGTAAAACTTTGCCTTCACTTCACCTGGCACCTAAAATACTCTGCTTTTTTATTATCATTCATGTTGTTTCAAACTCTGGAAGAATTATGTTGTCCAAGGAAACTTAAAGAGCCAGTAGTCTTATGAAAACTAATGTATGTCAAATGAAAGTATGTATTGTTTCTTCATTTTGCTTTATCCTTTTTCTCCTATCTTATCAAATCTTACTAAACACTTGAGTTAGGCAACATTATTTCAATACAGCTTTAATACATTGAATATATTTTCAGAACAAAGGTTTGCTAGTTTGAATGTTGTTTTTCTGTGTGGAAATGGGAAGGAAATGAAATGGAGTCCTATTCCCCCTTCCTAAAAAGATTGCCAAATCCATGGTAGATTCAGGGCTCTCCCTGTTTCCTTGTCTCTCCCCTCCACCTCACATCCCACCATCTTTTATCTCTGTTACTTAACTCAGGAGATGTGAAAGCCACTACATAATAAGTGTACCATTGCTATTCCTAAAAACCAAAAATACAAAAGTTAGCCAGGCATGGTGGCATGTGCCTGTAATCCCAGCTACTCCAGAGGCTGAGGCAGGAGAATCACTTGAAACTGGAAGGCAGAGGCTGCAGTAACCCGAGATTGCGCCATTGCATTCCAGCCTGGGCGACGGAGCAAGACTCAAAAAAAAAAAAAAAAAATGCAGCATTTATGTATCCACAGTCAGAATTAGACAAAAAATCACTTGTAAGAAGAGGAACAAATACTTGACGCAAGATTAAAATCTATCATACACGAAGTACAAATGCCTTCTACAAGTTTAACCATTAGTTTATTCATAATGAATATACTGTTTACTGTGTTGTATAGATTTAATTATACTATTTCAATAAGTGTTTTCTTTTGCAAAACTTTCAAAATGATTATTACAGCATTGTTTATCATGACAAAATAGAACAATCTAGATATACCAGTAATAAGAGAATGACTAATTATACTCTAAGCATTCCATAGACTATCATTCAACATTTTAAAATTGTAATTATTAAGACTATATTGCAAAAAAAATACTTTATAACACAAAAAGTGTATATTTAAGTAGTTACCATCATGTGCATACAATTTTATATTCTTGCTGTGATGTTTTCATTATACATACAGTTTTATGCACATTTTGGTAACTATTTACATATTTATAATGGAATTGAAAGGGTAAATGTAAAAGTGGTTGTTTTAATAGAATGTTAAGATCCCTTTGTTTTTCAGATTTTACCTAATGTTATATTGTCATTATAAAAATTTAGAAGGTAACTTAATAATCTCAGAAAATCATCTACATAGGATTCTGTGTGTATGTGTGTGTTTGTGTGTGTGTGTAATGAATATACATGATGATTTATCAACAGGCATTTGTTATTACTTTCTTGTAGTTGCTGGCAATGTTGCTTAAGAAGAAACGTTCCCTTCTTAACAGCCACATCCTCCATCTAACTTTTTCTTTGGTGGGAACTGTTGATAGTGGACATGAGACCTCCATTATTCCAAATTCAACTGCTTTCCAGGACCTCCTCTGTGATTTTGAAGTATGTATATAAGCATAATTGATAATATATAATCAATGAATGCATTTCTTACTCCATATGATTATAAACTATTTTATCTCTAAAATGTGTTTAAAGCCCTATAATTTTATGATGTTCATGTTAATATCATTTAGTAAAATATAAAAAGTAGAATAATGCTAGGGTTCCTTTTCTCCAAGGATATTCCATTTTGCAAATATTTTAGAAGTGAAATGGTATGATGCATATCCCTAACTAGCTAATTTGCTGCTGGCAGTGGCATTACATGAGTCAAACATAGTTTCATCAGGTGATTCTGATAGAAACTTTTTCTTGATAAATAGGACCTAGACCTCTAATTTTGGTTACAGCTGCATGGTAAAATATCATTCATTTTATGTTCACATTTCATAGTCTACCTTTTCTGCTTCTACTGCTATATCCTAATTCAAGCCCTAATCAATTCTTCTCCTATTCATACTAGAATAACTATCACTTCTTTTTCCCCTTTGCTCAGGCTGTCCTACATACTCTTGGGACCTCATTCTTTCAAAGGCATTTTCATTTCTGCTGGCTTATTACTGTAACAGCTTACACTCTGTTCTCTCAAGGCAACTCTTAATCACTCATATCCTTTTTCCATTTAATTTCTTGTTTACAGCACTTTGCGTATTACTATGTACTAAATTTATGTAATATATCCCTGTGAAACCATAGGATCTATGGGCTTTATGATTGCGGAAATCATGTTTATCTTCTTTGTCTTTGTGTTCCTACCACCTAGAATAGTGCCTAGCACTTAATATTTCTGAAGTCTTGTGTTTAGGCCCTAACCCTTCTTCCTCACAACTTCTGTAAGCTCTGTTTTGTCAGTTACTGAATCCCTCACAAACAGTGTGCCCTAATTGCTTTACTGACACTGTATTTTCAAAGCTTACTAGAAGCTTCCCCCTAAATAAAAATCTATGGCCTGTACTCAGTTTTCAGTATCCCCAGCTCTCAGTAACATTGGCTATTTTCTGTTTCTCTCATATTCTTTCAAGTTATACTTCTTTTGCTAGCTTTCGGATGTTAATATCCTGGTTCTTACGTCTTTCTTACTATTTTTTTCTATTATTTTCTTGCAGTGATGTTTTCATTATTTTATGTAAGGATGTTCATCTTTACTTTTTTATATTTTCCTTTATTTGTTGTTTTCCTTTCTTTAAACTCTTACCTAGGCTGACGGTCTCATCTCTGTGGAGTTGATCCTTAAATCTAAATCTCTAACCTTGACATCTGAATTCCAGATTTATTTTTAATTCTTGCTCAGCACTGTCCCACCAACACCTTAACTGAACTTAGCATCCCTCCCCATATTAGTTCTTCCTTCTAACTTCTCTGTTTCTGTTAATAACACCACCATTCCCCTAGTCACCAAGGCTTGAAATTGAAAACATCAGCTTCCTTCTTCCTTGTCTATAAACAGTCTGATATTGTCATATAGGTTCTACTTTCACATTTCATAGTCTGCCTTTTCTGCTTCTACTGCTATATCTTAATTCAAGCCCTAATCAGTTCTTCTCCTATTCATACTAGGATAACTATCACTTCTTTTTCCCTTTGCTCAGGCTGTCCTACATAACCTTGGGACCTCATTCTTTCAAAGGCATAATCATATCATTTATTCAAAGACTTCCAGTGATTTTCCTTTTCTACACTATAAAGTACACATTTCTCAGCCTAGTATTCAAAGTTCTTTTTTTTTTTTTTTTTTTTTTATACTTTAGGTTTTAGGGTACATGTGCACAATGTGCAGGTTTGTTACATATGTATCCATGTGCCATGTTGTTTTGCTGCACCCATTAACTCGTCATTTAGCATTAGGTATATCTCCTAATGCTGTCCCTCCCCCCTCCCCCAACCCCACAACAGTCCCTGGAGTATGATGTTCCCCTTCCTGTGTCCATCAGTTCTCATTGTTCAATTCCCACCTATGAGTGAGAACATGCGGTGTTTGGTGTTTTGTCCTTGCGATAGTTTACTGAGAATGATGTTTTCCAGTTTCATCCATGTCCCTACAAAGGACATGAACTCATCATTTTTTATGGCTGCATAGTATTCCATGGTGTATATACGCCACATTTTCTTAATCCAGTCTATCGTTGTTGGACATTTGGATTGGTTCCAACTCTTTGCTATTGTGAATAGTGCTGCAATAAACATACGTGTGCATGTGTCTTTATAGCAGCATGATTTATAGTCCTTTGGGTATATACCCAGTAATGGGATGGCTGGGTCAAATGGTATTTCTAGTTCTAGATCCCTGAGGAATCGCCACACTGACTTCCACAATGGTTGAACTAGTTTACAGTCCCACCAACAGTGTAAAAGTGTTCCTATTTCTCCACATCCTCTCCAGCACCTGTTGTTTCCTGACTTTTTAATGATCACCATTCTAACTGGTGTGAGATGGTATCTCACTGTGGTTTTGATTTGCGTTTCTCTGATGGCCAGTGATGATGAGCATTTTTTCATGTGTTTTTAGGCTGCATTAATGTCTTCTTTTGAGAAGTGTCTGTTCATGTCCTTCACCCACTTTTTGATGGGGTTGTTTGTTTTTTTCTTGTAAATTTGTTTGAGTTCATTGTAGATTCTGGATATTAGCCCTTTGTCAGATGAGTAGGTTGCAAAAATTTTCTCCCATTCTGTAGGTTGCCTGTTCACTCTGATGGTAGTTTCTTTTGCTGTGCAGAAGCTCTTTAGTTTAATGAGATCCCATTTGTCAATTTTGGCTTTTGTTGCCATTGCTTTTGGTGTTTTAGACATGAAGTCCTTGCCCACGCCTATGTCCTGAATGGTATTGCCTAGGTTTTCTTGTAGGATTTTAATGGTTTTAGGTCTAACATGTAAGTCTTTAATCCATCTTGAATTAATTTTTGTATAAGGTGTAAGGAAGGGATCCAGTTTCAGCTTTCTACATATGGCTAGCCAGTTTTCCCAGCACCATTTATTAAATAAGGAATCCTTTCCCCATTTCTTGTTTTTGTCAAGTTTGTCAAAGATCAGATAGTTGTAGATATGCGGCATCATTTCTGAGGACTCTGTTCTGTTCCATTGATCTGTGTCTCTGTTGTGGTACCAGTACCATGCTGTTTTGGTTACTGTAGCCTTGTAGTATAGTTTGAAGTCAGGTAGCGTGATGCCTCCAGCTTTGTTCTTTTGGCTTAGGATTGACTTGGTGATGCAGGCTCCTTTTTGGTTCCATATGAACTTTAAAGTAGTTTTTTCCAATTCTGTGAAGAAAGTCATTGGTAGCTTGATGGGGATGGCATTGAATCTATAAATTACCTTGGGCAGTATGGCCATTTTCACGATATTGATTCTTCCAACCCATGAGCATGGAATGTTCTTCCATTTGTTTGTATCCTCTTTTATTTCATTGAGCAGTGGTTTGTAGTTCTCCTTGAAGAGGTCCTTCACATCCCTTGTAAGTTGGATTCCTAGGTATTTTATTCTCTTTGAAGCAATTGTGAATGGGAGTTCACTCATGATTTGGCTCTCTGTTTGTCTGTGATTGGTGTACAAGAATGCTTGTGATTTTTGTACATTGATTTTGTATCCTGAGACTTTGCTGACGTTGCTAATCAGCTTAAGGAGATTTTGGGCTGAGACGATGGGGTTTTCTAGATATACAATCATGTCATCTGCAAACAGGGACAATTTGACTTCCTCTTTTCCTAATTGAATACCCTTTATTTCCTTCTCCTGCCTGATTGCTCTGGCCAGAACTTCCAGCACTGTGTTGAATAGGAGTGGTGAGAGAGGGCATCCCTGTCTTGTGCCAGTTTTCAAAGGGAATGCTTCCAGGATATCCTTGATGAACATTGATGCAAAAATCCTCAGTAAAATACTGGCAAACCGAATCCAGCAGCACATCAAAAAGCTTATACACCATGATCAAGTGGGCTTCATCCCTGGGATGCAAGGCTGGTTCAACATACGCAAATCAATAAATGTAATCCAGCATATAAACAGAACCAAAGACAAAAACCACATGATTATCTCAATAGCCGCAGAAGAGGCCTTTGACAAAATTCAACAGCACTTCATGCTAAAAACTCTCAATAAATTAGGTATTGATCGGACGTATCTCAAAATAATAAGAGCTATCTATGACAAATCCACAGCCAATATCAAAGTTCTAATATCCAAACCTCTTGTTCTTTTAGAAAGCACTTGCTGAGAATTTTTGAGGCAAGCACTAAATTAGTTCCTAAGGATGTGAAAAGAAAAAGCAAGAGTCCACAGCTCAAGGCATTTAGTCCATTAGAAGAAAAAGACAAAGAAATAGATAATTTAAAACTTGTGAAAGCCCAGAGATGGTAGACAGAAGGGATTATGGGAACACTAAGAAGACCTACCTAACCCAGCCTAACCTTGTTTTCACCTGGTAACTGACACATTTAAATCAAGGATTATCTTCAGTTTCAGATTTCTGATTAAAACTCAATATACAAACATCAGAAATTTAGTTGCTTAATAAATTTTGGCTTTATTTTATAGTACATTGCTCACTTTACGGCTTCTGATAGCATCCCTAATTACTCCAAACCAGAAGTAGTCTATAAATACCTAATTTACCAAATTTTTAGAATAGTCAATTGACAAATATAAGTAAAATAATTGCAATGCCATACACAATTTTTTAGTGATTGTTTTAGAATTTATTGTGTGCATCTAAAACGATTCAGTCTGTCTTTGAAGAATGTTATACCTTATAAATACTTTGCAATAAGAGGCTTTCATTTCTCCCTTTCCATTTTTATGCTATTGTTATATACATTTACTTCTATATGTTTATAATCCCTACAATAGTTTGTATTATTTTTGCTTTAAATGATCAATTATTTTCAAAAAACATTTTACAATTATTTTCTATTTGACTACATATATAGTATTTATAGCATTCTTTATTCCTTTGCATAAATCTCAGTTTCCATCTTGTGTAATTTTTCTGCCTGGAGATATTTTTTTAACATTTCTGTATTACAGAAATATTGGCAGTGAATTCTGTCATCTGGAAAAGTCTTCCATTTCTTTCTTCCTTTTTGAAGGACGTTTTTGCATGGAATAGAATTCTAGTTGACTGTTTTTATTGTTTTCACACATTAAAGATGTCAGTCATTTCATTGTCCCCTTTGTCCACTTTATGTTTCTTCTGCTTGGGTTTATTGATCTGTGAGTTTGTCATTTTTCATCACATTTGAATTTTTTAGCCATTATTTTTTCAGTGATTTTTCCTGCCACTCCCTTCCCTTTTCTGGACACCAATGACACATATCTTAGTTTGCTTGATACTGTCTCAGATCACTCGTACACTAAATCTGGTCATTTCTTTTTAGTATTTTTTTCTTATGCTTCATTCTGAGTAATTTCTATTATTATGTCTTCAAGTTTATTGAATTTTTTTCCGAAGTATCTCATCTGCTATTAATGCCATCCAGTATATTTTTCATTTTAAATGTTTTATTTGTCATGTCTAGAGGTTTACTAGGGAGCTTTGGTTGTCTTTCATTTGCCTCCTTGTCATGTTCATGTTTTTCATTACATTCTTTAGCATATGGAGGATAATTGAATTCGCTTTGTAAAAGTGTGATAATTCCATCATTTTGGTCATTTTTTGGCCAATTTATAATGATTTTTTAATGCATACAAGTAGTTTTATAGAACTTTACAAAATAATAATTATATAAGTGAAATAAGTTCCATGTGTTGTATTGGTGTTTGTTGGTTTGGCATTTGGGTATTTTTTTTAACCTTAAATATACTACTGTTTTTATTTATTATAGGTCTGGCTCCATGCACCATATGAACTTCATCTTTCCTTATTTGAACACTTTATTGAACTGCTCACAGAGTCCAGGTATTAATTAATACCCATGGAGTTAATTATTCAGCTACAGAAAAGGTGATAGTACAATGTATAAAATCTTCTTTCTTTTATAGTGAAGCCTCAAAGAATGCCAAATTAATGAGAGAATTCCAGTTAATCCCAAAGCTGCTCCTGACTCTTCGAGATATGTCTTTATCCCAGCCTACTATTGCTGCTATTAGTAATGTCCTGAGCTTCTTACTGCAAGGTTTTCCCAACAGCAATGATCTGCTCAGGTAGGAGAAACTTCTTTGTCTTTGTCTTTTTATTAACTAAAAGTACCAATGAGGTTAAGATGGCTGAGATGAATGTAATTGGTTTTTATGACTGTGTAATAACACCTTTAATGTTAATACTATTCAAAATATTTATGACACATGAAAAACATGAATGAGACAATATCTTGCCTTGATGGAGCAAAACTAATTGTTGCCACTAGTGTATAATAGAATATTGGTGAGAAAAGATGTAGGAATTCACCCAATGAAATTGGCCTGGATATAAAGTATTCATTCTAGGAATTCTTGGTTCCCAATCCTATTTCCCAGGCCCTGCTAATTTTTAAATGTATGTGCACAAGCATGTATACACACTCCTAAATAGTGGGTGTGCCGCCTCTATTTTTTATTCTCTGTCATTCAAACAGATTATGGTATCTTAAATCTGTTGCATATCCACACTTTTTGTATGATATGAGTATTATTTTGCAGACAATGCAAAATGCGGCTTAAGGCATATTGAAGGCATGTCTGTAGAAATGTTCTTATGTTCACATGATAGTCCCCATTTTGGAAAATTTGGGGATTATAGAAGGAAAACAAGAAAAACAAACTACACAATTGAATATTTTTCAAGTAGAGAATTGCTTAAACTGGACTTGGTCACTACTGTTCGTTCATGTCATCTACTGAGTATCTCAGGTGAAATCACACCCATTTATTTAGTTATTCTCATAGACTAACCTCTAATCTGTATAGTTTGTAAATCACTCACTTTTTTATTAATTTGCCTTCAAAACATATTTTTAAACCTGGGGGGCTGGGCGCGGTGGCTCATGCCTATAATCGCAGCACTTTGGGAGGCTGAGGCGGGTGGATCATGAGGTCAGGAGTTCAAGACCAGCCTGCCTAACATGGTGAAACCCCATCTCTACTAAAAATAGGAATAATTAGCTGGGCGTGGTGGTGGGCACCTGTAATCCCAGCTACTTGGGAGGCTGAGGCAGGAGAATCACTTGAACCCGGGAGGCAGAGGTTGCAGCGAGCCAAGATGGCGCCACTGCACTCCAGCCTGGGCGACAAGAGCGAAACTCCATCTCAAACAAACAAACAAACAAAAAATCTGGTGGCAGATTTAAAACTTTAGCTTAAGAATTATTTTGGAGGATTATAATTATTATTATGTCAAGAATGTATATTTAAAGCAATTCCTAGCATTGTAATGGTCACTTTGCTGAAATTATTATTTAAACCTGTAAAAGTTTTTGTTTTTTTCCCTACTTTATAAATGAAGAAACATAGCCCCACGTCACATAATTTGAATGTGATACAGTCAGGGTGTTTTTTTCTTCTCCTGTTCCCCCTACTCCAGGAATTTAATCATATATGTAAACCCAAGTTCTTAACCGCTAGGCTACAGTGGATCCATCCAGATAATGTTAGGACATTCGAATATGGATCATATTGTTTGGTTTTTGAAACCATTTGCATGTTAGTACATTAAAGAATTCATATTTCGAAGAACTGTATTTTCCCCATATTTTAAAAGCATTATTTTATATAATGTTACTTGGGATGGTCCAAGAGGAAGCAAACTAAATATTATCACCTAATGGTCCTTAAAAGGCTAGTTAAGATAAGAAGCACAAAGACATGCCCCCACACTACTCTTATCTTTCTCGCTGGTGGTATGCTGTGAAGGACTGAGTGGGCAACAAGGAAACTGAAATCTCCAGATGATCAGAACGTGCATTTCTTTCTGCAAGTGAATAAAATGAAATGAGATAATGAAAAAAAAAAAAAAAAAAAGTACTGTTTTGGTTTTTATTTCTTTGTGTTTTGTTTCTTTGTACTTTGTTGTTGGTTTGGGAAGAGGAAAAAGAAAATCCATAATCTTGTTTTCCTTTGTTTAAAGATTTGGGCAGTTTATTTCTTCTACTTTGCCAACCTTTGCGGTTTGTGAGAAATTTGTAGTAATGGAAATAAATAATGAAGAGAAGCTTGACACTGGTAAGTTGATTCTAGAGCTTGGAGAAGATAGTGGTCAACTAAATATTATACCTTTTTTCTTCTGGCCCAAATTAGACCTGAAATATATGTGATTATATACAATATATGTATAACTTTTCTCCTTACATTCTGTTTTTGGCCCTTCTCTGATGTATTTGTCTTATATTAAGCCATATAGTATTGCGTACAAAATTTAATAGGGTGTGAATTTTACTTTAAAAATAAAATGTTTCCCATTTTTAGAGTATTCATAGCAATGTTTCTTTGAATAGCAAACTCTTCCTGTGTGATTTGAACATTATTTGGTTGTTTAAATGTGTGTATATCTCTTCAGAAACATACTTGCTAAACTAAATTATATCCATATATCTGTATTACTATTATTTTCACTTCCCTGTTAAGTATTTAGCAGTCACTGAGAAAAATAACGTATCATTTTATGTAAGTATAATATAAAAATAATTTCATAAGTTGTAAGTTCCTGGGTCCATGACAAGTACTTTTTTTGGAAACCTTTCCTCATTTAGTACATATATATCCCCCCTCTGTTCCCATATGTTTTTCTTGTTGTGTATGCTAGGACAGGAGAGTTGCTTGGAATGCATTGAAAGGACGTTTTTTTAGGTTGACCTCTGGAATTAAATTCTCAGAATCTTATATTTGTTCAGCCTTATTTGCATTATTACCCTATTACATTATTCCCAAATCATATCATATAGATTATTTCATTTAAATCCATACAACCCCATCTACCTGGAGGGTGGAGAAGAACTGTTGTAGTATCACTTCCTCCCAAAGGGGTTCTCCATGATGTCTATCCTTCCCAAGCACAGCCTCTCCTGTGCTTCATGAGTAAGAGAAAGTGGTGTGTTTACTATTTTCAAAGGAGAGATGGAGAGATTTGAAAAACTAAGTGACTTGCTGCAAATCACACAGTATGTTAGTGACAGGTTCAGGACCCTGACAGTTACATACTGCCAATTCATTTAGAATGATGTTGCTATTTCTCTGGTGAAGCAAATTAGCAGTGGATGAGAAGTATAAAGATCACATCAATGAATAACACTTATTGAATGCTTACTAAGTGCTCTATATAATTTTGTAATAACCATATGAAATAGGTACTATTATTCCAATTATACAAGGGAGGAAACTGCAGCCCAAAAAGATACAAGTAAAAGAAACTTATCCAATATCATACCATTGACTGTATGGGAACCCAGCTAGTCCAACCAAGCATTCTAAGCTTTTAACTACTACATTTTCCTACCAAATGCAAAGATTATTTCTAAGTTCTAAATTAATATAGGCTGACTAATTATAATTAGGTAGTGAAAGTTCTTTAAACATTGCTGAAATATGTAATGCATTTATTTCAAGTATAAAAAATATGTGGGCTGAACATGGTGGCTCACACCTGTAATCCCAACACTTGGGGAGGCTGAAGCAGGTAAATTGCTTGAGTCCAGGAATTCAAGACCAGACTGGGCAACATGGCAAAGCTCCATCTCTAACCAGGTGTGTTGGTGTGCACCTATAGACGCAGCTACTCAGAAGGCTGCAGTGGGAGGATCACTTGAGCCTGAGAGGTTGAGGCTGTAGTGAATTGTAATTGTGCCACTGCACTTCAGCCTGGGTGACAGAGTGAGACTCTGTCTCTAAAAACAAACAAATAAAAGGTGGGAAAAATATTTATCTGGTTTTCATATTTATTTGCTGTCCATTGAATTCAATAACCATAGTAGTGTTGTAAATTTTTCTTTCATATAGAACATTGAAGTAAGGATGTATAAATTAGTAAATTTTTCTTTTGATATGCCAAGTTGGTTAGACTGCTACTCTCATCAGCTTATTGTCATTTGAAATAATAAAGTCAGAAGCAAATTGCTAGTCTTGTTAGTGTATGATATTTATTATTTATTTGATATGCACTGAAGACTTTATTGAGTATAATATAATGTTCTAAAAAATGAAAACTGCGGCAGTAAGAAAAGGAGACATAAAAGTTGAATAAAAATTTTAATTTCTGTCTAGATTATTACTTTATTGTAGAAAAATTTAAAGGAAGTAGCTCTTAGAGTAAGTTTTGTGATACTCTTATTGATAAGGCAATTTGCAAATTACCAGTCTCTGTCTTCTTAGAAGAGGTGAGGATCTTGGGTTCTTCTTGGTGGCTTGAAGTAGTATCCACAATGATTAAGGTACTAAGTTAGCATTTTAAAGGACAGTTTAAAGGTACATTGTCCCAAACAAGTAAAAGTATATAACCATGAAACTTTAGCCTGAGCATTAGTTCTAGAAAGAAGGAAAGTATAGGAGTACCTCAGAAATATTGCAGATTTAGTTCCACACCTCTGCAAATGAAGCTAACATCACAATAAAGTGAGTCACATAAATTTTTTGATTTCCCAGTGCTGTAAAAGTTATGTTTACACTATACTGTAGTCGACTATCTGTGCAGTAGCATTCTATCTTTTAAAAAATGTATATAACTCGGCCGGGCGCAATGGCTCCCACCTGTAATCCCAGCACTTTGGGAGGCTGAGGAGGGCGGATCACGAGGTCAGGAGATCGAGACCATCCTGGCTAACATGGTGAAACCTGTCTCTACTAAAAATACAAAAAAATTAGCCAGGCATGGTGGTGGGCGCCTGTGGTCCCAGCTACTCAGGAGGCTGAGGCAGGAGAATGGCTTGAACCCGGGAGGCAGAGCTTGCAGTGAGCAGAGATCAAGCCACTGCACTCCAGCCTGCATGACAGAGTGAGACTCCATCTCAAAAAAAAAAAAAGTATGTAACTCCAATTCAAAAGTTTTTTATTGCTAAAAAATGCTAACAATCATCTGAGCCTTCAGCAAATTGTAATTTTTGCTGGTAGAGGGTGTTGTCTGGATATTGTTGGCTGCTGATTGACCAGGGAGTGGTTGCTGAAGGTTGAGGTGGCTGTGGCAATTTCTTAAAATAAGACAACAATGGTTTCAGGTGATGGACATGCTAATTATTCTGATTTGTTCATTACATATGGTACACATGTATTGAAATATCTTACTGTTCTCCATGAATGTATACAATTATATGTCAATTTAAAAAATAATAAAAGCAGACCGGGCACGTTGGCTCATGCCTGTAATCCCAGCACTTCGGGAGGCTGAGGCAGGTGGATCATGAGGTCAGGAGATCGAGACCATCCTGGCTAACATGGTGAAACCCCGTCCCTACTAAAAAAAATACACACAGAAAAAATTAGCCGGGCATGGTGGTGGGTGCCTGTAGTCCCAGCTACTCGGGAGGCTGAGGCAAAAGAATGGTGTGAACCCGGGAGGCGGAGCTTGCAGTGAGCCGAGATCGCACCACTGCACTCCAGCCTGGGCAGCAGAGTGAGACTTTGTCTCAAAAAATAATAGTAATAATAATAATAAAAGCAAAAAAAGACAATACAGTTTGCTATAACAATGGACTCTTCCTTTCACAAAAGTATTCTGTGTAGCATGCGATACTATTTGATGGCATTTTACCTATGGTAGAAGTTCTTTAAAAATTGGAGTCAATCCTTCCAAAAACTGTCACCGCTGTATCAATTAAGTTTATGTAATATTCTGAGTCCTTTGTTGTTATTTGAACAACATTCAAAGCGTTTTGACCAGAAGTAGATTCCATCTCAAGAAACCACTTTCTTGCTCATCTGTAAGAAGCAGCTCCTCATCTGTTAAAGTTGTATCATGAGACTGCAGTAATTCAGTCACATCTTTAGGCTTCACTTCTAATTCTAGTTCTCTTGCTGTTTCTACCACATCTGCAGTTACTTCTTCCACTGAAGTCTTGAACCCCTCAAAGTCATCCATAAGGATTGGAATCAACTTTTTCCAAGCTCCTGTTAATGTTTATATTTTGACCTCTTCCCGTGAATCATGAATATTCTTAATGGCATCTAAAGTGGTGAATTTTATCCAAAAGATTTACTTTACTTTGGCCAGATCCATCAGATAAATCACCATCTATGGCAGCTATAGCCTTAAGAAATGTATTTCTTAAATAATAAAACTTTGAAGTTAATTCAAAGTCAGAATTACTCCTTGATTCATGGGCTGCAGAATGGATGTATTAGCAAGCATGAAAACAACATTAATTTTTTTGTGCATCTCCATCAGAGCTCTTGGATGGCTAGGTGCATTGTCAATGAGCTGGTAGTATCTTGAAAGGAACCTTTTTTTCTGAGCAGTAGGTCTGAACAGTGGGCTTAAAATCTTCAGTAAACTGTACTGTAAGCAGATGTGCTGTCATCCAGACTCTGTTATTTCATTTAGCGAGCATAGGCAGAGTAGATTGAGCTTTATTCTTAGGGCCCTAGGATTTTCAAGATGATCAACGAGCATTGGCT
This sequence comes from Symphalangus syndactylus, assembly GCF_028878055.3. Lineage (NCBI taxonomy): Eukaryota > Metazoa > Chordata > Mammalia > Primates > Hylobatidae > Symphalangus > Symphalangus syndactylus. Next base: position 53,321,287 of record NC_072432.2, read on the forward strand.
TCCACTTAAAGTCACCAGCTGCATTAGCCTCTAACAAGAGAGTCAGCTCTGTTCTTTGGAGCTTTAAAGCCAGGCATTGACTTCTCCTCTCTAGCTATGAAAGTCCTAGATGACATCTTCTTCCAATAGGAAGCTGTTGGAAAAAAATCTGTTGAGAAGTCTGTTGGAGAAATCCGTTGTTTAGTGTAGTCACTTTCATGAATTATCTTACTAGATCTTCTGTATAACTTACTGCAGCTTCTACATCAGCACTTGCTGCTTCATCTTTCACTTTTGTTATGGAAATGGCTTCTTTCCTTAACCCTCATGAACCAACCTCTTCTGGTTCCAGCTTTTCTTTGTTTTTTCTTTTTGTCTGTTTATTTGTTTTTGAGACAGGGTCTCACTTTGTCACCCATGCTGGAGTGCAGTGGAACAATCATGGCTCACTGAAGCCTTGGCCTCCTGGGCTCCAGCGATGCTCACACGTCAGCCTTCTGAGTAGCTGGCACTATAGGTATGTGCTAACTCGCCCAGTTCATTTCTTCATTTTTTTAGAGACAGGGTCCAACTATGTTGCCCAGGTTGATCTCAAACTCCTGTACTCAAGAGATTCTCCCACTTCAGCCTCCCTAATGTTCTGTTACAGTCATGAGCCAGTGCACCTGGCCCCCAACTTTTTTTCTGCAGCTTTCTCAGCTCTCTCAGCCTTCATAGAGTTGAAGAGAGTTCAGGCTTTGCTCAGGATTATGTTTTAGCTTAAGGGAATGTTGTAGGTGATTTAGTCTTCTATCTAGACTAGTAAAACTTTCTATCAGCAATAAGGCTGTTTCACTTTTTTTTTTTTTTTTTTAATCATTGTGTGTTCACTGGAGTAGCACTTTCAGTTTTCTTTCAAGAATTTTTTCTTTGTATTCACAACTTAGCCTAACTTTTTAGCACAAGAGACCAGCTTTGGGCTTGTCTGATCTTTCAACATGCCTTCCTCTCTGAACTTAATCATTTCTTGCTTTTGATTTGAAGTGAGAGATACATGAGTCTTTCTTTCACTTGAACATCTAGGTGCCGTTGTAGGGTTATCAATTAGTCTAATTTCGATATTATTATGTCTCAGGGAATAGGGAGGCCTGAGAAGAGTGAGAGAGACGGGGAAATGGCCAGTCGGAGCTGTCAAAACACATTTTTTGTTTAAGTTCACTGTCTTATAAGAGTACAGTTTGTGGTACTTGTAAACAATTATGATAGTAACATCAAAGATCACAGATGACTGTAACAGATATTATAATAACGAAGAAGTTTGAAACATTCTAAGAATTACCAAAATAAGACAGAGACATGAAGTGAGCACATGCTTTTGAAAAAAAAAATGGCCTGATTGGACTTGCTGTATGTGTGGTTGCCACAGCTCTTTAATTTGTAAGAAACGCAGTATCTGCAAAATGCGTTAAAAGGTATGCTTCTGTGAGGTCTGTGACTCAATAACTCATAGCTCTGCTGGAGGAGAGCTGGGCCTAGAACTCTGGGTTGTTGATGCCCAGTTCTGTGTACTTGCAGTACTATCTGAGAATGTCTCGGCTCCATTTCTTCCTTTCTTCTCTAATTTCTCTTTTATGCGTTTGTGCGCCTTTGCCTTCTGTGCTATTTAATTCTAACTTTTCTTTATGTATTATGTTTACTGAATAAGTCTATGCTTCCTATTTTCAATTTTTAAATCTGGTAGATTTAACTGTATCTTTCAAAAAAGAAACTAAAAATTAAGGATTTGAGAGGTTAAGAGTCAGTGGTGATTATTATTTTTATTCACATGGTCCTCATTTGATGAATTTCCCCCTATTGGCAAGGCAAGGGGAATATTAATGTAAAAAAGATCTCACAGCCTTATTATCACTAGTTTAGGAAATGTCAAATGTAAATGAACAATTTTCGGAGTTCTAAAGAGAAATATTTAACTGACCCTTTTTCTTGTCCATGTTGGTGAAAAGCAGTCCTGGAGAAAATGTTTTCTACAAGATATATTTTTCAGTAAACTTTCCAAGAACTGTGTTGCATATTTTCTTTTAGCTTATTTACTAGGGAGACTTAATGTATTTATTTTTATTTTAGGAACTGAAGAGGAGTTTGGAGGTCTTGTATCTGCTAATCTTATACTTTTGAGGAACAGACTTCTGGATATCTTGCTAAAACTAATTTATACATCTAAAGAAAAGACAAGCATTAATTTGCAGTAAGTAAATCTTTTTTAAAAGTGATTATACCAGTTGCTACTACTAGTTAATTCATGTTAGGCAAAAGAAGGAATTGCCATTGACTTTAAATAGATTTTTTTAACTCTGAAATTTATAGTATCTCAAGAATGAAACTCGGTCTTCTTTTTCCTTTTTGATTTGAAATCCTAATTTCTGAAATTAATTTTGTTTTTTGTTTTTGAAATCCATCTGTCTTTGAATAGAGCTTGTGAAGAACTGGTGAAGACACTGGGTTTTGACTGGATCATGATGTTTATGGAGGAACACTTACATTCCACCACAGTTACAGCAGCCATGAGGATTCTTGTTGTCCTACTAAGTAATCAGTCTATTCTCATCAAGTTTAAAGAAGGACTCAGTGGTGGAGGATGGCTTGAACAGACAGATTCTGTCTTAACTAATAAGATTGGAACTGTATTAGGTATGGGACTTTTCTAGTCAGCTGCTTGAAAATGAGCTGGTGTGTTTTGTTTTATTTTTAAATTTTATGTAAACTTATCCTCTGCAGTTTGATCACCATTAAGGAGATATTAATTTTAATTAATGATAGAATGAAGAGCTTAGAAGATTTCAAATTAGGCCTTTTAAATGGCAAATCAAACTGAAGACAGAGATAAGATACTAAAATTTGAAAACTCAGGAAATTCCTCAAGATCTTTTTGTAGTATAGGCCTTACTGATCTGTAAGTAAATAATTAGCAAATTATCAGTAGTAGAACTAAATTAATAATAATAATAAATATTTATTTTGAGTACTTACTGTGTGCCAGTTCCTAAACACTTGCCAGGCAATAACATTTCATCACAATAACTCTGTGAGGTGCAAATACTATATCTGTTTTACAGATTAGAAAACCAAATTCATTTTACTCAGTTCCAAAGCCTGTGCTTTTAACATTTATGTTATATTGCCACACAAGGATGTAAGCTCACTAGTACCATAGCTATTTTCAGCCTATAACTGAGCATTTACGTAATGTTAGAAAATTGCAGTTTCTTATGCTAGATTTATTTGAACTCATATGTTTCCATTCATACTAGTAATATTACTTTGGAAAATATATATTTGAAGATAGTGTTTTTATTTAAAGGCAAAGTCATTCAGTTAAATAATTTTAAAAATACATTTGTCATGTAACATTACCTTGTAAATCATATCTAATTGTTGTTTGATCTTAAGCTGATATTGAGAATATCTATTTACCTTGGTCTGATGGGAAAAATAGGGATTAGAATTTAATATGTAATTTATTTATAGAAAAAAAAGTTTAAGTATCAGTGTTTAGGTGCTGCCTGTACTACTTCTTCAAACATGAAAGCAAATTATAGGAAGACAGATCTTTTTTTTTTTTTTTTTTTTTTTTTTGAGTCAGAGTCTAGCTCTGTTGTCCAGGCTGGAGTGCAGTGGCGCGATCTTGGCTCACTGCAAGCTCCACCTTCTGGGTTCATGCCATTCTCCTGCCTCAGCCTCCCAAGTAGCTGGGACTACAGGCGCCTGCCACCACGCCCAGCTAATTTTTTGTATTTTTTTTTTTTTTTTTAGTAGAGACGGGGTTTCACCATGTTAGCCAGTATGGTCTCGATCTCCTGACCTCGTGATCCACCCGCCTCCGCCTCCCAAAGTGCTGGGATTACAGGCATGAACCACCGCGCCCAGCCATAGGAAGACAGATCTTTCAACATAGTACTATTGTATTGTTATTTCAGATGTGAAGAATGTCTGAAGAAACTTTGTATGTGATAAAGGGAAAGTAATATCATTTCCATGTCACTGTGAAATGATTTCTAAAGAAAATTGTCTGCTTTATAATATACATTTTAAATGATCATCATAGGTACTTTTGTGCTCAAAAAGTAGATCACTATTTTACATGAACTCTGGGGAAGGATTTAATCTACAGATATAATTATTTTGAACATTTTAGTAGTAAGAAGTTTCATTTATTGGCCTTAATAATACCTACTGGAGAATAAACAGTGAAAGGCACAATTGAATGTGAGTTCTGTTGAATATGCAAGGTTTAAATGCCAATTGACAGCAATGCTTATTTTGAAGGCCAACAGCAGCAGTAGTAATAACGCCTGAGATTTATAATAGTACATTGTGGTTTGCAAAATTATTTCACATGTATCATCTCATTTGTCCTTCATGATTCTGGAGACAGGCATATATTTTGTAGTGTATAAGTTTTATTTTCTAGAAAATAAGCCTAATGAATATAAAGTAAGGATTAATTTCTCTAATTAGGAAATTAAGACTGTTAACTATGTAAGGTTAGTTCGCTAGGCAGTAATACTCTCTAAGAATCTGTCTTTTGTTAGTCCTGTGCTTTTTCTGTCCTGCGTCACTTTAGTAATATTAGAGAGAGGTGCTTTCACTGTATCTGACCTACCTGATTTCATGCATTAGAATCTTTTTGTCCTTCATTGGTACTTGCATGAGCATGCATATGCTGCTCCTATATCTAGGTATTCAATTTAAATTTAATTTCAATTTGACCCCACTTAACTTAATTTTCCCTGAATATCTATCTGACACATACACATTTTTGTGTATGTAAACAAGTGTACATATCAGCTCATTTGATTCTATTTCTCCTTGATCAGAATAGCAACCTATTTTTTTTTTACTTTTTTATTCACATTTATTGGTTTTTGTAAAATTTTTCTTTGTAAAAATAGATTTTCTTAAATTTTACTTTAAGTTCTGGGATACATGTGCAGAACATTCAGGTTTATTACATATGTATACATGTGCCATGGTGGTTTGCTGCACCTATCAACCCATCATCTAGGTTTTAAGCCCCACGTGCATTCATTGGGTGTTTGTCCTAATGCTCTCCCTCCCCTTAACCCCCACCCTACAACAGACACTGGTGCTTGATGTTCCCCTCCCTGTGTTCATGTATTCTCATTGTTCAACTCCCACTTACGAATGAGAACATGCGGTGTTTGGTTTTCTGTTCCTTTCCAGCTTCGTCCATGTCCCTGCAAAGGACATGAACTCATTCTTTGTTATGGCTGCCATAAAAATCTTTTGTGTAGCTGAAACTTGTATCTAAATTAATGCTTAATTGTGGTATATTAAGTATTCCTTAAGATTAATTATAGGGGAAAATAATGTGAGAGGAGAGGAAAATGAGAATGCCAGTTTTTTGTTTTTTTTTAGGACTTGCAGTGTAATCAAAATCTATTTTCCTATTTAATGTATAAAATACCACTTCATGTCTTTTGGTTTCTTTTTCACTTTTTAAAAAATTTTTATTTTTTAGAGATTGGGTCTTGTTATGTGGTCCAGGCTAGACTTAAGCTCCTGGGCTCAAGCAATCCTCCCATCTCAGCTTCCTGGGTAGCTGAGATGTCTTTTGATTTCTTAGAGCTCAAAACATTGTTTAATCTTATGATTTTATTTAGAATTTCTATAAAAAAATCAGCATGATCTTCTAATTAAGCCATTCTAATTAAGCCAATCTTTCAGAAATGTGGCAGTTTCATTAATGAGGGCAAAGAAAACAATAATTTTACAGACTCTAAAATGGAGAAATGAGTTGTCAAATCATAATGCCTCCACTTATGCCACATTGTGACTTTGAACAAATCATGTTTTCTATGTTGTAAAAATGATAATAGTAATTTCTACCTCACGTGTTCATTGTGATTAAGGAATGATATGGGAAAGAGCTTGTTAAATTGCTATATAATTTTTTTATTAATTAGAAGAGCATACTTTGGAAGTTAATTCACGTCACACTGAGGAATTGATTAGGATAAAATATTTTAAAAGCAACCTGGACATAAATTTTTCCTTTATTATATAAAATAGTGGTTGTAATATGTACTTTGCTGCACTCCAGAAAAAAAGAAGTTGAAAAAAATATGGATATCTTTGCTGAGTGCAGTCGCTCATGCCTGTAATCTTAGTGCTTTGGGAGGCCAAGGCGGGAGGATCATTTGACGCTAGGAGTTTGAGACCAGCCTGAGCAACATAGCAAGACCCTGTCTCTACAAAAAAATTTTTTAATTAGCCAGGCGTGGTTGCATGTGCCTGGGACTACAGAGTCCTAGCTACTGGGGAAGCTGAGGCGGGAGGATCCATTGAGTCCAGGAATTTGAGGTTAAGTGAGCTACGATCACGCCACTGTACTCTAGCCTGGGCAACAGAGTGAACCCTCATCTATTAAAGAATAAATAATAAATGTAAATATCTATTTGAAATACAGATTGTTTCAGACTGAAATCAATTCTCATCTATTAGTTGCTATTCACAAAAGTTTCCATTGAAAATTTGACTAACATTCACTGTGTACTGAGTACTTTCCTAGGTATGAGGTGAACCACATGTTTAGGGTGTACCCTGAGTTTCATTATAAAACAGAGGAAACAAGATTGATAGAAACACCGATGCCATAAGCTACATTAGTAAGAACTATCTCCTTAAAAAGCTGGGTTTCTAGAGGGAATTCCTGATGTTGAGTTTAGCCAGTGGATAGCTGCAGCCAGAACGGGCTTGGATATGCCATCCCACTGCCCAGCAGCTTTCCAACAGATTACAGATCATGTTGTGAGTAAAGATTGTTTTACTTACTCATTTAGTCTTATCTCTAAATTCATAGGTAATTTAAGGTTAACTAGTTTTTCGTGATTTTAGGACAATGAAATGTATTAACTATATTATAACAAGTTACAAAAATTAGCTGGGGGTGGTAGCTCATGGCTGTAGTCCCAGCTACTCAGGAGGCTGAGGTGGGAGGACTGCTTTGAGCCTAGGAGGTGGAGATTGCAGTGAGCCAATATCATGGTACTGCACTCCAGCCTGGGCAACAAAGCAAAACTGTGTCTCAAAAAAAAATAAATATATTATAACAAGGATATTTTTAAGTTATATTTTTGTAGCATTCTAAATTTTGGCTGTATTTTGGATTTCACTTTTTTCTTAGGGAACTACAAACCAAGAGCACTAGAGCTCTTCTGAGGTCTCATTTAATAAGTAGAACTTATAGCACCTTAAGAAGGATTTTCAAACTCCTTGTATCTTATTGTCTCAACTGTGTTTCAAAACCTATATCCTAATAGACAGGCTTGCTAAAGTCAAACAACTTGTAAAGTAAAACTTTTAACTGAAGATTAATTCAACAATTGAATACTTAATTGCCTATAGTAAAATGAATGTTCTGGATAGAAATGTTAACACATGCTGAATTACTTCCTCCTTTGTTAATGCAGCATGTTTGTTAGTTGCTAATTTTGCACTTACTGTTATATTTCCTCTTCTCTTAGGATTCAATGTGGGCAGAAGTGCTGGTGGGAGATCGACGGTCAGGGAGATTAACCGAGACGCTTGTCATTTTCCTGGTTTTCCAGTCCTTCAGTCATTCCTTCCTAAACACACTAATGTCCCTGCCCTCTATTTTCTCCTCATGGCATTGTTTCTGCAGCAGCCAGTTAGTGAGCTGCCTGAGAACCTGCAGGTCAGTGTGCCTGTCATCAGCTGCCGGAGTAAGCAGGGTTGCCAGGTAGGAATTATCTAGCAAGGGGTGCGTGAAATTATGTATTCCAAAGAATCACCGTAGGGTAATGGATAATCACTGTAAAACCAACTGTCATTTCCATCACTTTCCCCACATTTAAGGTTTGATTTGGGACAGAAAAATCTGAAAATAACACAGAAAATTTTCCCAAAAAGTCCTTTGTCCCTATTTACATTTTTTTCCTATGTGATTACTCTGTATATTATATATGCATAAAGACTCTGGATGATATTTAATGGTGATCTAAAGAACTCTTTTGTTATATGATTCATTTTATTTTATTTGTGAGACAGAGTCTTACTCTGTCACCCAGGCTAGAGTGCAGTGGCATGATCTCAGCTGACTGAAAATTCCACCTCCCGGGTTTAAGCGATTCTCCCACCTCAGTCTCCTGAGTAGCTGAAACTACAGTCAGGCACCACCGCGCTGGGCTAATTTTTGTATTTTTAGTAGAGATGGGGTCTCACCATGTTGGCCTAGCTGGTCTTGAACTCCTGTCCTCAGGTGATCCACTTCCCTCGGCCTCCCAAAGTGCTGGGATTACAGGTGTGAGCCATTGTGTCCAGCCTGTCGTGATTTATTTCTGCAGAATTAAAAATGAAAGGAGTGGCTTATATACCATAAATTAAATATCACTTCTCGAGTGGGTATGACAGGATTCTCAGTGCAAATTCGGATTAGGAAAAAAAAATTACTTAATGATAGATAGCATCCACATTAGGAAAACAGTAAGACTTTACTTGACTTCTAATTGAAGACTATTAAAGATGTCTATATATAGCTTATGTTTGCGGCACCACAAAGACTTGGGAATTTGGCTTTTAGACTCCACTACACTTCCATCCTAATGCCAAATGCTATTCAAATCAATTCTAGTAGTTGACAAAATCTTTTAAGTGTAAACACTTGAGTCTGTGCCATTAGATTAAATTAAGATACAGATTCATGCCTAGCAGTTGTATTGGTTATGCAATTTTTCAATATCCATGGTACCATAGTCATAAAGTTTATATATAAAACTGCTATTAATAAGTCTCAAATTAATTTTTATTTTATCAGATTTATCTGTAAGCTAAAATTAAAATATTGCTGAGAATGGGAAAGAAGTGAGCTTAATGTGCTTTGTTTAAAAGATCTTGCTTAAATTTATTGGTTCTATAATTTTATCTCTTGGCTAATTAACATGTATTTTATTTTTATATTCTTTAGGAAAAAGGTAGAAAGCAGTGTTTTTAACATAGGTACCTAAGGCAGGATACAGAATGATACACAGTATTCAATTTTTTTATATCTATAAAAATGAGTTTTAAAATGTAGGATGGAGGGGTACTAGTTCTTTATGTCTATATCATTGGTTACTTTTAAAAACAACAAAAAACTTAGTTTCGAAGAAATTTTAGACTATTAGAACTTATGAGGGTCTCTACTGAAAAATTAGTGGTGGCTAATATTTGCTCACTTTCACCTCTGCAGTTTGATTTGGATTCCATTTGGACATTTATCTTTGGAGTTCCTGCCTCCAGCGGAACTGTGGTCTCTTCTATCCATAACGTATGCACAGAAGCTGTTTTTTTATTATTGGGAATGCTCCGCAGCATGCTGAATTCAGTAAGTTCACTCAAAAGCCCAGGCCTGTTGAGAATTCCTCCTGCCTGGGACACTTTTTTGTAAATAGAGGAATTTTTTGGTAAAATAACTACTTATTTACTGCATGATCTCTGGAACTTCAGACTCTTATGTTAGACAAAGTTATGTCTAACGTAAGAACAGACTGTGTAGTTGTTAAGACCGTGCACTCTGGAGCCCTACCTGGGTTAAAATCTCACCTCTGGTACTTCCAATCTATTATCCTCAGTTATGTGCTTCAGTTTCCTGGTGTTTAAAATGCCGGCGATAATAGAATGCATCTCTTAGGGTATTTGTGAGGAATTAATAAGATAGTGTATACACATAAAGCAATTATAAACATGCCTAATACATAATAAGTGCTTCGTAAGTATTAACTTACATTATTAATGTAATAAAATATATAATGATGAGTACATATATAATGAGTATATATTTGTAGTATATGTTATTACAGTAATATGTTATTTCAACTTTTAAAGTCACTTTCATTTGGAGGTCAGAAATGTTAACAATACAAGTTTCATTTGATTTTGTTTTTGCTTTTCTTCTGCTCTAATTATGTCTAACTTAGAGATGAAGAATTGAAAGAGTAAAAGACAAATCTGATGTTCCTATTGATCTGACAGGAATACTGTGAATAATGACTAGATTTGTTTATACAATTTAGGATTGTGTTGTAACAGGAAATATTAACTTGACTCCTTGAATTACATGTACCTGACAAATCTAATTTCAGTCAAAACTATTGTTGTATCATCTAAGAACAGAACATTACCATTAAATGTATTAATTTAGAATGTTTTAGAAGTCTTGTTTTGGTGCCTATTCATAAACAACTATAAAGACATAAGAAAAGTTTTTTAAAAGATACTCTCTGGTCAGGTATCAGAAGATATACATTGTTCAGATATACAGTATTCATTTTTTTAAATCATCATCATTGTTGTATTACATAATGCTTAAGAGTGAGGCTCAGAAAGGTGAAGTAACTTCCCCACCTTTTATCTTACTCCTAACTTCCTAGCATGATGCACGATGGGGCAACATTAATGGTAATACAACCACTTTGGTACCACCAACACTCATGGTAATAATAATGAATAATCAAAACCACTGATTCTAGTTAGCAGACCTGTAAGTAATCCAATGATTAGACAATGATCCTATCAGTTCCTAAGGGGATTTTTTTTTTTAGCTAGTTTTTAAATTTCTTTGCATGTGTGTGTACATGTGTGTTTGCTCATATGTGTGGTTTACAGAGTTCTGGACCGTCAATATATCCAGTTTCATAAGAATATGGAGTAATGGATTTTTAAAATAATTTATAGCAGTGTCAATAACTGTAACACAGTGTTTCCTCTCATGTCCCCATAACAGCCTTGGCAATCAGAAGAAGAGGGATCTTGGCTCCGAGAATATCCTGTGACCCTGATGCAGTTCTTCAGATATTTGTATCACAACGTCCCAGACCTTGTCTCCATGTGGATGAGCCCTGACTTCCTGTGTGCATTAGCAGCCACGGTCTTCCCCTTCAATATTCGCCCTTACTCAGAGATGGTAGGAAAGGAGGAGGAAAATGTCAGAACTGGAATTAGTCTGTTTCAATGGTTGGCAGATTTTTTTGACAATCTTTTAAGCTTCTGACCAAGTTACAGTTTCATAACTTTATACATCACATCACCTCTTGCATTATTGTCTGGTGTCCCCAGCTCCCCACAGTTTCCTTCTGCTTTCTCCTAAAATCACAGTGAACTCTACTTCCTTTTCTCATTCACCATATTCTTGTAAGTTGCTTGTTAGTAATTTCCATTTTCAAGTAGTTGATTCATTTATTTTACGCGATGCCAGCTGTGTAGTTGTAAAATGTTCTTTTCCATTAAGATAACTCTAGTCCGACCAAATTTATTTATTTTTTTATTTTAGGAAGTAGGTATTTGCTGGATTTAACTTTTACAAATAAATTATAGGGTTGAAAGCAAATGTTGGTCCTTTCTTCCACCTGACTTTTCTTTTTTCATTAAACTTTTATTTTGCTTATTTTGTACTAACTTAAAAACTATTAGATTATAATCACATATAGTATAGATACTCTTTTGTCCTTTAAAATAAGCCCAAAAATTGTGTTAGCATGTACAATATCACATCTTCATATGCTGCCTTGTTTCCTGCTTTGAAAATGTATTCACGTGGAAATTCACTGAACCACATTTTTGCAGAGGCCTTGCCGGATAGTTTCATAACTTCAGAGTCTAAATACTATTGATTACAGTAACTAATAGTTCAGTTGACATGAATATTGATGACTTTTCAAAACAAATGAACTACTGTAGTTTACACAAAACCATATTTCAGGGGCTTGTACTTATCACTTACTTTTGCACGTTGATGTTGATTAGCTAATAAACTGTAAACATAAAACAGGTTTAAAAATAAATAGATAAAACACACCCAAAAGGTAGTTATTCCTCCATAGTACTTCAAAATTTCATGATGTTTCTTCATATTTCCACCATATACTCTAGGACCTGGGATAAGTGAACTTCTTTATACTAATTTTTCTCCATGTATAAAGGTGCAATACTTACTCTAAAATGGTGGGGATTTTTAGGAGAAAGGCAAATGTGACACATGACCTTAATACCCTGGCTCGTTTATAATTTTAGAATCCTTATTTTTGGTTTAAAAAAAAAAAAAAGACCTTCGATAATATATCAATGTCTTTTCCTTGTCAGCATCTTTTTTTTTTTTTTTTTTTTTTTTTTGAGATGGGGTTTCACTCTTGTCATCCCGGCTGGAGTGCAATGGTGGCACGATCTCAGCTCACTGCAACCTCCACGTCCCAAGTTCAAGCAATTCTCCTGCGATTCTACTGCCTCAGCCTCCTGAGTAGCTGAGATTACAGGCATGGACCACTATGCCTGGCTAATTTTTTTGTATTTTTAATAGAGATGGGGTTTCGCCATGTTGGCCAGGCTAGTCTCGAACTCCTGATCTCAGGTGATCTGCCTGCGTCAGCCTCCCAAAGTGCTGGGATTACAGGCGTGAGGCACTGTGCCTGGCCATCAGCGTCTTATAATTTGTTTGCTAGTCTCGCTGTCTGTCACTTGGTTCAAAATTGGCACCAGTATTTGTTGTTTTTTTTTTTAATTTATTTGGGGTTTTTTAACCTATAAAAAATGGATCAGCCCTTACATGCTACCATTATGCCAGATTTTTATCTGAAATTCTGTGACATTTGACTTCACAGTAGGGGTAGAGTTCAAATATGGAAACATATTTATCCTTATTTTATTATTCCATATATTTTAAGTGCAATTAGCCACAATAGACATATAATTCAACTTAAAGATGACATATTGTTAGTGGTCAGTCAGAAACACCGTATGTTGCATAACCATGACATATGGTGCCAGATCACTACCTTGAAAGGAAGGGTCGAGTAAAGCAGGGTGAAATAATGCGCTGAATAGCTTAATAGGTAGAAAATGCTGCTGCTACAGTTTTATTTTTAGGAAACAGAGAAGTAAAAATTTCAGAGTCTAATGTGATTACCCTATCTTTCCACTTGATTTTACTAGGTGACTGACCTTGATGATGAAGTTGGATCTCCAGCAGAAGAGTTTAAAGCGTTTGCAACAGACACAGGGATGAACAGGAGCCAATCAGAGTACTGCAATGTGGGCACCAAGACATATCTGACCAATCACCCGGCTAAAAAGTTCGTTTTTGACTTCATGCGGGTCTTAATCATAGACAACCTCTGTCTCACTCCTGCCAGCAAGCAAACTCCACTAATTGATCTTTTGTTGGAGGTAAAGAAAAAGAAACGCATTTACATCTCTTTTGCATTACTTTTTAAAGTAGAACATTAGTAAGCAAGCAAGTTCTATAACAAAGATTTCTAATTCCTCTTGTTTATGTGTAGGCAGAACATGTTATAGGCTGTGGAAAGTTCTTAATCCCACATGTACTTTAAACCCTATCAATTTGTTCTTTTCCTTCCCTCAAGGATGTCTCTAATTCAGTCCTTTATGATCCTTTCTCTAAGAGCTGGTGAACTTCTTCTGTAAAAAGCCAAATAGTAAATATTTTAAGCTTGTGGGCCATACGGTCTCTGTCACAACTGTTCAACTATGTTGTTGTAGCTAGAAAGCAGCCATGGCAATACGTAAGAGAATGAGCATGGCACTGTTCTGATAAAACTTTATCTACAGAAACAGCACAGGCTGGATTTGGCCCACAGGCCATAGTGTGCCAACCTCTTCCCTGGACATTAACAGTGCCTAGTGGCGTTGTCTTCTTACCTTATAATTTCCTACATCAATTTCTGTTACCTATCATTGCCAGGTATTACTGTTGTCAGTGTCCTGTGCAGCTTAAGACAGGGTGCATTGTACAGAATAGGTGCCCAGGATGCACTTGTTAAATTCCCCAAGGCAGCAAACTTCTAGGTTGCCTGCCTGCACATTCTCCTGACAATTGATATGAATCAACTGATGCATCAGAAAATGAGAGTGGCTCTAAGCCTTTAAGTGACCTCATTGCTGGCTCTAGAAATTAGCCACCCCAGAAAAGCATTAAAAAATGTTTACCTCGAAAAGTCTGAATATATCACAGAGAGAAAATTTAATACAATGTAATTAGTTGCATATACATTAATGTTCTTTTGACCAATTCATATAAATAAGATCAAACAGTCCATGCCAGGGGCTTTGAAAATAACATGTTTTATGAAAGAGTAGATCTGTAGAAAAGATCGCTTTTCTCCCTGAGGAACTTCACTGTCTCTCAGCAGTTTGACAGCTGAACCTGAGATTTTTTTTTTTTTGTGCTCCCTCTAGTGGCTAGTACAGTTAACTTATAAATAGCAACCTGAAAACCACATGTTTATCTTATTCATGCGAAAGAATCTCAATTTGGTCAATTTTTAAAAAATCACTAATGTAATTAGGGTACCAGTTATGCTAAGCATTTAACCACGACAACAGTGTTTAATAATGGCAGGAGAGTAATTGGTTTCCTCACTAATGCATGTGGTAGAATTAAAAAGCAGGCCCAATTGGACTTCTCCCCTTTGGAAACTTTAAAAAGCTCTAAGGAGAGAGATGGCCAGTATCTTACTGTATAGGGTAAAAATTTGAAGCATTTTATGAAAAAGTGAAATAGTTTATCAGAAAATAATAGGATAAAATCCAGAAGAGATGTGTGCAAGAAAGCATAACTGATCAAAAAAGGAAATTACTTACATGAAAGATATGGAATGACTGGAAATATACAGTGATAGCATTTTCAAGCTTCTGAAACCTGAATAGCTAATTAATTAACCATATATAAATTGTATAATTGCCCTTCATTTTTGTTTTCTATATTTTTTAGTAGGAAGAATTTGATATAACATGTATTAACCTTGAAGTAAGGTTCTCTTTGTTGTGGGCATGAATTTGCCCTGCAGTAGAATAGTGCTTCATTATACTGGGGAGTAGGAGTATAGTTCAGGGAAAAGCAGGGGGTGTCAGGATTGAAGCTTTCAGATAGATTATAAACTGCTTAGAGACCAACTTTCATGTGTTCCTTCATCTCTCACAACTTTTAGCACAGTGCCTTGGTGTATTCTGTCAGTACAGTAAGTCCTCACTTCATGTCATTGATAGGTTCTTGGTAGCTGCAACGTTAAGCAAAATGATGTGTAACAAAACTAAATTTTTTTCCTCATCAACTTTATAATAAAACTATGTTGAAGCAAATGATGTTATTTGAGGGCCTGCTGTACATTGTTTCGCTTAAAGTTGCAGTTGCCAGGAGCCTGTCAATGACATTAAGTAAGGCTTAATGTATTTTTGAATCGTTTAACTATTAACTTCATCCCTGGAAATTCCCAAACAGGAAGACAGGATACTATCTAATAAAAAACATAGAAATTTACTTTTAAATATTTTGAGGATATTTAATATACATATGCAGAATACATATACAAAAAAGTTTATATTAATGAAATATTAACATTCTATGTCTTCCAATGGTGTAACAGAATAAATTATAAACATATGATTTTGAAAATTATGATTATGAAGTCTGTATCAATGAAGAGATTCAAGAAGAAAATTAGGTAGACCATGGTGGCTCATGCCTGTAATCCCAACACTTTCTTTGGGAGGTCAAGGCAGAAGGATGGCTTAAAGCCAGGAGTTCAAGACCAACCTGGGCAACAGGTGAAATCCCATCTTCACAAAAAAATTAGCCATAGCCAGTGTTGTGGTGCGTGCCTGTATCCTACCTACTGGAGGCTAAGGTGGAAGGATCACTTGAGCCCAGGTGTTCAAAGTTGCAGTGAGCCGTAATTACACCACTGCATTCCAATGCATTCCAGCCTGGGTGTCAGAGTGAGACCCTGTCTCAAAAAAAAAAAAAGACAGAGAGAGAATTATCTTACATATTTACCATTTACATTTGTGAAGGAAGGGGCTTGAACATCTGAGTCCAGTAAATGTGAACCAGAGCATCTTCAGTCTTACGAGTGTTAGAATTTCATCATAAAAGTATCTGCTTACTTGATTATATCTACAAAAGAACATGTAAAATTATCTTCATTAGCAGTAAAATTCATTAGCGTAAAAATAGGAGATTCCCATTCATATAGACTGGCTTTAGTGTGACTGAGGCCAAATACGAGGGAAGTAGTGTGGTGTGGCAGAAAGCTAGAGCATGGGTTTGAGAGTAAGAAGTGCCTGGGTTTAAATTCTCGCCCTGTTGTTTATTATATAAGCATTTTCATCTTCCCAAGCTAAATTCATTCTCTAGAGAATGATATTATTTACCATCTCTCTTACAAGATTATTGTGAGGATTAAATACATGTACATCACCCAACAAAAAGTATTTTGAGGAATTACATGTGTGCTGGATATAGCTGTGTAGCCTTGACCAAGTTCAATTCTCTCCACATCTATACAATTTATACATCTGTAAAATGATGTAAAAGTGGAACCTCTCTCTGAGAATTATTGTGAAAACTAAATAAGATTTAATATTCATAACACAGTGCCCAACACTTAAACATACTCAAAAAATTGACTAAGTGGCCTGTGGTGGCTTCTATAAGGGTGCCTAGAGACTCTTCTCCTAGCTCCTGTTTATCAGTGCCCTGTGCTGTCACCACCAGACTTCTCATGGAGAGCCAAATGAATTTGCTGCAAATAAGTAGCGTGGCAGTGGGAAGAAAGTGCATGAGAACAGCTCAAACAGATTTGTGTGTACCTGGAGGTAAAGATAATGAAACTGAGAGGGTGCCGACTTGGAGTGTGTGTTAGTCCAACCTCACATTGCTAATAAAGACATACCCAAGACTGGGTATGTCTTTATAAAGGAAAATTTATAAAAATTTTCCTTTATATAAATTTTATAAATTTATAAATTTATGAAACTAAAAATTTATAAATTTATAAAAATAAAAATTTATAAAGGAAAGAGGTTTAATTGACTCACAATTCAGCATGGCTGGGGAGGCCTCAGGAAACTTACAGTCGTGGCAGAAGGGGAAGCAAACACATCCATCTTCACATGGTGGCAGCAAGGACAAGTGCAGAATGAAGTGGGGGAAAACCCCCTTATAAAACCATCAGATCTCATGAGAACTCACTAGAACAGCATGAGAGTAACCACCCCCATGATTTAATTACCTTCCACTGTGTCCCTCCCATGACTTGTGGGGATTATGGGAGCTACAATTCAAGATGAGATTTGGGAGGGGATACAGCCAACACTTCTCTGACACCATAAGCACGTTGCTGTGGTCTGAGGAGCTCACTGGACTCTATTCCAACCATCTTCTACAAGAGCTCCCCATTGTCATACATCAGAGTGAAACCCACCTTGAGGAACTACAGGGAAACAAGCAAAAAACAATGACAAAGTGGGCAAAGAGAGCACCACAAAATAACTCAGAGAGGAAAAATCAATCAATCAGTCAGAATCGGGAGACTCAAAATCCTATCTTTAAAGGCTTCCAGCCCATTACAGAAACAGGACAGAATTCCAAAGGCCTTACTTCCATAGCCACTGTGCTGTCTACCCATGGGCAGCAGATGCGTAAGGGCTGTCTGGCCTGTGTGTGGGACACAAAGATTCTGGGTAGTGTCCCCAAGACCTTAAAAAGGAGACTGATTGTTTAAAGATGGATATGTTGACTGGCTTTGCTGTTTTCACTAGGAAAACAGATCTGACCACCAGAGTCCAGAGCAGATCACCGTGCCTGTCCTGCCTTCATTCTGGTTGTCTGGTGGGCCAACCAGTCTTATCTAAAAGAGTGATTAAGAGATTGTAGCCCACACTTTGCAGATTTGCTCTTGTGCCTTTACCTTTCATAAGGAGATTTTAGTAGAGTGGGGAGAGTATGACATAACTGGTGAAGCCACGGGCTTTGGCTTCACAGAAACTGAGATTTGAATCCTAGTTGTGACTTGACCAAGTGACTTACTCTCTCTGAGCCTCAATTAACTTATTTCTAAAATGGGGATGTTAGTATCTATTTCAAGGGTATTTTCCTGACTATATGAGATAATGTATATATATAAGCCCTGTGTCTGGCACAAAACAGTAGTCCAGTGAATTGTTTAAAAAGAAAAAGAACACCTCAGAGACAATAATGCATGCTTTCATAAAATGTTAAGTCCTTGAAAAGTTAGACTGCTGTACATCTCAGCAAGAACATCAAACTAGGCCACTAGGACCAGTAACAAGTGTAAATTCTGGGTCCTCATCATTCGTGTAACAGTTTTATTGAGATGAATCAGAAGATTAAATGCGTGTTGATGACTGAGCCAGTCTTAAATCCTTCTGGAATAAGAAAGAATATTATTTTAATAAAAATAAATGTCATTCACCAAGCACTTCTATATGTTTAATAGTCCCTTTGTTTTACAGACTTCAAAACTTTTTCTGGTTAAGATTTGATAAGCCCTACTCTTTACTACTTATCTCATTAACCACCTTGAGTTGATTATGAACCTGAAAGAGTAGCTTTCTTTTTTTGACACGGGGTCTTGCTCTGTTGCATAGTCTGGAATGCAGTGGCACAGTCATGGCTCATTGCATCCTTGACCTGCTGAGGTCAATCAATCCTCCCAACTCAGCCTCCCAAGTAGCTATGACTACCGGCACACACCACCATGGCAGACCTCTTTTTTTTTTTTTTTTTTTTTTGGTAGAGACAGGGTTTTGCCATGTTCCCCAGGCTGGTCTTGAACTCCTGGGCTCAAGTGATCCACCCGCCTTAGCCTCCCAAAGTACTGGGATTATAGGCATGAGCCACCATGCCCAGCCAGGAGTACCATTTTTTTCAAAGTGTTTATGTCCTTCTGTGACTGGAGAGCTTTATTCCTTAGCAAATTATGACTCAAGCTATTGGAAAAAATGGTCTCTGATATAATTATAAGGAAAGCCTCCTGGAACTATCAGTCTGTGTTAATCACTTAAAAGTCCTCACATCCTCTTCAGTTTATAGGGATAAGACTACCAATGTAGTATCAGCTTGAAAGGACTAGACAGGCCTTGGTCACAAGTCTCCTGCTCACTATTGTATTAATCTGTTCAACTACACGGGAAGATTTATCAAGATTAAAAACATGAGATGTTCTTTACTTTTTCCCAAATTACTTTAATGACAAACCAAACTCCTAAGCACTGGTATTCTTTTAATTCTTACTAGACCCATATTTTGTCATTTTAAAACAAAATGAATAGTCTTATGCAGAAGAAAGAGCAATTTTCCTTACAATTTTGGTTTAGCGGTTGGCTTTTGAGAACTTAAGATGGTATTCTTGTTCTCAATATAGAACTTTTATTCTAGCTACTTTCTTAAAACATTTAACAGGACCACCTTGAAAATCGGAATAGAAGGGAAAATAGAACAGCATTCCAAAAGCCTACCTTTGTAACAGGGTCATAGATATAGTCCTGGATCACTCTATTCAAGAATAAGTAGGTTCTTCCATTTCACTTGCAAAACCTCAAAACTGTGCCTGAATCTAAAACGTACAGATCTCTTTTTAAGAAAGGAAGTTACGACATTTATTGAATTGTTTAATATCCAACTCCTATCAAAAACCTGGCTGAAACTACTGGCATTTGAGGGTGACAAAAGGCTCTTTCCTACATCTCATCCCTCTGTTCCCAGTTCCTTGCTACTCACTGGATCAGATACTGGAAAGTTATGCACCTGGATTTTCATACCCTAATTACAAGTAGAATTGTTGTCAGTAGACTACAGTTTAACTTTGTGCTCTACACTTTAATATAAGATAATTTTCAAAATCATCTTTGTACATTGTAAAACTTAACAAAGATACCACCTATATAGGGTTGTTCACTGTCCTTCTTACAAAAACCCACAGAGCACATTCCTCTCAGCACAATTTTAGGAAAAATGTATGTCTTTGCTGACAATCTATTGTGTTTTTCTTTCCTTCTTACTTTTTTTAATAAAAGGGTCTTGCTATATTGCACAGGCTTGACTCAAAATCAAGTGATCCTCCCACCCCAGCCTCCCTAGTGGCTGGGACTGTAGGCACTTGACGCTATGTGTTTCTTTTTATAGACAATAAAAAGCTTTGTAAACCATTTTTTTCTTGACACCTATGAAGCTCAGAGCTAAATTGTGTTCTTAGTTTTTTGTTACAAATGTATTTCCCCTCCCTATTGACATGCCCTCTTGATTACTAGATTCTTGGGTTTTTGTATTTGTTTTAATGGCTTTATAATTCATTTGTTATTTATCTGTATTTCATTGTAAACTGCCATATCTCTTTTGGAAGTGAGGTGTGATAATAGTCAAATATTTATTATATTGTTGTAGTTTATATTGTTATAAACTGTTATAACAGTTTTAATATAAAATATTTTATATAGTTTTATATATTATATATACTATATATTATATAATATAAACTATAACAATATAATAATGTTTAGAATACTATGTTTTAAGGAATGGATTCAAAATAAGATGGTGTTTCACCTTTGCTTTAAATTTTTTTTAATTCTGTAGTCAGAAAATACGTGAAAGACCATAAGCATGTATACCATCTCTCATGGCATTTAAAAAAAATGTATCAGTAGGATTTTTTAATCTTTTTAATGTATTAGGTAATGTAAATGTGGTTGAGCTCATATTTTTGTTTTAGTTGGTTCTGTTTCTAATTCTAAATTTTCTTGATTAGGCTTCCCCTGAAAGGTCTACAAGAACTCAGCAAAAAGAATTTCAAACTTACATTTTGGATAGTGTGATGGACCATTTGCTTGCAGCTGATGTGTTATTAGGTAATTCTGTGTTTTTATTTTATAAAAATACCTATAATCACTTACCTCTCTAAGCCCCAATTAAAACTACTTTTTAACATCAGCTTTTCTCTTTCCTTTTTTGTCTAGCTTCTCATACTCAACATTATATTTGTGAGATTTGTCTGTCTTGTTGCATGTAGCAGGAGTCCATTCTTTTCATTACTATATAGTATTTCATCATGTGAATATATAAATTTGTTGTTTTACTCTTGACAGATATATGAAAGTTTTCAGCTTGAGATAATTATTTTAACAGCTGCTATAAACATTCATGTTCATATAGACCACATATGTGTACAATACTTACACATATCTGTTGAGTATATACCTATGAGTGGAATTGTTAGGTCATAGGTATATGTATGTTATGTTTTTAATATGGCTTCCAGGACATAGAGTCAAAACACATTGAAATGTGTTTTTTCTGTATGTCTGTATCTAATTACAATACAAATATAAAACTTAATACATTTACATTGAAGCCAACATTTGTGTATAAAACAAAGTAGAATTATATAAGAAGGAAACATAATGGGTTAGTATACTATATATGCTACTTTTGATTTCCTAGCAATAATATTAATCATATAACCTCTGTGCTATTAAATTACAATTTTTTCCCGAAGTAACTTTGCCAGGAAATCTTTAGTATTGTCTTAACATGCAACTGTGCACTCTCAAAGTCAAGTCACACTTTTGTACTTATCAGTTTAGAGCAGTCATACACACAAAGACACAACACAAATAATTTTGCTTAATGGGGCAGTTTAGCATTAGGTGAGAATAATAAAAATCAAATTCTGTGGCACCTCCAGAATTTCTGTGGAGGAAGGGCTTAAAGCAGTGGTCCCCAACCTTTTTGACACTGGAGACCAGTTTCATGGAAGACAGTTTTTCCACAGACCAAGGGGGGGATTATGGTTTTGCGATGATTCAAGCATTACATTTATCATTTGATTCTCGGAAGGAATGTGCAACCCTGGATCCCTTGCATGCACGGTTCGTAATAGGGCTTGCACTCCTATGAGAATCTAATGCTGCTGCTGATACGACAGAAGGAGCTCAGGTGGTAATGCTTGCACACCCGCCTCATACCTCCTGCTGTGTGGTCCAGTCCATGGCCTGGGAGTTGGGGACCCCTGGCTTAGAGGAAGCATTCTGGTTAGGAGGAGGAGCTAGGAGGATTAGTCTGAAAGCAATACGTATATGGCAAACACACTGAAAACACTCGGATTGCTTTAGAAAGAGAGAGCTGATGGTAATGATGGAGGGGCTAAACACACCCCTCAACATTGATTATACTTTATTTTTCACAGTTTTCCTGAAGCTCTCTTCTGTCTCTGTTACTTCACTGCTATTAGAGCTATACACTAAAACAGAGTTTTGTTTCACAGTTTTACCCTTTATTACTTACACAAAACCAATTAAGAGCTAATAAACTGGCCCTTTTTCTCCCAAATGGAGAACACCTGTGACTGACAGTTTATGTTGAGGAACTGCTTGTTTATCACAGACTCTCTTTAGGCAAGAGGAGACTCCACAGGTAGTTTCAACCCATAACACTTTATCCTGCTGAAATTATTTATCCTGATTTATGGCCATTGAATGTCATTTTCTTCAAGTAATGCATAAAAGCTAGTAGTCATATTTCTACATGTTGTAGATACACTTATTTTACCTTAGCCTGATTTTTTTTTGAGGATCTGGTCTTGTGTTGGTAGATATCAATTTTCTTAGACGTTTTTTTCCTACTGGAATTTAGGGGAAGACGCATCTCTGCCTATCACCAGTGGAGGAAGCTACCAGGTATTGGTGAACAATGTGTTTTATTTCACACAGCGTGTGGTGGACAAGCTTTGGCAAGGCATGTTCAACAAAGAATCTAAACTTCTTATAGATTTTATAATTCAACTAATTGCACAGGTAATCCATTGTCACTATCAGTTGTAGAATACATGTTTTCCTGTTTTGCCTATGGTGTCAAAATTGTTGAAATTAAATGTAACTAATAAGATAATAAATGTTAACATTTAATAAAAAGCTAAGCTTATTAAAAGTGAATAGAGACAGGCCGGGCGCAGTGACTCACACCTGTAGTATCAGCACTTTGGGAGGCCAAGGCGGGCAGATCACTTGAGGTCAGAAGTTGGAGACCAGCCTGACCAACATGGTGAGAGCCTATCTCTGCCGAAAATACAAAAATTAGCCAGGCATGTTGGCGCGCACCTGTAATTCCAGCTACTTGGGAGGCGGAGGCAGGAGAACCATTTGAACCTGGGAGGTGGAGGTTGCAGTGAGCCAAGATCATGCCACTGCACTCCAGCCTGGGTGACAGAGCGAGACTCCGTCTCAAAAAAAAAAAAAAAAAAAAAAAATAGAGATACAGACTTTGAACCCCTCCCCTATTACCAATTGCCTAGTGCCAATGTGTCCTTTGTAAAGTTGCCTAGGTATTATTCTTTGCTACCCAGATAGATTTAAATACCTTAATACAGTTTGGTAGGTTTGTACTGTATACTACATCCATGTGTAAAGGCTTACACAGCATGAAGAGTTGATATTAAAAGAATATTCTCTTGTCAGTTGACTCTTTACGAAGTTCCTTGTAGTTTATATTCTCTTGAAGTTGTTAGTTTTTGTGCATGTTCACAGTACTTTTAATTAAGGGTTTGGCCTGGTTTGGCACAATTGATTAATCTTATTTAATACTTAATGTAGAAAGTAAGAAATAATTATTATGTGTTTTGTTAGCATATGCTACACAGATACATAGGCTCTGTCATGTCACCTAAGACTTTTTAAAGGGATATATTTGTATTTAAGCCAAAGAGAAAAATTCTCAAATGAGGGGATGAAATTAGAATGTCAAAAAAAAAATTATTTTAGTAACATCTTAATTTTTTTCAGTACTTTTGAATACAGATCATTTATCCTAACAAAATATATTTGTGAGGAGACTCCCCTAGCTGTCACATCCTCATGTTCTCAGGGAGACTGCTCTGCCCCACAGCATCGTTAGTGCCTCTCCCCTCTGGGAGCTCTTTTTTTTATGTAGCCCTCATATCATTCATTAAATGGTATTGATGTGTCTCATGGGTTCTGAAATCCATAATAGTAAGAGCTTTGTATCTTTTAACTTAGCACCTTCATACTTAACATGGCATCCGGTATATAATAGACCTAATAAAAGTTCATGTATGAATGATTAACAGGTGTTTTACTTTTGTCTATTGTACTAAAAACATATCTCTCATGTCTTTAGTCAAAGAGAAGATCACAGGGATTGTCACTGGATGCAGTGTATCATTGCCTCAATAGGACCATCTTGTACCAGTTCTCCCGGGCACACAAAACCGTTCCTCAGCAAGTAGCTCTGCTTGATTCACTCAGGGTCCTCACTGTAAACAGAAACTTGATCCTGGGACCTGGGAACCATGATCAAGAATTCATTAGCTGTCTGGCCCACTGCTTGATTAATCTGCATGTTGGAAGGTAAATCCTTTAGGTTCAGTTTGCCATGTTAAATTTGGCTTTGATGTTATTCCAACAAAATTCTTTATTTTTTTGATAGTAACATGTATTTTACCCTTATTCTGTTTTACTTAAACCTTTATGCAAAAAGGTAAAGGCAAGTGTTGCATTTTTGCAGTGAAATAATGGGTATTTTTTTCCTTTAACTTAGTGTTCTACACCTTTAAAATTTTCCATTATCACCATGTGTCACTTATATAAGGAAGTTTGCTTTTAAAGCAAATAAAATACATACCATTGAAGTCTAAGAGAAGTAAAAAGTGAAGCTCAATGCAGTGTTATATGTTAAATGAGTAAAATTAGTATTTTTCAGTTGATTGCTTTGACAGATATTTCATTAGAATCTGCCGGGGCCAAGCATTGAATTAGGGGCTGGGACAAAATGTGAGTATGATAGACCCTGTGGCAGCCTTCTTGAGGGGAAACAGCTAAGCAAGACCAGTTAGCTGTATTGAGTGATCTGCTAGGAACAACCCAGTGCTTTGGAGGCACATAAGAGGGGCCCCTAACCTGAAAGAAATACCTGCTGAGCTGCAGCTTGAGACCTGGTTGGGGAGGACAAGGGAATGGAGACAACTGCTCCTGGAGGAAAGAACAGTCTGTATGAATGCCCAGAGGGAAGAAGGAGTGTGGCACCTCAGGGGAACTGCAACTATTTCACTACAGGAGCAGAGTAGTGAGATATAAGATGGAGAGAGGACACAGGCATATTAGAAAAATGTTCTTAGTTGAATGAACATTTTGTAAATGTTAGGTAAAAATGTTCACAATAATCAAAAGGCATGTTAAATATTAAGGTAATAATCTTGATGCTATAGATTAGTCTAATTACATTTAGTCAAGTGGATTTATTTGATCACCTCTTAAAAATGGCATCTTCCTGGCAAACTAGAGTTCTATTCTGTGCATCTGCTGAGTAGACTTTCAGTGTCTGCTGGTAATGGAAATAGAGTAATTCTTAGTTACTGTAGTCTTCAGCTAATCATTTCCTTCATAAAGTTTAAACTGACTGGAATTTTTCAGCAATGTGGATGGATTTGGACTGGAAGCAGAAGCCCGCATGACCACATGGCACATTATGATCCCCTCGGACATTGAACCAGATGGTAGTTACAGCCAAGATATTAGTGAAGGTAATTGCCTTGACTTGGGATGTTTTTAAATTGTTGTGGTTGTTTTATCTCCAGTTTTTAAGACATAACCAACACATTGGTTTCAGAAACTGCCAGCATTGATTGATAGCAACTCTGCCAGTAGGGCAACCTGTACATAGACAAAGAGTCTCCTCATGCCAATAACAGTAAAGCACTAACCAGTAATATTGCTAAGCTCATCATTTCTTAGTAACACTGTGAGATTTGGTGGTGGTATTAATATTTACATTTGCTGAAGTAGAAGTACAAATACTACCTTAGAATTAACTATAAAGAGAACTGCCCAATGGTAATGCCAGGCATATCACATTAGAGTAGGCAAATATTGCTCGAGACAGGTTATCAATAATGCTATTTTTTATTCTTCTTTATACTCTCTCTCTTTTTTTTTTTTTTTTTTTTTTTTAAACAAAATCTTGCTCAGTTGCCCACAGTGGAGTGCAGTGGCACTATTTCAGCTCACTACAACCTTTACCTTTCGGGTTCAAGTGATTCTCATGTCTCAGCCTCCTAAATAGCTGGGACTACAGGTGCACATCACATGCCTGGCTATTTTTTTTGTATTTTTAATAGAAACAGGATTTCACCATGTTGGCCAGACTGGTCTCAACCTCCTGACCTGAAGTGATCCACCGGCTTCGGCCTCCGAAAGTGCTGGGATTACAGCTGTGAGCTACCATGCCCAGCCCCTCTCTTTTTTTTTCAATCTGGTTTTCCCACTGATCCTGTAAGGATTGCATATTGAAGTCTTTGTATGGATTGATTTCTTATTTCCACATGTTTAGTGATAAAGAGAAATCACTCTGGTGGTGTTTGTCTCCCCAGAAATACTGTACGATAGTTTTACATATGGTTTCATTGTTGAGAAGCCTAGCACTCATTTTAATTTCATTCCTTCATTTAAACATGAATTTATTCTCTGTTCTTTCACCAAAATGTTTTGAACCCTAAACACCAAAAATGCGGTTGTTATTTTCACCCCCTGAGGAACTGGCGTTGGTTATAGCAAGGTCCTCAGAATAGCAACATCAATATCATTTGGGAACTTGGTAGAAAAGCAGATTCTGTTGCCCTACTCTGACGTACTTAATCAGAAACCCTGGGGTGAGGCACTAGCAGCTTGTTATGACAGACCCTCAGGTGATTGCTGAGGGCCAACTGGTCTGGAGGAGGAGTCAGGCATACAAACAAGGAATCCAAAGCAAGAATGAATTTAATAGTAAAAGGCTTTTCAAAATATTTCTTTTCTTGTGCAAAATATTCAAGAATACTAACTTAGTTTTGAACTCACCTTAAACATTCAGATTTAAAAATTACTTTTAAATGGGGGATGAGTTTTTAATCTAGAAAGTTAATTACATAGATATAATTTCCAATTTTATAAATAAAAATGCAGTTCTTTTATATGAATATAAAGTTTTTTCAATGTTTTCTAAATAGGCAACCACAGTTTTAGTTGTCTAACCTTTTCACTGGGCTAGATACAACATGAGCTTTTTTTTTCTGCATTAAATACTGTAGTCAAAATTCCCACATGTAAACATGAAGAAAAATAAAAACTAACCTTGTACTGTGTTTTGATCATTTGCTTACTTTTTTGTTTGTTTGTTTGTTTACTAGGGCGTCAGCTTCTCATAAAAGCTGTCAACAGAGTTTGGACTGAACTGATACATAGTAAGAAACAAGTCTTAGAGGAACTTTTCAAAGTAACTCTACCTGTGAATGAAAGGGGCCACGTGGACATAGCTACAGCAAGGCCACTCATTGAAGAAGCTGCCCTGAAGTGCTGGCAGAATCATTTGGGTAAGGCCTACAGAGATCATACGACCAGGAGATTTACATGTGGCTATCATATATGGGTATATTTTAAATATGTGATTACAGCATTCCCAAAAGGGTACTATAAAGTCATCCTTAAATGAAAATCAATAGAACAACCATTCTAGAATTATACTGATATCTTACTTTTCTTTGATTTTTTTTTTTTTTAAATATCTGAGGTGTGTTATACATCAGGCATTTATGCATTCAGAATGTAATACATTGCTAACAGCTCTAGTATGGTCACTGTCTTGGCTACAGGTCCACAATCCCTTAACTATAATTTTGAAATTCAAAAAGCTCTGCTTTTTCATTAATTGGTGCCAAAACTGACTTTATAACAGAATCTAATTTATCTTTCTTTGTCCTACTTGGTATGGGAATATTCATACATTTTGTTGCAGTAATATTGATGTATTAAATTATAGCTTATTACCGTAGATTCTCTGGTGGCATTATATAATCTACAGTGTATAAGCTGTATAGCCTTTTAAAAATCCAAAACATTTCTAAGTTGTGAAGTATACCCAACACCAAAGATTTTAATTAGGTAATTATGAATTATTAATATAGAAACTCATTATAGTTAAATTTGCATGTTATTACAGAGCTGTGAACTTTCAACCAACTATAAGTTCAGCTAATACAACAATTTGCGAGCAATCATCCTTAAGATTACCAATAAATAAATTTGTGATATCTAAATGTAATGTCTGCATCTATAATATGTGCTGCTTTTGTTAACTACAGGGTTGTAGTGTATAACCAGATATGGAAGTTTTTAAAGTAAGACTCATAAATACATGGAGAAATTATAAAATAATCTAATTTAATTTTTTAATAGCCCATGAAAAGAAATGCATAAGTCGAGGAGAAGCTTTAGCTCCCACCACACAGTCCAAATTATCCCGTGTCAGCAGTGGCTTTGGTCTTTCCAAGTTAACAGGATCAAGAAGGAATCGAAAAGAAAGTGGTCTTAATAAACACAGTCTTTCCACCCAGGTACTTTTTTAGTTTCATTGATGATATTATTAGAAATTTGTATTTCAGGGTTTAGTTGTAGTATTTTATATAATATACTTAACATGTACAAGCAATTAATTGGAAATGAAACTTTTCTGTGTTTTTGCTTTAGAATAGAGATAGAAGTAATCCAGACTATGGAAATTTCTTTCATTTTCTTATGATAAAATTATATATGAGTGCTATTTACTTATACCCATTTTATAACTGGATATAAGATGATATTTAGAGATTAATATATGACCAGACTATGGATAATTTTCTCTCAATTTTCCCAGCTTTCAGTAATGTTATTACTAATAATTATATAAATTTTAAGGCAATAGCCGAACAAGCCTTTTTTAATTTTTACAATCTTGTTGTGTATACCTATGGTTTTTTAAAAGCTCATCTGCCTCCAGCATTAACTTCTTCCTCATCCTACTTCCTTCACCATCCTAGAATCTAAGTGGCAGCTATGAAAAGGGTCTGAGAGAAATAGCATGCGTCAGCCATCTCATGCATCAGGTTAGGTTTTCTAGGAAGCAAACTCTGAGATGGAGTTTAGTGTGCATAATGTATGTTAGGGGGTGCCCTTGGGATCAATACCTATGGAAGGGAGAAGAAAGCAGTATTGGACATAGGGAAAAGTCAGGCTGCAGTGCTGGTCTATTGACAGCCTCAGCCAAACTAAGTGGAGCTTTTGAGGACAGAATGCCCTCTTATAATTGACCCCCATTAAGCTGAAATGTGTGAGTCTTCTTACCCCTAGATCGTTGGATGTGGGGCACCCCGTCGGCCCTCTGCAGCTAAGGCCATCCCTGAGGGTATTGACAGCAGCCCAGAAACGTGGGCAGCAAGCCCTTCCTTGAAGGGGCTTGGGGGGTGGGACAGCATGCAGATCTGTGTCCATCACACAAGCATATAATTCATTCCGAATTTTTTGTTTTAGTTTTCTGTTTTGGTGCTTTTGGCAGAATTTTAACCAATTATTTAGCATTAATTTCAAGGGTAATTAACTTTTTTTCCAGAAATCCATGAAATATTAAGACTCTTTTTCCATCCATTGTTAGGAGATTTCACAGTGGATGTTTACTCACATTGCTGTTGTTCGTGACTTAGTAGATACACAATATAAAGAATATCAGGAGGTAAGGATTTATAATGATCATAAGGGTTTGTTTTACATTTTTTTGTATGTGAAAGGTCTCTGTTTGTCCTGGTATCTTTCTGCCCATTTTAAGGTGCTTGCTGGACTGCATTCATCTTCAGATGATGGTTTTAATTATCCCTGCCATCAGCTACTTTGGCTACTGATTTTAGGATGGAAAATTTTAATCTTCTGTCAACAAACTGCATTTCAAAAAGCAACTAACTGAAAATCAGCCCAGCTGAATTCTGTTGACATTCACTACTGATATGTTACATGTCTTTGTTCCTAATAAAAATAAAAATGTAAGAATGAGCCTTCTTTTTCAGGCTTTTAACAAGGAGATTGTGAAAATACGCATCAAAGTCTCGGAGAAGTCTCTTAAAATTGTAAAAAAATTACAAGATTGAATGAAATTATTTTTTACTACACTACAAGTGCTTGGTGATTATGTCAGTGAAAAATAAATTTATTGAAATTCTCTTAGTAAATTCATAATTACTCAAAAGCGTATCTTAAATATTTTATTCTCAGATTAGCTATTTTGGATCTATTAAAGGTTTCTGAATGGTTAACTGCCAATATTTTATGGATATAACACTAGATCCTTAGTTTCCCCAACCAAAGAACATATAAGTACTACTGTGATAGGTAATTTTTTAATTATTCACTCAGTAATCTTTACTGTCAGTTATATTTTAGAAATCTTTTAGATTTAAATTGTATATACTTATATTCCATGAATCATTGGGCAAGTTATTTATCACCGTCTGCTGTTGAAATGTTATATATTTGTCGTTTGATAGATAAGAACTTGTACTGTGTCATAATTTCCGTTTAAGTAAAATGGTTTGGATCTATCCCAGTGGCCAGGAGAAAATGGTTTCTCTTTGATTTTTGTATGAACATCAAGTTTCCTCTTAGTGCTGCATGTTTATATTCTTCATCTAAAATCTTTGGAAATGTTTACCTAGTTCACCAGTAATCAAGCCTGTTGGCACTTTTTCTTCATCTGATTTCCTAGAATATCCCCTGTACATGTTGTGGTAGCTATTTTACAGTTTGGTGTATCCGTAAACTACCATATATATTTATTAACGCACATAGGGCTAACCATTTCAATATATTTTCATAGTAATATTGCCATCTTTCCTGTGCCAGAGAAACAAACTTCTTTCAACTCTTTGTTTCACTATATTGCACACTCTACCCTATACATGTCTGTCATTTACTTGATGCTTTAAGAAGTCCACCATCTACAACAAACCCCCTTACTTTAACCATAAACAAATGTAATTTTACCTTTATAACGTTAACTGAAATGGTGTGGATTGTGTTTGTTTCCAAATAATAACTTGATTTTCAGTGACTTGTAGACTTGTTAATGTTACTCCTGCTTTTGCTTGAAAACCGACCTGGACTCTTTCCTGTCAGCGTCAGCAGAATGCCCTGAAGTACGTGACAGAAGAGTGGTGCCAGATCGAGTGCGAGCTGTTGCGAGAGCGGGGGCTGTGGGGCCCTCCCATCGGCTCCCACCTTGACAAGTGGATGCTGGAGATGACAGAAGGGCCCTGCAGGATGAGGAAAAAGATGGTGCGAAACGATATGTTTTATAACCATTACCCTTACATGCCAGAAACTGAGCAAGAGACAAATGTGGCGGTGAGTATGCAGAATTCAATGATCACAATGTCTCTTTCAAGTTTTTATTTTCCTTTGTAAGCGTTTTTTCTCTATTTAGTCAATTACCTCAAATAGCTAATTTTAAAAATTCAACAAACTCCATTAAATTGATAACTTCAGAGTGGAGGCGGAGTGAAAAGATGCAACAGTGCAAGAAGGAGACATCATAATAAAGAGGTTTAGATTACAGACTCCAGAGCCAGACTGCCCAAATTTAAGACCTGACTCTGCCACTTTGCTATTACAGCTGGGTTACAGGTCATTAAACCTCTCTGAGTTTTCATTTTGTTATGCCTGAATTGGAGCAAATAATAGTTCCACCTCATAGGACTGTTAGGAGGATTAAGTTCATTAAAATTAGTTCAGTACTTAGAATAGTGTCTGGTCCAGAATAAGCACTGTGTATTAGAACATATGAATCTTCTCAGTAGCTCTGATCATATAAGGTGAGGCAGCTTGAATTGTTCCAATGCCTCTTGTTTTTCTCTGACAAACACCCTGGCTCCATTTATCTTATATTGATTGGTTTAACCCCAGTCCTGATGCTAATATAGATCTTAGCATCAACTTAAGTGTCTATCAGCAGAGTAATAGATAAAGAAAATATACTGTGTGTACATAATGGAATAGTATTCAGCCTTAAAAAAATAAGGAAAGCCTGTCATTTGTAACAGCGTATAAGAACCTGGAGGACATTATGTTACATGAAATAAGCAAGGTACAGAAGGACAAATATTACATGATCCATCTCACTTATATGTGGCATCTAAAACAATCAAACTCAGAAACAGAGTAGAATGAAGGTTTCCAGAGGCCGAAAAATGAGGGGAACAGGGAGATGTTGGTCAAAGGGTACAGTCAGATAAACAGGAGGAATACATTTTTTGAGATCTATTACATTCCATAGTGACTATAATTGATAATAATCTACTGTACATTTCAAAATTGCTAAGAGAGTACATTTCAAATGTTCTTGGCACAAAAATTGTTAAGTATTTGAGGCGTTGAATATGTTAATTAGCTTGATTTAATCATTCAAACCATATACATATAGCATTACTTTGTACACCATAAACAATTATAATTTATGAACCCAGGAGGCAGAGCTTGCAGTGAGCCCAGATCGCGCCACTGCACTCCAGCCTGGGCGACAGAGCGAGACTCCGTCTCAAAAAAAAAAAAACAGTAAAATTTTTAAAATAATAATATACGTAGGTCTTAGCTCCGGCTGATAGTTATTAAGATTTTGGAAGATAGCTCTCTAAAGTCTACTTTTTCAAAACTATTCAATTCTGTCAAGAATGCCATACTTGATGCAGCTGTGCCTTAAAGCACTATAATTTCTAATTCTGGAGCACTGTAAAAAAGGTAATCCACCCATATTTTTGCAGCCTGTTACTAGCACTTACTTTTATAAGAGCAAAGCAACAGTATGATCTTTCAGTTCTTAATCTTTTTTCCCTAACAATCTATTAAGAATTTAAGCCATTAGCAATTTGATAAAATATTTCTTATTGAGTCAATCCTTAAATTGAATCCATTCAAGAATACTAAAATATAAATATGCTCTCCCAAATATATGACCAACTCACTGTTTAGATTTAACTGAGGCATATACTTTTGAATTATTTTTACAATAACCATAATATTTTTTATCTATACTCCTTTCCTTCCTTGTAATAATGTCATTTGTTTACAAAAGTGTATCTAAACTTCTATATCAGATAAAAACAAAGTACCCTATTAAGAGTTCACACCTACAACCGTAGTATCATCAGCATTTTACCTAGGCAAAAGAATTCATCAGCCTGTGAAATCGAAACAGACACTCTCATAAATAAGTATGCACCAGATGGAACTTATTTTTTTAACAGGTGGCTTACATATTGGAAAATATAAGACAGTTGAGAAATGTTGGAGATACTTTCACCTAAGAGGAAAAAACAGTCAGGAAGGAGAGACAGTTACAGAATGTAGAATTCATACTGCATAGTTCATGCACAAATCAAGGTCAGGATTAATCTGCTATTATGAAATTTTCTGAAATAATTTTTATTTTGGTTTTAGTAGTTCACATCTTTTGTAAATTTGAAATGCCATTAAATGTCGACCTGTATCGTTTGGAATATGCATTCTGGCAGTGTTAAAAACAAATTTTCAAAAAGTGGTAGTATCTATTATCCCACTGAATTGTATCATCAAATCAAAAAAGAGGAGCTAATATTTACAAAGCACAATAAGCTAGATCAAGCTTGTCCAATCCAAGGCCCACGGGTCACATATGGCCCAGGATGGCTTTGAATGTGACCCAACACAAATTCATAAACTTTCTTAAAACATAATGAGACTTTTGCCAGGCGCGGTGGCTCACGCCTGTAATCCCAGCACTTTGGGAGGTCGAGGCAGGCGGAACACCTGAGGTCGGGAGTTTGAGACCATCCTGACCAACATGGAGAAACCCCGTCTCTACTGAAAATGGAAAATTAGCCAAGTGTGGTGGTACATGCCTGTAATCCCAGCTACTTGGGAGGCTGAGACAGAATCGCTTGAACCAGGGAGGTGGAGGTTGCGGTGAGCCGAGATCACACCATTGCACTCTAGCCTGGGCAACAAGAGCAAAACTCCATCTAAAAAAAATAAAAGAAAGAGAGATATATATAGGTTTTTAAGCTCATCATCTGTTGTTAGTCTTAGTGTATTTTGTGTGTGTCCCAAGACAATTTTTCTTCCAATATGGCCTAGGAAGCAAAAAGATTGGACACTCCTGAGCTAGATGCTCTACAGAGCAGTTTGAATGCATTTTGTTTCAGTCTCATAACAGCCCTCTGAAGTACAGTTAATATTGTTATCCCAGTTTTACAGATGAGAAACTGAAACCTAGAGTAGTTAAGGAACCCCTTCTAGGCTGCAGCTGCTAAATAGTGTAGTAAAGTAGAAGTATAGTTCAACAGTCTCCTAGCTGAGTCACTTTGAAAAGGAAAAGATTCTAATGTTTGCCCATTTTGTGACATTATTCATTGATAGTGAATGTATTCCACATTAGGTTTTATCTCTCTAGTGCTAACAAAGTGCTTGATACTTAGTGAATATTGAGTGAATGAACTGCCAGCACTCTTGTCTACCCTAAGTTGTAGACTTTTTTCCTTTGCTTTCTCTTTAGCATTCTATAGAATTTTCCTAAATCTAAAACTTTTCCACTAAAATGGCCTCAAATCCAATTTTATGGGCCCTGTAGTTGATGCAGTTTAGGAGAGGGCTGTATAAGAAAAAGAGTAAAAATTATGAATATAAAATTAGTAGGGCTTTGTTTCCAGGGTTTCGAAAGGGACTCATGGAAGTGAAGGCCACTGAAGTTTAAACTACCTTAACTTCATAGTAAATCCACCTCTGCCCTGATCTATATTAAAAAATATTGCCTCCCTGAGTTAGAGATCAATCAGTTCTTTCCTTTAAACGTCCATGAATTTGTTGCCCTCCTTGCATGCATGTTTAATATAGTAAGTACTTTTTGTGATATAATAGGTTTGTGCCAACCTAAAGTTGCTTTTGAAGCCTCTTGATATTTAAAAGAGACTTTACCTGGTGCAAGGGCAAATGATTTGATCTTTTGCCTTATTGATGAAAATAATTATTATTTCTCAGTAACATTTCCATTTTTTGTCCTGTCCCTTAAGCTGAAGAATACAGTGGTGATTCAAAAGTTAATTTCTTGTTTTAAAGTCTTTGATTTGTTAGAAATAAAAAAGGTGATTTTTTTTTTTACTCATTAATGTTTTATTTCTTAAACTTTGATAATATTACATACTGTATAACAAATAGCTTACCTAGTCTAAGTTTTGAATTTTATTTATTGATTTTAAATTGGATGTTTGTGTATAGAATATGGAACATATTCAGACTTTAAAGCGTTGATACTTTATCAACTATAATTATTGTAATAAAAATAGTAATAATTATTAATATCAAGAAAAATTAAGTACATATGGAAAATTCTGTATTCTCACACAAAAATGATTTATACTCTTCACACAGTAACCTTCCTTGGGGAGTAATTTTCAAATGAAAACAAATGAATTATGCTATAATTCTGTATTTTACACAAATATTATAGATAGTGTAAGATATAAGCCTGGGATATGCTGAAAATTCACAATCTGGTTGTTCCTCTGAATCCTAAGGTTGGAAAATAATGTATATTTTGCCATTTTAAAAAAATTATATTTAAATATTAACTAGGCTTTAATTCTGTAATTCCCTTATTTTTAAAGAATAATAATCTCAAACACATTTAGTATTCTTTGCAAAGTTCATTAGGGTGAAGAGTTTGTCTGCCTATGAATTTGGGGTTACTCAGGGGCAGGAAGCTAGTCAACTTTTAGGTTCCTTTTCTAACTAAGAGAGTCTCTTGTGGCTGTCTCGATATAAATTTTTATATAATGTATTAATGTCACAAGACTCGTAGAAACTAAGCAGCTCATTTAGGAAATTTCATTGCCAGCATTATAGAAAAATTTGAAGTAAAAGGACTATAACATTATTCGCTAGAAATTCTGACTTTGAAAAATGTAGGTTTCTATGTAAAGAATTATAGTAATAATTTAATGCTTTTTTAAATAAAAGGAAGCCAAAATAATGCTAAAATTATTGGTATAATATATTTACTATTGAGTGCTGAGCCTTTTAGTAAAATAAGAACCAGTTAATCAATCAGTGAGCAAATATGTATTAAATCGGCACAGTATCATATGGTGCCAGGAAAAATATAAGGGTATACTTAGTAGACCCTGCCTACATCCTGGCTGGGAGTATATATAGTGAATGTCACAGTTAGGTGTGACATTAGTAATTGGTCTGTTTTGTTGTATTTATTTGTTGCATATCTATCCAACAGTCTATCTTATTTTTTTATTCATTTGTTTTAAGACAAGTTATCGCTCTGTTGCCCAGGCTGGAGTACAGTGGCGATCTTGGCTCACTGCAGCCTCGACCTCCTGGGCTCAAGTAATCCTCTCACCTCAGCCTCCCAAGCAGCTGGGATTACAGGCATGCACCACTATGCCAGGCTATTTTTGGATTTTTTTGGTAGAGATGGGGGGTTTGCTATGTTGCCCAGGCTGGTCTTGAACTCCTGAGCTCGAGCAATCCACCCACCTCGGCCTCCCAAAGTGCTGGGATTATAGGTGTGAGCCACCACTCCTGGTCCTATCTTGTTTTTGTTTGTTTGTTTTGTTTTGTTTTATGAATTTCAGAGCAGGTTGAAGAATCAGTTTTCTTCACTTTCATGTGCATATTATGAGTTCAGTATTTGTTTACAATTCTTTTTTTCCTGAAGGAAATTTTATATACATTGAAATATACAAATCTTAAGTGTACCATTCAGTGATTTTTTTTCTTTCTTTTTTTAATGTTGGATTTCCTGATCTGTTTTTGCCATTAAAATACTTTTATTTTATTATGGTCTAGTCAGTGAGTTTTAACAAATATATACATTATACTTTTATCATCTAAATCCCTACCAAGATAAAGAACATTGATTAGATGTTAAATATTATTTTTCAATATAAGATATACCTTTACAAGTTTGCTTTTAAAAAGAAAGAATCACTAAAACCGTGTGAAGTATTTGTAAGTATGCCTAGTGGGCCATGGTTTTGCCTTGGTAAGCAAACATTTGTGAAAACATTTTGCCTGCTTATGTTTACTATAGGGAAAGGTACCAGAAGTCATCACCAGATATAAACCATGAATAGGAAGGAAATTCGGAAGTGGTTTTTGGTTGCATTATTGTCTGTAGCTACCTGTGTGCTTACACGAAGCCACATGCTACAGCTCAACAGAATTGCCTTCTTATTAACCAGGATTTTATTCTGAAAATAAAATATAAAGCCATTACCTAATTCTTTTAAAAGTACTGTAGAAAAACATCTGATCTGGGGGCTGATGATCCAGTCTACCCTCTGCTTTCACCGTTTCTGGGATGGTAAAGGTAGTGAAGGAAGTAGGTCCTTATGCTTTTAAGGGAGGATTCTTAAAAGAAAGAGAGTGATGTCTGTGTTATGGAGTATTGTAAATGATAGCTTAAATCAGCCATTTGCCCCTGTTACAACATAGATTTAGGGATAACCCAAGGGAAAGGAAGATGGAAGATACTAGCTAGCATTAGGTTCTATTATCCTGATTTCAGGTTTTTTTTTTTTTTTTAAACAGTGTAAGAGTTGCCTGTAAATCATCCAAGTTAATGGCAGCCTGTGCTGAAGTTTTGCCTGTGTGATTTGTAAGAGTTTGTCCTGTTCAGTAGCACTGAGACATTTGGCATATTTAAGCTTTACTTAAAACTGCTTTTGATCTGTGAGAAAGTAACCACAAGATGCTTAGTGATTATTTAAGCTGCTTAGGCTATCATGTTAATTTTGTTTGAGTAACTACATCTTTCATATTTCATACAATCCTCAAGAAAAATTTTATTTTTGTGTTCTTCTTTATGTTTTCTTTTCTGATATGTCTATACTTAATACCCTGTTTTCAGTCTGAGATCCCAAGTAAACAGCCTGAGACACCTGATGATATTCCTCAAAAGGTAAAACACAAATTACAGTAAAAGAATATAAACTACTTGTAGTTTTGTTTTTTGTTTTCTGGGTTTTTTTTAAGTGCATGGTAGACTAGACTAACTTAAAAGATTGGCTTTCAATTTGTTCTTCCTATAAGTTCCTTAGAGTTGAACAGTTGGTTTCATTCAGGCTGAGAGATGTTGTTCTACTGTTTCTCAGCTTTTTCTAATTATCTCTTTTTAGGATTTATATGCCGCTCACTAACAGACTGAGTTTTCACTGCTCTCACTATAAAAACATCTATTGCTTCACACATAAACTAACAAATTATGAGGCATGTTAGTAATGGGCAGCCTGGCATCTTCAACTTTTCATTTACTCATTTAATTCTTCTAAATACTAAAGTGTGTATTTTGAGAATGCAACAGTGTCTCCTCTTTTAAAATTTTTTTTCAATCAGAATGAATGGAAACAAAGTGTGATCACTTTTTAAAATACAAATTTATTTTAATTAGTAGAAAAGTTAATTATCATTTTTATATTCCAGAAAGATGAAATTACATAATTTAATTAAAAATGTAGTTTTTTAGAACACAGAAATGTACATCAAAATATTTAGAAAAAAAATTCTTGTAGGTCAATTTTAAATCTGTACATAAAGTCAGTAATCAAGTAGATGCTGTCCCTTATCTATTAATTCATTGTCTTGCCCATCACTAACTATGCTTTTATCTTTTTAAATATTAGCAATTTTGAGTTGAAGATACCTCACACAAAAGAATTTTTATAGTACAAAATCTACGACCTTCCTTTCATTTTCAAAAATAATTCAGTGTTCTTGTTTGCTTACCCATCAGTTCCTCCACATTGTAATATTATTTTACATCATTTTAATACTTTCCTATGTCAAGTAATATTTTCAGTCTCCATTTGCTGTGTATCATTCCTCAGTTCACTGGCAACTCTCTTTATTTCCTTGCTCTGTACCTGAAGTTAAAGAAGGTTAATGTGGCTTCACTTAGTTATCTTTTTATCAAAAATTTGGTTCAGTATCTCATTCTACATGTCTCACCCAAAGGACACTTGTTTTCCACTTTAGTTGGAAATCACTTAAAAAAAATGTTGCTTGAAAAAGGCATTGTTGTAAATGATGCATATTGACTATTTGAGTTTGAAGAGTAGACAGGTAGTAGAATTTTTAAAATTATATATTCTTGTTTATAGGAAAGTAAAGTCATATTTAGAAGGGGAAGGTTTTAAAGCATGTTTCAGATTTCATCTTTTTAATGTTATTAATCCATAGTCTGGGTCTAATTCCGATCCGAGGAACCTATATACATACAAACTTTTCCCTCTGTCTGATATTTTATAGGATATTTTAGATCTTAGTTTCTCATCTTCTGTGATTTTAAGGGGAAAACAATTTAAGTCAGTTGGACAACCTGTTTTGAGAATAAAGGCTAATCAGGAAAAGAAATGTTCATGTATCATGTTCTAAAACATCAAATCCTTATGTTTCTAGGTAATTAATTTCTTCTTCAAAATGGACTGCTGTATGTTCATTAAGAATGAGTATATCAAATACTCATTTAGTTGAGTTACTTATGGATCCTATTCCTTTACACAGCAGACAATGAGAATGAGCAAATTGGAGATAGCAGCTTGCAGTGGCAAGCTAACCAGAGTGTAACCTGGCATAAAACTTCTTGATTCCTTTTTGCGTCAGGACTCTCAGAAGGATCTGAAGAAGGTTTTGGCCATTCTCAGTGAAGCCTGGGAATATAGGAAAGAATAGGCCAGTTGAGTCTGTACCTCCAAGTATTTGAACTACACACTCACACTGATTATTCTGAGTGTGTGGACCTTTAGGCCTGACCTAATTACTTCACTTGGGGTGGAAGCGAAGTTCCAGGCTCCTCACAGACGAGACAGGCTCTTTGCAGCTCGATGCTCTTCAACATTGATCATTCTCTTTACTGGATGGGGAGGTTTTCTCATACACCAAAGAAGACACACTGCACTAACACAGAAACATTTTTTGGCTAGAGATTATTTCAGGAAGAACAGAGCTGCTAATATTATTGTTTTATGTATGTCTTTTAAAAAAATCAATGGAATTTTAAAATAGAGAAACTTAACCCAAAAGTATGGATTTACTGTATATACATACAGTCTATGAAAAGCCCCTTTAAAAAGGTAACACACCTTGACACCATACCTTTCCTCAAGAATATTATGTTTTAATTCTTGGTGAGTTATCGGAGTCATTTTCTTTTGTCATTTCTTAGAAACCTGCTCGATACAGAAGAGCCGTAAGTTATGACAGTAAAGAGTACTACATGCGACTGGCCTCTGGCAATCCCGCCATTGTCCAAGACGCCATTGTGGAGAGTTCAGAAGGCGAAGCTGCTCAGCAAGAACCAGAGCATGGGGAAGACACTATTGCTAAAGTCAAAGGTCAGCCTGCCTTTTTGATTTTGATTAAAAGTGATTTTGGAACATTCTTGTATTTGAATTCATACAAAAATTTGAGCAACTATAAATAGTAGGGCCAACTTTAAAAATATCCATACACGTTTTACCATCTCACCCTTCTTAAAGATTGATTTCTTTATCAGAACTAAAAAGACTTGCTCTGGTTTATTGCCTACAAATGAATGTCACGTGCCCATTGGCTTAATGGTTTTTTAATTGTATTTCTCAGAATCCTCAGTGGCACTTGATATTTAGTTTTTTTAATATACATATGTATTTTTTCATGACACAGCATCAGGAGGTATTGAGAACATGTACCTCGGCACTTGATATTTTAAGTTAAGGGCTTAATAACTAAATAAATATTTATGAAATTAAAATAACTACTAAACCTGTCATTAGTGCATATTAGCCAATAGTAAGGAATAATGGTCTTTCTTCCTATGAGCTGAGAGAGATTATTCCAAATCTAAACTTTAGGAGCTGAGTAGATGATGAATCGGACTACACTATCCATAGACTTTCGGATTCTGTACTTTTACATGTGGTGCCCTCACCCTGAAATGGTTTCTTCTTTTCTGCAGCTTCTCCATTATCCCTACCTTAACACATCCTACTCAGTCTTAAACTCACTGGTCATATATAAAATCATCTTTCTCTAAAGTCTTCTCCAACTCCTCTGTTCACTGATAGTACTTCACTCATGTCTATTATAGCAGTTTCAGTGATTTTTCACTGCTGTATGTTTCCACTTTCTAATTTACGAGTTTTTCTCAAAGACAATTTTTTTTTCTCACTTTATAAATTTTGACACATGACTAGCACAGAATGAGGATTCAATCAGTTCAACTGAGTAAGTAAATCAATCCATTGTTTTAATCTTTTTAAGCCTCTGATTCACCACAAATTCAAGTCTTTGCATATTCTATAAAGCCCTAAAGTGTAAATTAAGATTTTAATTAAAAGTTAGTGTTAAAATTAAAAACTAATGAATTAAAAATGAGTTTTAATGAGTTAGTAAATTAAAAATGAGTTTCAGATTGTTTTAAAAACTGATAGTATGTGACTGTGTCAACAAAAAACACTATTGAGATTGTGATCAGTTTCTCCTGTTGTTATAACATACCTGTTCTCATGTGATGACTATGACTTACTAAACATTTTATAATTGATCCAACATTTTCATAAAATCGCTGAAACTGTTCATAGTTGGACAGAGATAAAAACCTTCTAATTTTGTTAACATTGCACCAGCACAGTTATTGAATTGGGTCCAAAGCTGTTGCTGGATACAAGCCAAGGTATAATCCACAGAGTTTGATAGATTATTTGTGTTTGGGTCATTGGCTTTTAACTTCTCTGGCCTGATTTTCCTAATCTCTAATTGAGCTAAAAGCACAAATATACAGGGTATTATGCTAGACATAGAAATGGAGGTTTTGATTCATTAAGCTCAAAATAATGCAGCTGTAAGCTTTCCCCCTTTGTGGATGTTCTCTGCAGGATTTGATATCTCTTGCTTACTTATTACACTTGTTCAAATATTAAAACAAGGCTTTTCTCAAGGCAAAGCAGAACCTCTGATAAGTAATATTCGAAGGAGAAGACTCAGGCTGACTTGTGCTTTTCCAAAGTGCTTAGGGCAGCTGTAACAGGCAGGTATAGTGTTACTTTGGATAGCACAAAGAATATTAATTTAATCAAAATGTGTGATTTGGCATGCATTTTAAGGACTTCTCATACTTTGGGTCCTCACTGGTTACTATCAACTGATTTTAATTTATCCTACTGTGATTATTAAAAAGTTGTCAAAATGTAGGTAGTAAAATGTTTCCTTAATCTGCAAATTACATTATATGTCCCTGTATTATAAAGAATTCTGTTCTTTCTGACCTGGTATTTTGATCAAATAAATTCATGTATGAAAAGCCATACTGCCACTTGTGAAATGAGGCATGAAATAGTCTTCAAGAGCCCTCCAAGTAGGTGGGATATCTTCTAATCATGTTTATTTTTTACTTTTTTTGAGACAGAGTCTTGCTGTGTCACCCAGGCTGGAGTGCAGTGGCATGATCTCAGCTCACTGCAACCTGTGCCTCCCAGGTTCAAGTGATTCTCCACCTCAGCCTCCTGAGTAGCTGGGACTACAGGCATGCACCACCACACCCAGCTAATTTTTGTATTTTTAGTAGAGGTGGGGTTTTGCTGTGTTGCCCAGGCTAGTCTCAAACTCCTGACCTCAGGTGATCTGCTCATCTTGGCCTCCCAAAGTGCTGGGATTATAGGTGTGAGCTACCGCACCCAGTCATAATCATGTTTATAATTTGCTGTCTTTATTTTTATGACAATAATTGCTTATTGATTCATGGTGTCCCCTTAATGACACCTACCTAAGCTATACCATTCTTACTATTATAGCTTTCTATTATCATTATCACCTGACACTATTGAGAATTTATTATGTATTAAGCATAATGCTGAGCACTTTACATGAATTACCTAATTTAGTCCTCCAACAATCCTCTAAGATAGTGTACTTGTACCACGTTTTTGTTGTTGTTGTTTTAAGACAGTCTTGCTATGTTGCCCACACCTGGCTCTTGTCCCAGTTTTATAGATAAGAAACTAAAGTTCAGAAAGTTGAATAATTTTCCAACGTCATTAACTCC
This sequence comes from Symphalangus syndactylus, assembly GCF_028878055.3. Lineage (NCBI taxonomy): Eukaryota > Metazoa > Chordata > Mammalia > Primates > Hylobatidae > Symphalangus > Symphalangus syndactylus. Next base: position 53,364,038 of record NC_072432.2, read on the forward strand.
AGAGGACTATGCTCTTAACCACTGAATGTGCTACCTCCCTATACCTTCCAGAATTGTCTCAAATGGGAAATCTATAGAAGGAACTACATGAGACTAAACTGCTTCCCCACAAGGTCCTTACAATGCCACATGGCCCTCTTGGTTATTATACTGTAGGTTTGGTCAAGCCTCCTCTAAAACGCTCCCGATCTGCACCTGATGGAGGAGATGAGGAGAACCAGGAGCAGCTACAAGACCAGATTGCCGAGGGCAGCTCCATAGAAGAGGAGGAGAAAACAGATAATGCTACCTTACTGCGCCTGTTAGAGGAAGGAGAAAAGGTATTGTGCTTCTGAAAAGTAAGGATTGTAAATACTTCAGTAACATATTATTAAGACAAGATGAGTTGATAGGGTAGCTGTGGAAAGTAAATGCATTAGCCTCAGTAATAAAATTTAGCTTTAAGCAGCCTTTTGGGTTCAGTACTCTACTTTTCTCATCTGTAAGGGTTTTCTCATACCCTGAAACATTAAACAGCATAAGATTTCATCAGATACAGTATTAACAACTGGCACCTAATTCTCTTTCTTCCTCTATACCACAGATCTTGCTGTAATTCTCTATTTCAAATCCATGTAGACAGTCTATTCAGCAATCTGGCCTTGTATTTTTTTCTACATCTCCATAATTCCAGTAATAACCTACAAGCGGCTTCAGCCAATCTGGACTGTCACCTCCGGCCTTGGATTATTTAGCCCCTGCTCTCCTTCACTCACAGAAGACATCACCTTCCTGTTTCTTGCTCAACCTCCAATACCCTGCTGACCTCTCTGGTCTCATTCTACTGACTCTGTCTTGTAGCCTGAGCCCCTGCAGCCTGGTACACCTTGGAGTTCATTACACCCACCATGTTGTGTTTTTTTTTTTCCACTCTGCACTTTACTCATTGTGGTTGTCCATGTTGCGTTGCTATAAAGGAATACTTGAGGCTGGATAATTTATAAAGAAAACAGGTTTGTTTGGCTCAACACTTCTACAAGCTGTACAAGCATGGCATCAGCATCTGCTCGGCTTCTGATGAGGCCTTAGAAAGCTTTAACTCATGGCAAAAGATGAAGGGGGAACAGGCTTGTCACATAGTGAGAAAAGGAGCTCTTGTGTGAACTGATAGAGTAAGGACTCATTACCACCAGGACAACACCAAGCCATTCATGAAGGGCCCACCCCCATGACCCAAACACCTCCCATAAGGCCGCACCTCCAACAATGGGGATCACATTTCAACATGAGATGTGGAGGGGACACATATGCAAACTGTGTCACTCATATTGTTTTTTTCTGCCAAAATGCCCCTCTTCCTTCTACGTGCATAACTTTTATCCTAATAAATCCTGTGTGTTATAATCCCATTTATCTGGATGTTTGTAATATTCAAACATAGGAAGCTTTCTTTGACTCTTTTGCTAACTCAGGCTTGGTTGGATACCCTTCCTCTATACTTTCATGATGCCTTATATATATCACTCTGTATTATCATGTCATAATTACTTGTTCCAGTATCTTTCTCTTTTGTCTTAGATTTTGAGCTCCTTATAGGCAAACTGTGTCTTATCCCTATCTCATTGCCTTACACAGGTCCAGTTGCATAATAGACAACCAGTAAACCTTTGAATGAAGGACAGATTGGTTTAATAAACAAGGGAATGAATGACTTGAATGTGTCATGAATATCACCTTTTTAAAGGATGTTCTTTTGCCTATTATATTAGATCTTGGTATAACCTTTGAATTCTTACCATCTAAGAAGTAGTCACTAGAAATTGGAGTATAATCAAAACAGTTCTGTTCAAATGTATGCCTTAATTAATATTGAATGACAATACATTAGAAAAGATCATGTAACTATAAAAGTACACCAGGTATGAAGGAAGCACAAGAGAGGCTTCTAGGGACTGGGGAGCATTCTGTTTCTTGGTCTGGATGCTGGTCACACCAGATTTTTAGCATTTGAAAATTCATCCAGCCATACACTTAGGAAATAAACATTTTGTGTGTGTGTGTATGTGTATGTGTTTATATATAATATATGTATGTATGTATGTGTATATATGCATAAAATATACTGCAATAGAGAAACTTTTAAAGTACATCAGGATTGATCAAATGTAGCAATGAAAATTGACTTAGATATTTTAGAAAACCTATTACAATGCTTTCATTTTTAAAACTTTTAATCTCATGAGTACAGTTTTTACTCTAGTTGCTTTAATAGTGCAGGAAGTGTATTCAAACTGACATTTGTTTGACTCTGATTTGATTGCTGATTTTTGTCTTGACTGATGTTGAACTAAGTTTAAGCAAGAAAAGTTTTTACAAAGAATTAGATACTGCCTTTTGGGAGAAAACAATACTTACTTTGAGAGATTTAGCAACGCTCCTTCCTATGAGGAAAATACAACTTCTGCCAAGCTTGGCTTTTTGCAATAACACTAGTCTCCAGGGAGCAGAATCCAGGTGGGGAATGAATAGAAACAAATTCTACAGTTCCATTTCCAGGGGGTATGATGGGAAAAGAAGGTAAACTGTGTGGGACAGAAAGCAACCAATAATTCCTAACCTGATTATGTACATTATCTCACTTAATTCTCACAACAAGCCAATTAGAAATTTACAAATAAAGACATGGAGGCTCAGAGAAATTAAGAAACTTGACCCAATCTACAAAGTGGCAGAACTGGAAATTTACCCTGAGTTAGCAGGCCCTGCAATTTTCACTCTGTCATCTTGCCTCAAATAGAACACAATCCTATTCTAATCTCCTTACATGTATGCCTCAGTTCCCTTTCCTGCCAAGTTTGCTGTGTCTGTCTCCCTTCATGAGAGCAGGAGCCATATCTAATGTTCTTGACTTTTAGAAGCTAGCGCCTGTGTGCCTGGCCTACATAAAGTACACCCAGAATATTGAGAGAGATGGGATTGGCAGATGAGTGGACGGGTATGAGTGAATTGTTTAGTTTTACTCTAGTCAGATGTAAATCAGACTGTAATCTAAGCTTAATCTTCTCAATATGCTTTAACTCTGATTTAATATGCTTAGCTCTAGGGAGGCCATAGTAGTCTAACAAAAATTGATCTTTACAAAAAACCTATATTAATGAATGTTTGTGGGCTTCTTTATAGATCCAACACATGTACCGCTGTGCTCGAGTCCAGGGCCTAGATACCAGTGAGGGGCTCCTTCTTTTTGGTAAAGAGCATTTTTATGTGATTGATGGATTTACCATGACAGCAACCAGGGAAATAAGAGATATTGAAACCTTACCTCCAAAGTAAGTAAATGAATGAAGAGACACAATGTGTGGTATCTTTAGAAGACAGAAAATATATTTGCATAGTTTTCTTTTTTAATCAAAAAATGGTGTTCTAGGTAATGTTATCTCTCGGTTTGTGTGTATTTGTCATTACATATTCACAAAGATGATATTCAGTTATTTTAAGGTAATAATGAAAATGTTTGGCTTCTTTATCAAGATGAAAACTAAATAACATTTATTTCTGTGCATTCTGAGTTATTTATATTATAATCTATATATTTACAAATGTAATCTGAATTTATAAATTGTCCTTTTAAAAAATATAGCAGATATACAATTGTAGAGAAAATACTCTTTTTTTTTTTTTTTTTTTTTGAGACAGAGTCTCACTCTGTCGCCCAGGCTGGAGTGCAGTGGTGCAGTGGTGCAGTGGCTCGATCTCGGCTCACTGCAAGCTCCGCCTCCCGGGTTCATGCCATTCTCCTGCCGCAGCCTCCCAAGTAGCTGGGACTACAGGTGCCCACCACCATGCCTGGCTAATTTTGTGTATTTTTAGTAGAGACGGGGTTTCACCATGTTAGCCAGGATGGTCTCGATCTCCTGACCTCGTGATCCATCCGCCTAGGCCTCCCAAAGTGCTGGGATTACAGGTGTGAACAATACTCTTAAAAATGAAAGAGCGTCATCAGGTACTCGGAGTACCCTAGAAACAGCGTGACTAAAGCATTAGCAGAGATTTGCTGACTGAGGTGTAGACATCTTCCTTTTCTTCTACCAGTCCTGTGATGAAAGTGATAGTGGAGTAGTGGAAAACTCAAGAGACAGACCAACCTAGAAGAACGATAAGAAGCTTAGGGCTTAGAAGATCAACAGGCTGCTTCTCTTCCTTTAACATTTTCCTAGCACCCTTGAATACAGACATTGTTTCTGTAGTTCATGCCTAGGAGATATTTCAAATAATTACTTTCAACAACAATCAGGGTCACATGAAGTCTTTTGTGGGTCCTTTTTCCATACAAAAATATTTAAAATTGTATGTTGTGACTAATGGTATAAATATAAACATATATTAAAATGTGTTTTTCTACCTAGAAGTTGATTTTTTTTCTGATTTTTAAAAGAAATTAAGACATTTTCTTGGGCCCCAAAGAGCTGAGGCACTGTGCTAACAGTGTCTGGTAGACAACTTCGTCCTGACAGTAATAAGGGGATTTTTAAAATTATATTCATCAAAGGGGGTTCCTTGTATCTCAGGTAGCTAACAAATTCTTCTTTTAAATGTATTTTTTAACTGAAAATTCTGATATATATTATTCCTCCATCCTATTTATGTGCTTAAAATTAGCACACCCTTTGTGGAACAGTGAGTTTATCCCTTGCTGTGTTTTTGTTTATTTGCTTTTTCTCTTGGCTGCCTGTAGTATGCATGAGCCTATTATCCCTAGAGGAGCCAGGCAAGGCCCTAGTCAACTCAAGAGAACATGCAGCATTTTTGCATATGAAGATATCAAGGAAGTTCATAAAAGAAGATATCTCCTGCAGGTGAGTCAATTTAGTAGTACTGTTTTATCCAGTTTCTTTATTCTGAAAATGTATTATTTTAAAATTGATATGTGCCATGGAAACCCTCAATAGGATCTGCATTTTTTTTTTTTTTTTTTTTTTTTTGAGATGGAGTCTTGCTCTGTCACCCAGGCTGGACTGCAGTGGCACGATCTAGGCTCACTGCATGCTCCACCTTCCTGGTTCACACCATTCTCCTGCCTCAGCCTCCTGAGTAGCTGGGACTAGAGGCGCCTGCCACCATGCCTAGCTAATTTTTTTGTGTTTTTTAGTAGAGACGGAGTTTCACCATGTTAGCCAGGATGGTCTCAATCTCCTGACCTCGTGATCCACCTGCCTTGGCCTCCCAAAGTGCTGGGATTACAGGCGTGAGCCACCGTGGCGGGCCAGGATCTGCATTTAGAATAATCCTTAGATTTGGTTATAGACAGACTCAGGTCACATGGATGCCTGATTTTGTATAATGCATTTCTCTTGTTTAAACACAGCCTAAAATTTGGGTAATTATCTTTGCTATCCATTTTTCCCTGTAGCTATCCAAATCATTTTGGTTTTCTTCTAATATAAAAATTACATCCTTACTATAATTTTATAAAATTATAATTATAAAATTTTAATTACTTTTTTATTCTGTTATTAAAGACTTTAGAAATAAATTGAGCAGAATAAGAAATATCTGTTTATTGTATAGTTTAATCTGCAGGGAATTCATGACTCTAAAAGTGTCAGCAAATTAACTTCTTTTTTTTTTTTTTCTGAGACGGAGTCTCGCTCTGTCACCCAGGCTGGAGTGCAGTGGCGCGATCTTGGCTCACTGCAAGCTCCGCCTCCCATGATCACGCCATTCTCCTGCCTCAGCCTCCCAAATAGCTGGGACTACAGGTGCCCGCCACCAAGCCCGGCTAATTTTTTGTATTTTTTAGTAGAGACGGGATTTCACCATGTTAGCCAGTATGGTCTCGATCTCCTGACCTTGTGATCCACCCGCCTCGGCCTCCCAAAGTGCTGGGATTACAGGCGTGAGCCACCGTGCCCAGCCGCAAATTAACTTCTTGAACATTGTAGAAATTTATAGTGGAAAAGTTAATATATAATTTTATTTGTGAACTTCTGTTTTTTCTTAACGTTTTTCTCTCTGATCATTTCAGCCTATTGCTGTGGAAGTTTTCTCTGGAGATGGACGGAATTACCTCCTTGCTTTTCAGAAAGGAATTAGAAACAAAGTCTATCAAAGGTCTTGTTTATTGGGAACACTTTGTATACTATTATGGGAAGATATGGGAAGGGGAATCTTTTCTCAGTTTTGCTAGTTTTTAAAAATCTAAATCAATGAGCCAACATCTTTGAAGAAAATAATTTGTATTATTTTTGCCAGCCTCTTGAAACAGTTATTCTTCTAACTTTTAAAATGATGCAATTCTATTGTGACATACCATTATTCCTCCTGGTAACTTATAGTAGAGATCATCAAAAACTACTTTTATCACTAAGTCCTGTGTCTCTAAATACAAAGGATGATGAAACTGGAGCTTTAAAAATAAAACTTTAGTTTCTTTTTTTTCTTTTTTTTTTTTGAGAGGGAGTCTCGTTCTGTCGCCCAGGCTAGAGTACAGTGGCGTGATCTCGGCTCACTGCAAACTCTGCCTCCTGGGTTCACGCCATTCTCCTGTCTCAGCCTCCCGAGTAGCTGGAACTACAGGCACCCACCACCATGCCTGGCTTATTTTTTGTATTTTTAGTAGAGACGGAGTTTCACCGTGTTAGCCAGGATGGTCTTGATCTCCTGACCTTGTGATCCGCCCGCCTCAGCCTCCCAAAGTGCTGGGATTACAGGCGTGAGCCACCCACTGTGCCCAGCCAAAAATAAAACTTTAGTTTCAAAATAGGCTTTCTTAGTATTTACCAAAATGAAGCCAATGCAGTTTCTTGCTATTGAATGCAAGGACTGAGTAAATTTAATTTACGTGGGACTTTTCTCTGGCCATGGAAGGGATGTTGGATACCTTCATCCTTGAAAAAGTAGTATAGCTAAATAAAGCAGTTAATCTAATCTAAGCATATTTTTATCTTTAATAAACTATATTTAAAATTTACCTTTTAAGTGAAAAACAGGCCAAGCTGTGCAATGGCTCACGCTCATACTCTTAGCACTTTGGGAGGCCAAGGAGGGAGGATCACTTTGGTCTAGGAGTTCAAGACCAGCCTGGGGAACATAGTGAGACCCTGTCTCCATAAAAAATAAAATAATTAGCCGGGCATGGTGGCGCATGCCTGTAATGGGAGGTTGAGGCGGGAGGATTGCTTAAGCCCGGGAGGTCAAGGTTATAGTAAGCCACGATCACACCACTGCACTCTAGCCTGAGTGAGCAAGGCAGTTTCAAAAAAAGGTAATAATTTTTTTTTTTTTTGTAGACAAAGTCTTGCTCTGTCACCAGGCTGGAGTGCAATGGCGCAATCTCAGCGCACTGCAACCTCCGCCTCCCGGGTTCAAACAATTTTCCTGCCTCAGCCTCCCAAGTAGCTTGGATTTCAAGGCGCACCACCACACCCAGCTAATTTTTGTATTTTTAGTAGAGATGGAGTTTCACCATGTTGGCCAGGATGGTCTCGATCTCCTGACCTCATGATCTGCCCGCCTTGGCCTCCCAAAGTGTTGAGATTACAGGCGTGAGCCACCACACACAGCCTATAAATTTTTTAAAAAAGGAAAAACAACACACATCTCTGGTGCTTAAAGATAATTCTCTTGAATGTGTGAATAATAAGGCTATTCTGAATTAACCACGTAGATGAGAGGCATTCTCTTGTTCTTTGAAGGGTGATATAGATCCTGGCAATCCCTCCATTATAGAAAATTTTATATTTCAGATTATTTCCATGAGGAATAACTAAACCATCCAACATTGCTTCTCATTGCAGTACAGTAATATTACCTGTGAGCACCTGGGAAATGAGGGTGGTTCTTCAAATAAAGGGCTTGTGGATGTTGATTGGTAACCCAAAACTCCTTTCACATATGGGAAGAGCTAAGTAAAGTGATTGAGATTCACTTTTACTTATCTGATTTTTTAATTTCTAAAGGTGCTATTGTTTTCAGTGCTAAGAAATTATTTCCTATTCAGAGAAGTCCAAAATTTATGTATTCCTTTTGCCTGCCATTTAGTGGGTTGTGGGAGGGTAGACGCAACTATGAAAATCTAAATGAATCATCCTTTCTTAGGCTTCCCATTAGATCGTGACTGAGACTTCACTTGCAATTTTATGCTATTTTAAATTTTTCAGGTTTTTGGCTGTAGTGCCATCTCTAACGGACAGTTCAGAATCTGTATCTGGGCAACGACCAAACACGAGTGTGGAGCAGGGGTAGGTGGTTTGTTCCTTGCATATTACAGTTTAATAGTGAAGTTGGGATGATTCATATCTGGACAGTATTATTTAACATTTTAGATGAGTGTTTTTCCCCTGGTGGTTGCAAATTTTTTTTAAAATACTGAAAACTAAAGGAAGAAAAAAAAAAGGTATGCATAATCACTATGTCAAATCACTGCTTACATTTTGATCAATTCCCTTCTGTTCTTTAAAGCATGAGTATTGCTGTGTGCATAATTGAGTTTATACTCTAAATGCTGCTTCTTCTATTCAGTGTTATATTTAAATATTCCCTCTCATCTTTAAAAACTATTCAGAAACATAACTATCATTTGCTATCTATTCATCACATATATATAAAACATCATGTAATTTTTGGATATTTCATCTTTATCAGGTTTTTGCTTTATTATTATTATTATTATTATTATTATTATTATTATGAGATGGAGTCTCGCTCTGTCAACCAGGCTAGAGTGCAATGGCACGTCTTGGCTCACTGCAACCTCCTGGGTTCATGCGATTCTCCTGCCTCAGCCTCCCGAGTAGCTGGGATTACAGGTGCCTGCCACCACACCTGGATAATTTTTGTATTTTTAGTAGAGACAGGGTTTTGCCACGTTGGTCAGGCTGGTCTCAAACTACTGATCTCAGGTGATCTGCCCACCTCGGCCTCCCAAAGTGCTGGGATTACAGGCGTGAGCCACTGCACCTGGCATTTATCAGGTTTTCTTATCATAAGACTGGAAATGTGATTCTTCCTTTTTTTTTTAATTTTTTTCTTTTGAGACAGAGTTTCCCTCTGTCACCCAGGCTGGAGTGCAATGGCGTGATCTTGGCTCACTGCAACCTCTGCCTCCTGGGCTCAAGCGATTCTCAGCATCAGGCTGAGCACTTCTCAGCCTGATTCAAGCCTCAGCCTCCCGAGTAGCTGGGATTACAAGCATGTGCTACCATGCCTGTCTAATTTTTGTATTTTTAGTAGAGAAGGAGTTTCTCCATGTTGGCCTGGGTGGTCTCAAACTTCTGGCCTCAAGTGATCCACCCATCTTGGCCCCTCAAAGCGCTGGGATTACAGGCATGAGTCACCACGCCCGGCTATGATTCTTCACTATTTTATTGTAGTAGAGTCCCCTTAATAAAACAAAGAGTAGGAATTTTAAGGCTCTCAATACACAAAACCAGCTTGATATTCATAAAAACTATTCAAGTTTATATTGTACTATTAGTGGATAAGTTTGTCTCAATAGATACTTGCTAACTTTGTATATTATTATTATTATTATTATTTTTTGAGACGGAGTCTTACACTGTTGCCCAGGCTGGAGTGCAGTGGCATGATCTCAGTTCACTGCAGCCTCCACCTCCAAGGTTCAAGTGATTTTTCTGCCTCAGTCTCCCGAGTAGCTGGGACTACAGGTGCGTGCCACCACACCTGGCTAATTTTTGTATTTTTAGTAGTGATGGGATTTCACCATATTGGCCAGGCTGCTCTCAAACTCCTGACCTCGCGATCCGCCTGCCTCAGCCTCCCAAAGTGCTGGAATTACAAGCATGAGCCCCTGTGCCTGGCCTGTATATTAATTTTTTTATTTTATTGATTTTATAAAATGTTTTCTCATTTTTTAAATGTATGTTTCTTTGATTATTAGTAAACATGAGCTCTGTATATGTTTATTAACCATTTAAAATCACTTTTGTAAATTGTCCGTATCTTTTACCTATTTTTCCTTTGAGATCTTATCAATTTGTATAGGGTTTTTTTACCGTACGATATTACTCCTTTGCTTGTCATATTTGTTGCAGATTTCCCAGTTTTCCTCTAAGTTTTGCTTTTTGACATTTACATTTAAACTTCTGTTTTTATGTATTCTGACCTATCATTGATTCCTTTATGCTTCTTACAGCTGTGCTTCATCTTACCGAGGCCTTCTAGATAACATAGCCATTTCAAGAATCTATAGACCCAGTTCCATTTATATCACTCAGTGACTGGTAGCCCTTTATAATCAACTGGAAAGAAGCAGTGCTTTGGGGCTGTCAATTAATTATTAGAGCATGCAAGAAAATGACTTTTACAAGTTCTAGAGATTCTGTAATTTGTAAATAAATTTGATTCCAGTCTGTGTGCATCTAAATACTTTGTGTATTTCTCTTTTAAGTTTTGTTTTTATTTTTCTATAGCCAAGCCTTAACAAATACAATGCTAAATATATGCTTTTGTTAACCCCAGAAACATGTTCTGCTCCTAATCATTTGTGTTGTTGTTAACATAAATACAGGAAGTGAAAGATTTCCTTAAAAACATAATGAGCCTTTTTTCTGCTTGTAAGCGAATTGCTACTGCTTCCTAGATAATCTTAAACTTGCTATTTCTTTGTTCTTGCTACTGCCTGTGCTGAGTTGGCAGTTCTTAAAGAACTTTTAAGAGCTCAGAGGCAAGAAACAGAAATTCATTTCCAATTTAATGTTCCATTTCAGTTACCCTCTTTCTTACGATGTTGAAGAGTGATCATGGCTATTTTTCCGAAGAGAGTATCTTGTACATTCAATTTGCCTGATGGAAAGACTATCTCAAAGTGGAAAATAGTACCATCGAGCTGGATGTGTTTAGGATCTAAGGTTTACAAATGTATTAATTTCCTTTCAGAAAAGAAAATATATGAATACTTTCTCCTGGTTCCATGACCAATTATTAATTATCAATATTATAAAGCTGATAAACCTTAAATAGGATTTTATAACATTTTAAGGAAGTCTGCTGTCCCCAAAAAAGTAATGTTTAAATTTTAAATGACCTGGACAGCAATGACTTTCCTGTTACACAATATTCATATTTTCATTCACTTATTTAATGCATTATATACCTACTATGTACAGAATATTATATAATATTTCAATTATTCTAATTAAGTATGCTTGGATCTGTTTACCTAGTGATTATAGTAAAAATAAGAAAGTTAGACTATGGTTAGAGTATGGCTCATGCCTGAAGTCCTAATCATTTGGGAGGCCGAGTTAGGAGGATCGTTTGAGGCCAGGATCTTGAGACCAACCTGGGCAACATACCAAGACCCCATCTCTACAAAAAATAAATTATAAAATAGTTTTAAAAAGAAGGC